>NC_090268.1:411441411-412041411 GCF_040414725.1 Anabrus simplex
AAAATTACATTATTGATGTTTTAGAGTACCTTTTCTCTCATCTTGTATTCTTTTAGAAATTCTCAAATTTTCATGTATGACTTAGGATATCTCTGTCAGATATCGTTATTTTTAAAAAACGGATTCCAACTTTTATGCACCTCACATTGTAGTGTAGGCATGCCAATTTTGAAGGCAATCAGAGAAAAACGGTTGAACTTACGACATTTTGAATACCGTACTGAAAAACAAAGTTTGGAGAAAAATCTAATTTTGTATAGAATTACAGTAGTTAACTCAAAACTTCCTAGCATCATATATGTTATCTCTCCTCGGCCCTTTTCTTCTCCTCAGCAACAGTTTTTAACATTCTACGTTACTTATTAGGAACTTATATATAAAAATTCGTACCGCTAACAAAAAATTGATCTACCATGTTGAAACCAAGGTAAACTTAGAAGATTGAAACATTCCTCAGCAAATGTAAACAAAAATACAAAGCACGTTCGGTGGACATTTTCTACTCGATATGATTTGGAGTCTATAACGGGGAAAGGGTTAATTGGACTATTTCTAATGTTCCTTTATGTGCATAACTACGGAAACTGTCCACGGATGACAACACAAACAAGTACGCCAGGAATCGTAGGAAATTCAAAGTGGAAATATGAAATACAGTGAAATTCCGAAGGTATTCATCAAGGAATTTGGCGTGGCCTTTCAAAGGACAATTCAAGTACTTCAGTAGGTTATTTAAAAATGGTCGCACACGAAAAGCAATATATCGCCAGTCGAAAGAAGTTAGGTAATGCAGGAAATACTTATATTTAAGAAATTAAGTCTTAAAGGAACTAGATGAATATTTTTTACTTTGGTAGTGAAATAACTAATGATGGTAGAAGTGAGGAGAATATAAAATGCAGAAAAGCGCAAGTAAGGAGGGACTTTCTTAAGAAATTTGGTCACTTCGAACATTGATTTAGGAATTGGAAAGATGTTTCTGACGACGTTCGTATGGAAGTGAAACATAAACGGTAACAATTTCAGAAAGAGAGAGAATGGAAGATTTTGAAATGTGGTGTTACAGCATAATATTGAAGGTGAGCTGGATAGTTCCAATTACGAATGAAGAGATACTGAATAGATTGGTGGGAGGAGATCGACGTGGCCAAAATTGACGAGAAGCAGAGTCAAATCTTAAGATACCCAGGCATGTGCAGTTGTTTTTTGACGGAAATGTAGGTGGTCTAAGCGGTAGGGGTAGACCAACGTATGAATATGATAAACAGATTAGAGCAGATGTATGATGTGGTGGTTACGTAGGAATGAAAAGGTGAGCACACGATAGCTAGACATGGAGAGCTTCATAAGGGCAGTCTATAGACTGATGACTGATGACATTTGGGCAATACCTAACAAACGACACTTACTATATTTAACAACTTGTGGCCGAGACCATGGATATGTTTTGGGCTGATGATGAATCTGGAATATTAGCATCACCAATTCCCGACACCATTGTAACTATGGCAACCATTGTTCGTCTACCTACACTAGGTCAGTAGCGTCACCTCACTGTGCGCTTTCTTCTATAACTAAGTGCTTGAGAAAATCGCGTTTCAGGTCAACCACGTTCTAGTTCTCATCCCAGAATTAATATTTTATGACTGGCTGGAAAATGAACCCAGGGCTTTGGAATAAGAGACATGCACGCTACCTCTACACCAAAGAGCTGGCTAATAATTATTAGACTGCCAGGCTGAGGCTCAGACGGTTGAGGAGATGGTGTTCTGACCTCAACTAGGCATGTTCCATTAATATTAATAACTAGCACATGCATCCGTTCTTCGCACGGGAATTGGTAATCGATTTCACGATTCCTTAATGAATTTATGTGAAGTTACATACCTGTGTTCAAACGTTTAATACGGCATGTTAAAATGATATTCTTCTATGAAAGTAAGTGGCAGTAACGTGAAATACGGTAAAGCTGAACAAAGTGGAGACAGAACGGTGTAGATCAGTTTATTGGACGATACAGTTCCTGGTCCGAAGTTGTGCGTAATTTTCCTTATTTTTCAGTTACATTTTGGTTATCTGAAACCGGAAGTGGCGCTGTGGCTGAAAACTCGTGAAACTAATCGTTGACGATAACCTCCCTTATCATCTGTTCTATCGAACCGTTAAACCATTTAACCCAACTTTAAATGGCATGAGAGCATGTAAATCAGTCCATTAATGATAACTCCCTTCTTATCCCCCTATCGAAAAGGTGCTCATGAGAAATCGATTTTAGAAATTTATTTCCATTAAGGCAGGTAGAATTCCATTAAGTATGGTCACACACATTTTGTGGGAGGTTAAAATCACAGTTCTGACTTTCTATAAAACCCCAAAACAATGCAGGATTTAGAAACAATATTAACCCTAATACCTACCCAAGGACAGATAAAAAGTTTGGTAGGAATATAAAGAGTAATTTCCCGATTATAACAACTCAACAATCGGACGAACAGACAAATCGATTAAAAAAAAAGCTAAAAAATATCCGCTCGAATTTAGACTGAAAAACGCTTCCTTAATGATATCTCTGTTATTAAGCCTCGTATCGAAATGATGCACATGAGAAAAAAGTTTTAGAAAATGATTTTCATTAAAACAGGTGGATTTTCGCTAAGTTTGGCTGTGTATATTTTGGGGAAGTGCAAAATCAAGGTTTCGGTTTCGTTTAAACCCCCAGTAATTTCAGGCATTTAGAAACAGTATTGGCCCTTAAACCTACACAAGGACAGGTTAATTCTAAATATGAAGTTTGGTATAATTATATCCAGTAGTTTTAAAGTTATTAAGAACTCAGACCGACAAGCAGACACCAAAACTAAAATTTATGCAGATGGTCATTATTACATATAAAATGGATAAATATATGAAAATTACGCTAAAATAGTAAATGTTCAGACACACGATCGTTGTGATTTTATTTATATAGGCCTAGATAGATAAGTAATCTTCTCCTGGTACAACACCTTTGTGGCTATGTCCATTGAACTTAGCCTGTAAAAGAGTCCGTTACTGATATGTGCCTTGTTAATTATTCTATTGAAAACGTGCACATGAGTAAAAAGTTTTAGAAATTGATTTCTATCAAGGTTGGTCTGGTATATTTTGTGGGAGATTAACATCAATGTTTCGGTTTCCTAAAAACCCCCTGTGTTTGAAATGGTTTGGAGCTTAAAAGCTAGCTTTGGGCAAGTGGATGGTAAACATGAAGTTTGGTAAAAATATTTCCAGTAGTTTTGCAGTTATAAGAAATATGCTTTACACGGACCCGTTTTTATGCGAATTCCGCTCGAAGTTAGACTGAAAAACGGTTCGTTAATGGTATCTCCCTTATTAATCCTCGTATCGAAATTATGCGCTTGTGATTAAAGCTTTGGAAATTGATTTGCATTAAGTCGGGTAGATTTCCATTAAGTTTGGTTATGTATATTTTGTAGGAGTACAAAATCAAGGTTTCGGTTTCGTATCAAACCCAGTAAATTCAGAGATTTAGAAACAATATTGGACCTAAAACCTACCCTAGGATAGGTGGGTTCTAAATATGAAGTTTGGTGGAAAGATGTCCAGCAGTTTTCAAGTTATAAGAACTCAAACAAACAATCAGACGAGCAGACAGAAACCAAAGATAAAATATATGCTGATGTTCATTATTACACCTCAAACGGATAACTGAATGAAAATTTCCTCAAAATAATCAATGTACAGACACACGGTCGTTACGATTTTATCGATTTTATTTATATAGATAGACTAACATATTATGTACCCGTTCTTAGCACGGGAATTGATAACCGAATTCACGAGTCCTTAACGAATTTATGCGTGGTTACATACCTGTATTCACAGCCTTAATACGGCATGTTAAACTGATATTCTTTTAAGAAATTACGTGGCAGTAACGTGAAGTACGATGAAGCTGGAGACAGAATGGGGTAGATCACAGAAATTTATTGAACGATACAGTTCCTGGCCCGAAGTTGTTCTTGGTAACATATTGTCCATCTGAAACCGGGAGTGGTACTGAGGCTAAAGACTAATGAAACCAATTGTTGATGATAACCTCTTATTATCTGTTCTGTCTAAAACTGTAAAATGACTCTTTAAAAAAACTTGAAATGGCATGACAGCTGTAAAACAGTCCATTAATGATAACTCCCTTGTTAACGTTCTATCGAAAAGGTGCACATAAGAAAAAACATTTTAGAAATTGATTTCCATTAAGGGAGGTAAATTTCCATTAAGTTTGGTTGTGTATATTTGTGGTAGGGCAAAACTACGGTTTCGTTTCCTATCAGCCTCAAGTTCACACCGGGTATTTGAAATGCAATGGACCTTAAAAGCTACCTTTGGACGGGGATGGTAAATATGAAGTTTGGTTAAAATATTTCCAGTAGTTTTTCAGTTATAAGTAATATGTTTTACATTATTTATTGCTCAGAAGACGATCCTGGTCACAGGATCGAAACGCGTCAGCAGATTTTTAATATTACGCGAGCTAATATTCTAAATTGTTAAACGTAATTTAGAGGTCGTGGAAGTCTACGTATTAAGATTTATCAAAATACTCTATTTATTATAAAACATGCAAATAGAAAGTTGATATATTCCTGTGCTAATAAATAACATCCCCCTGTGGGAGGGGGCAGTAGAATAACACCTACGGTATCCCCTGATTGTCGTAAGAGGCGACTAAAAGGGGCCCCAGGGGCTATGAACTTTGCAGCGTGGGTTGGCCACCACGGGGCCCTTAGCTGAGTCCTGACATCGCTTCGACTTACTTGTGCTAGGCTCCTCACTTTCAACTATTCTATCCGACCTCTCTTGGTCAACTCTTGTTCTTTTCCGACCCCGACGGTATTACGTATGGAGACCTAGGGAGTCTCATTTTCATGCGCTTCGTGGCCCTTGTCTTTTTTTGGCCTTTGGCAGATACCTTCATATTTTGTAGTATCGGACCCCTTCCATTTATTCTCTCTGATTGGTGTTATATATTGGATGGTTGCCCAGTTGTACTTCCTCTTAAAACAATAATCACCACCACCACCACCACCACCACTACTAAACAAAATGGTGTCAAATATTCCTATGGGAAAATCAATTGATCATAAATAATTATGTCTTATAGAGTTCGTCTCTTGGCCATGGCCATCTATCAACGGTTGGTAATTTCAGATGATCGTCGGCCGTAAGACAGCCTGCACGGTTGCTAGGTAACATTGTCTGGTCATCCATCCATTCTACATTATACTTCCGCCACCTATTTTGTTACGTTCACTATTTCCGTTACACACGTTTTTGGATGAACCCCAGCTGTAAGACGTATTTGTGTAAAAAAGAAATGTCATCGAAATCCTAGCTCTAGTGATAATACCTATTTTCCACCAGAAGTATTTTCTGAATCTTTGTGCACTGAAGTCTGCAATTTCAACGACATATTCATAATTTACTGTAAGGTGATGGTGGCGGCGGTGATTATTGTTTCAGAAGGAAGTATAATTAGGCAACCATCCTCTTTATAAGACCAATCACAGGGTAAAAATGGAAGGGATCCGACACTTCCAAAAGTGAAGGCATCGGCCAAAGGAAGACAAGGGCCACGAAGGGCGTGAAGCTCCCTAGGCCTCGATACTTAATACCATCGGGGTCAGAAAAAAATAAGAGTTGACCAAGGAAGGTGGGATAGGAGAGATGAAAGTAAGAAACCAGGCAAAAGTAAGTGGAAGCAATGCCAGGACTCAGCTAAGCGCCCCGTAGTCGACAGTCCACGCTCCAAAGTTAAGAGCCCCTGGAGCCCCTTTTAGTTGCCTCTTACGACAGGCAGGGGATACCGTGGGTGTTATTCTACCGACCCCTCCCAGGGGGGTGTTTACCGCAAACTACTCAACATTGTCACCTTCATTTGCAATGATATCAACAGAGAACAGGAGGGAATCTTGTGTACATTTTCTTTGATATTGTCTTAAGTGAGCACTTTGGTTAGAAACAAATGAGGTAACAGATTGCAGCGCTTTATCATAGCCGTCAGATTGAAACTTAATTTGTATCAGTTGAATAGGAGCATGATTCGTTGTAAACAGTTATCTCGTTTCTCAGAAAATACCTAATATAGGACCCAAGTTTGTAGGACTTTTCTGTTTTGATTTGATGCATATTTTAGGCTTCCAAAATATTGAAACATAGTTTTTCAAAACATTTCTGTTTACGATATGTATGTATGATCCTTGTAGGGGAAATCAAATTTCATGTGCTGCTCGGGAAGTTCGTCAGGTATAGAAGGTTGTGTAATGGTGTATCAAGAGCTTGTTGTGCTGACACGGCACCAACGAGTGTTCATGAATAACGAGGTGGATGCATAAATATTCGGAAATGGTCCAAGAGGAGGGCTTTGCAGAGTTCTCGAGAACCGATCGATACCCATCCAATAATGCTACGAAGCTCCTTCAGAAAGTATCGAACGCATATATAGTCTCATATAAAGCTTTATTGAGGCGTTCAATGACTGCATTCAGGTAGCTTTATCCAGTGTTGCCCAGGTACCCTCCCACCTTTTAATGTACTGTTTTTAAGAGATACGTTTCTGTTCACAAGTTAATGAGTTCGATCTTGGCACAGGCCTACAATGATATTCGGTTGTATAGTTCTCTCAATTTTCTCGCTAACGACCACCCCTTGTTTAACCAGATTTATGACTGTCTACATACACCTCTGTTGTGACCATTAATAGATGGGTCTTGACCAATACCGTGCTTGCTTTGTCAATAATAGTCCACGTGTAGTACTTCAAAAGCGTGCCGGTCCTGAAGCTGCTCCAGGACGCTGCCCTTGTAGCGGTAGAGTTCGGATCCCTCGCTGAGTCCGAGGGAGAAACCAAATCTGGACGGTGAACTGACCAAAAAAATACTGTTACCTTTATTTCAACATTGAAAAACTTTTTACAGATGTAAACGAACACTCCTTTTTTTCTATAATACAAATAAATCCGATATATAAAAATAGGGGGTACAGTAACATCAACTGTGTGAAATGAGGCACAAAACTAAAATGCAGTAGATAGGCTACAGTGCATTGCATAAATGGAGAAGTACTGTGCGGTACAATTCCATTCTTTACGCTTGAAGTCAAGGTTTACCTCCAGGAGGACAGTACCTACACTTTAAAGATATTAAAATCAATACCCTGCATTTTCAAACATTGACACCTTGTTTGATCATATTTGCCGGACTCAGATCAAAACATCTGCATTGACCATTGTACAAGCACGTTGTACATTCATAGGCGAAGTAGCATAAACCTGCTCACTCAGGTGTCCCCATAAAAAATATACTAGATTAAACTCCGAGGAACGTGGAGGCCAGAATATTGCTCCTGCACGCTCAATCCATTTTCTTGGATAGGCTCTATTTTCATATCATCTGTCATTTATTGCAAAGTACGGGCGTATACCTGCATATGGAGACCATGTTCCTCGGCGAATATTAATTAGCAGGTTTTCTACTTTGTCAGGCAATTGGTTGCAAAGAAACGCACGAAAACATGGTGAATTCAACTTGTCTGACATTAAACAAGGGCCGAAAATCACTCTTTACATGATTCCAGCTCACACGTGTGCGCCTGTGTGAGTATGAAATGTTCCTTCTCGGGTGACATATGGGTTATGTTCAGACCAGTAATGGCTGGTATGGAAGTTGAAAATACCCTCACGAGTGAAGGTGCATCTGTGAGTCCATATTACATTATTTATGATATGTTCATTAGCTTTCAGGTATTGCCGAAACCATTCATGAAAACTACTTGTGAAAGCGGTCTTCTGAATGTTGGTGTTGAGTTGATGAATTGTGATATGGATGTAGTTCTTCGTCATGCAACGCGACAACAACCAGTCTTTGAGTTAGCTGAAACTGCCTTACAACCTTGCTGATGTTGTTGGTGCATAGCTTCAAGAATATGTTCCACAGAATATGCAACACACCTAGTACTTGGATGACCTCCACCCATTAGTAGTGAACGAAGACTACCTGTCTCCCGAAGGCGATGCCCTAGACGACTGAAAACGTTCTTATCGGGATGATGTCTTTGGAAATTCTGTGCAGTATATTCATGGGCAATAACAACAAACCGGTTATATGATGCACCCAGTACTAAAAGCATTATCTACGTATTCATCGTTTGTGCACTCCGTCTGGGAGATGCCCTTCTTCTTATTGAGGCGCCTTCTCCTAGCGGAGGTTGGCGGTCCACATAGCCAGCTCAGGACGTGATGTTGCAGCACGGAAAGCATCTTCTGAAGTGCAGTTGTGCCATCTTCGGATGTCCTTCAGCCATGAATTCCTCCTCCTGCCAACAGACATTTTCCCCCTTTTTTTTCTCCTTCAATGATGAGTTGTAATAGCTGGTACTTCTCGCCTCTCATAATGTGCCCTAGATATTGGGTATTTCTTTTTTAACAGTAATTTATAGTTCTTTTCGTTTCTTCATGCGATGAAGGACTTCGTCATTTGAAATTTTCAACACCCAAGGTATTCGGAGTAGGCGGCGATATAGATACATTTCAAAAGAATCAATTATTTTTTCTAGATTTTGGTGAAGGGTCCAGCTTTCACATCCAAAGAGAAAAATGGAGAATACATAGCACCGAATCATTCGCATTCTTAATTGCACTTTTAGATCCGATTTTGTAAATAGCTGTTTCATGCTAAAAAAATTGCCTCCTGGCCTGCTCTATTCTAGATTGTATCTCTCTCTTGGAATCACATTCCTCATCTAGCACAGTACCCAAGTATTTGAAGGAGGATGCTTGTTCAATATTACTGCCGTTTATTGACGGAGTTGCTGGAATTTTTCTTTTAGAGAAGACTCCAACTTTGGTCTTGGAAGCGTTAACAAACAGGCAAAACTCTTCACTGCGCTGGACTAATTTGTCTGCCATGCGTTGGAGCACAGGTGATTCATTTGCTATGACAACAGTATCATCTGAGCACCTGATATTGTTAATTGCCTGTCCATTTATAACTATCCCAATTTTTTCCTCCAACAACATCTCCCCAAATATTGCCTCAGAATAAATGTTGAATAAGAGAGGTGACAGCACACAACCCTGACGAACACCTTTTCTGATTGTAGTCACTTGTGATGTTCTTTGGTTGATTTTCACATCTGCGGATTGACTCCAGTACAGTACCTTTTCATGTTTCACACAGTCCAAGGCCTTTTTGTAGTCAATAAAACAAGTATATACATCGACATTCATGTCCCTGCACCTCTGTACTAGTGCATTTAAGGAGTAGAGTGCTTCACGCGTGCCGACCCCATTTCGGAAGCTAAACTGGGTCTGATCCGTATTTTACATTAAACAGAGCCATGCCATATGAACTCAAAGGAATATCCTTCAGGATCTTTAATTCAGTGGTTTCCCGTTGCCTTCTGCATCCTAATGCCGTTGACCAGTTGTAGGTTCATCCGCCTTTTGGGACCATTTCCTGCCCCAAGGACAATAGAGTGCCCTAACCTCTACCCGCTTATCCACCCTCTAGGAGACTGTGGCACTTGGTAGAGGGTATTTTCTTATACCGTAAGATACTCGGTCGTTTTCACACTACCCTATACAATTTCCTTCTCGTTCTCTTGCGGCTGGTATCATTTAGGTACCACAAGCTCAATTTTCTTAGTTAATTTCATAATTTAGTTATTCTTGCTAAGACTGAACAGAGGAACTTCGTTAACTTAAAGTACAGGAGTATAATTTCAGCTACACAGTAGTACCGTATTCTAAATAATTCGAGAAGCCAATAGCTAACTTTTACAGATAATTTTTGTTATTCTGAGAGCATATACTGGTAATGAATAACTGCAAACTTATCAACTTACATTCACAGATGTAAAATTTTTGACTAAATTGTTTTTCCTGTAAATATTTTAAAGAACGAGTGATGAAAACGTCACCATAAAAAATATCTGAGTTGATTTTCTACTTTGCTGAACTACAAAACCAAGTCACGAGTGTATGCTTCAGTAGCTTCTTTTAGGTTATAGAATATGTTAAATCTGCACAGGATAGTTAATTTAATAGCCAGTCAAATAAACGTTCACAGTATTACGACTTTACAACCCGCTTCACTAAAATACTAGTGCTAATAACATAACCTTCACTTGCATTAATTCCCTACGTGACTTTAACAGGAGCAGTTACAGTACTGCACTGCGCCTAATCTGTGCAGTTCCTTTTTAACAATTTGCGTCACTTCGCACCGTCGCAAATAGGTCTTATGATAATGATGGGATAGGAAATGGCTGAGTGGGAAGGAAGCGATCGTACCCTTAATTAAGGTACAGCCCCAGAATTAGCCTGGTGTGAAAATGGGAAAGCACAGGAAACCATTTTCAGGGCTGTCGGCAGTAATATTCGAACCCAGTATCTCCTGAATGCAAGCTGGCAACTACGTGACCGAAACCGTACAGCCACTTCAGCCAGCCAGTTCAGTGAGCCTATTGTCATAGGGAACCAGCCTTCCACTGTCATGTGTTAGACTACTGCCGTAATGTGACGTAATAACAAAATGTTCTACTGCTTGTAAATAACGTGAACATATCAAAAGTGAAAAATGATGACTAGACCAGGAAAGAAATCCAAACTCCATGGTGTACGGCATTTGCTAATTAAGTAGTCTATTCACTATGCTACTACGGCTCTTGTACCATTGTGTCGTGATGCATGTAACTACAGTGCATTAGAAATTATTCTTCTCAATTTGTTTTACGTCGCACGGACACAGTTAGGTCTTATGGCGACGATGGAGGTTAAGCTTAGGAGTGGGAAGGAAGCGGTCGTGTTTAAGGTACAGCCCCAGCATTTTCCAGGTGTGAACATGGGTAACCAACGGATATCCATCGTCAGGGCTGCCGACAGTGGGGCTCGAACCCACTATCTCCCGGATGCAAGCTCACAGCTGCGCGCCCCTAACCTCATGGACAACTCACCCTGTCGTTATAAATTATTCTCCGCAGTGACCATGGTTGGTGGTCATACTGCGTAAGTTGGCGACGCTGCAGCCCAGCTGACCGGGATGCATGGAGAAGTGGTCAGTAGTGTACTACTTACTACAGAGGAGCGAACTTGTTGGGGGAGTGGTGGGGGTACTGAATTTTCAAGCCAATATGGTTCAAAAACCAAACTGGAGATGAATGCTTTAAAAGTTGACCCATTCCGTCGGGCACATGGCAATGTAACTTTTTTCGAGGCGGCGATTTTTACATTTCCTGTTGAAGAATTTTAAAATCCCTTCGAAAGGCCATGTCCACTCCCTCGATACATACTTTCAGAATTTCACTGTATATTATATTTCCGCTTTTGAATTTCGGGCGATTCTTGACGTACTGGTCTGTGTTTTCATCTGTGGACAGTTTCCGTAGTTGTATACACAGAAGAACACTAGAAATAGTCAAATTATCCCCTCCGCCACTATAGAAGACAAATCATGTCAAGCAGAAACATTCACACCGCACGCGCCTTCTAGTTTTGTTTACAGTATGTTTGCTGAGGAATGTTTCAACGTTCAAAGTTTATCATCGGCTCATCGTGTTAGATTTGCCAATAATTCTTAACTGGAATTAATAAATTTACACTCGTATATGATGTGGCTTACCATAACGGAATAAAGAAACAATTTTTACTGAAAAAATTCTAATGTTTCAATATTCAAAGATCGGTCATTAGTGCTAGATGAACGTGTTTTTATATATCAGTGCTTAAGGTTAGAGTAGAATGTTAAAAACTGTTGCTGAGAGGAGGGAACGGGCCAAGGAAAGAGAAATTATATGGTGCTGGGATGTTCTGCTGCAGCTACTTTAATTTTATTTAAGAAACAGCTTTTTTTTTCTTTCCAAAAACGGTATTTTTCATAATTCAGAATGTTGAATGTACAACAGTTTCTGCCTTACCTGGCATGTCTATACTATCATTTGAGGTACATAAAAGTAGATATCCAGTTTGGGAAATAACTACATCTGACAGTGATATCCTGAGACAAAAATGAATGTTTGAGAATTTGTAATAAGAATGCAAACGGATGCGAAAAAATGCTCTAATAACAACAGTAATATACTTCCTTCAAATAATAATACCAGTAATAATTCACATACCCCTGAAAACTATCATAAAATATTTCAAAGTAAAATCTCAAAACGTTCAGACAGCTTAGGCGCTGCCCTGCTGAACCCAGCTTGACAGGTTTGAACGTGGCTCAGTCCGATGATATTTGAAGGTGCCCAAGTATGTGTAGGTAGATTTATTGGCAAGTAAAAGAACTCCTTTGGGACAACATTCCCGCACCTCGGCGTTTCAGAAAATCCTCAAAGTAGTTAGTGGGACGTAAAAAACAATATTATAATTTTTAAAAGCTCTAAAGTCGTACGCAAGGGCTGTTTTGAAATTATTGTAATTCATTTTATAAAGTGCGTTATAAAACTGAAACTATGTTACCTAATTTTAGAATAATCTCAATTTTGGCATCGTAAATGAATGAAATATGGTGAATATGGAATGAAAATTCCAAAACTTACAAAACTCATTAGGCTCCTCCCTTAACGTGAAGGTCGGGGGAGGTGGTCAGTAGCGTGCGAGACGTAAGGTGCCTGCCTACCATAGAGGACCGAACGTTTTTAGCGGAGTGGATTTTCCGGGAAGGTGAGAAATACAGGAGTGCAGTGAAAATATTTCGTGAACTTTTTTCCACTCATTCTACCGCATCCTGATACTGTGCGAAATTTAATAGGAAATTTCCTCGCTGCGGTGCCGTATTCGATGCTCCGAAGAGCGATAGAACACCAATGTTAACGTAACTGAATTGACAGTCGCTCACCAATGCTAAGTGCTACGCCGATAAATACCAAAAGCGGGGGCCAGTAATGGAACCACGACTTTCACGTGTCTATTCGGTTACTAAGCCATACTTTTTAACATTCATGCCCTGGAAATTCAGGGTATTACTTTGTCAGTAAAGAGACATGGTTTTGATAAGCTTTGATGTGAATAAAACAGTTTTTCAGTCAAATTTCCTCAATTAGGCAAACATTTAAAACCAAATTTCAATTCTGGTATTACGTGCTGGCTACCAGCATATCAACAGGGTATAACAAATTATTTTTTATGTGAACTATCTTCATTAATGTCCGAAAGCTATGAACACTGATAAGAATGAGTCAGGAAATAAAATCAAACATTTCCATACCTTCATCAGTTTCGTCTGACTTACATGAACAACAACTTAAGTTTCACTGGATGAACTTATAATAAATTTCAATTAAATTCGCAGTTCGAGATTTCGAGTCCCTCATCAATTTCTTCTTCAGTCACTCTTGATAATTTGTACATTTTTGAAAATGCAATGAAAACAGACGCATTCTTTCAGCACTATTCACTGACTGACTGTCACAGCTACACATTAAAATACGCCAATAGCAATATAGCAACAATGAACAGTCATCCAAGGTTCTAGTTTTCGTCAACCCACACAATATTAGTCATATACAATTATATCAATTGCTTAAAAATTTTAACCAGTCGTGTGGGAGTTAGGATAAAGAAATAGGGGAAAGTCGGGAGGTATCGGACAGTTTAACTTTTCTGCCATAATTTGTTTATGGAATAGGAAAAAATTCATGTAATGCATTTTATAAGCATCTATATTCTTGTATCAACGAACTCACTAGAATATATTTAATCACAATTAAAAACACGGCCAATATTAACAAATTAAGGAGGTCATTACACTTTCGTAGGTTTGAAAAATGGAGGGTGGTATCGGACGGTCAATCTTTTTTAACAAAAATGTATTTTTTTCACATTCAAAATAAAACAAATTAACGTTAAGCCATTCTGCAAATATCACACTCATTAGCGTTGAAGATGCTTAATGGACTAAACAAATATTTAGTCATAAGATCATTTAATTTATCAAAAATATGTCCACTTGCTCCTTGTTGAAGCCTACTGCTCGCTGCAAGCTGAGAGACTCAGCCGTCCTTAAACGGAGGTCTTCATAAAATCATAAAAAGGGTCTTTCCTGCCATAATTTTAGTTCTATTAAACCTATGTTCAGCTCTCAATTCCTCAGCAAATTGATACCCAAGTTTTAGAAATTCTGTTTTGATGAGTGGCATGAGCTGACTGTCGGGGCCTTGATATGCATGTACAGGTCATTCTCTTCTTCATCTGAGAATGTTCTCTGATAAGTCTCACTGTTCGCCGTGCACGCTTTTAATGGAACCTCTTTACCAGCATCAAGAGCTTTAATTCTATCATCTAACGTGCTGTTATGGAACAGAGGAACATTGACTGGCCTCTCTAATACTCATTCTATTGTCCCTGACACTATTCACAGCTAATATTATATTGCTTTCTTCCCGTTATCCTCGTATCTTCCCTATGCTTACCTAAAACAAAGGATAGTACTATTAGTAACCCGGACGGAATGGCAACCTATGTGTCCGATACCGCACGCCAGTTTCGTGTCCGATACCGCCCGAATGACTCCCTTAAGAAACAACTGAAACTGAACGAGAACGTCCGAAAAGAAACTGATTCTAAACCCACGATATTACAGAGTAAGAAATACTGCTTCTGCTAATGTATTTAAAGTTCAATGCAACTTATCCTTGTTGCTGCTACTTCTTGGTAAAAATAAATCCGTGCCGGCCGAAAATCACACAAAGGATAAAAATACACCACCACTCATAAACGACCCTGCCTTTAGACAGAATAGGATGTACCCACCCTTCAAACATGAAGGCGGACCTGTGAGTAGCTAAACAGGTTCTGCCACATGCTGCTAACAAAGACATCTGTGAATTGTCCGATACCAGCCGCCGTCCGATACCTCCCGACCTTCCCCTATCACTGGGGTCAATGACTGACTCTCCCTTTTGGTATGTGACTAAACAGGAATTATAACATACTTCCAACATAAGGAAGCCACAGCTGTTACCTCCAATCACTCAATTGAATGTTTAAGGGCCGGTATTATAATAAATGTTTAAACTTATGGTTCAGTTTAAACTTAGGTTTATCTGTTAGTCGTGTATAATAAAACTTAATCTTAAGTTTACCAAGAGATTCACTTCACTGCCACTAATCTACCGTTTAAACTGAAGTTTAAGAATACATAACCTTACAACATGGCAGAACAAATGGATCTCGAAGATATTTTCAAGGTGTTTGAAGAAATACTAAGCGAAGACGAAGAAGTGATTCAAATTATTGAACGACCACCGGCACTACGACTTATGCGAGGAAGGGGACATCACTTTTGTATATGGAATGAAAAATAGTTTTTAAATAGGTTTAACCTTACAGAACAGACCCTCATAACACTATTTCAGCAAATTGGTGCTAGAATAAAACACGCAACGAAAAGGTAAGGATGTAAAAAATAACTTTTGAACTGTTTGAATGTCAAAAAGTTAAATTTTAGAAAATAAAGTAACTTCCTTCTATTTCAGAAATCATGCTCTAGAATTCCTGTCAGCTACTAATAGCATTGCGGTTTTATGCCTCCCGTAGTATGTTTATTAAAATGGGAGACTTTGAGGGAATTCATAAGGCCACTGTTTCACGTACTATTTAAATATTGCATAAGCAATTCTATTTCCTTTAAAGTAAAATTAGGACAACGTTTATTGCTTTCATCCGCCATTTTACCTACAAGAAGTAAACAAAACATTATCGATAGTCATCTTTTCTTGCAAGTCACTGCAAAACATTATCGACAGTTATTTTTCTCGCAAGTCACTGCCACCGAGATCGTATATTTCTTTCGTCACCTCAGTTTAAATTAGACTGGCCGTTATGAGACTCAACATCGGTTTAAACTCAAGTTTAACTCAATATTCAGTTTAAACCCTCATTATAATACCGGCCCTAAGTGATGTATTCACAGAATGAATAATTTCATGATGGCTCTGGCCACCACGCAGTAACTATTTGTTACCTCCTCACTTGTTCCTGGGTGCTGCCATGTCCTCAGTTTACGAGTCTACTTCCAGAACTGTTGATAATTTAAAGGTAATGATAAAAAATGTGTGAACTCGATGCGTAGTGAAATTTTGGTGTAAAATAATAAGTGCGAACGCGTTGCCCTATGCTTGGAACTACGGGATGAACATTTTCAAAATCTGCTGTGAACCTGTTAAGTGTTAAGAAGGAAGCCATACTTTCCAATGTCGACTCAGTTAAATGTGACTTAAAAGTTTGTCATTGCGTCAAACACTAATTATAACACTATAACATACATGTAAAAACACACTTTTAAACAAGGAGTGACATCATCAGCTTCTATCAAGTCATACTTAATATTTGGAAATATTTATGTATATTTCTTTCCAAACACGTAGGAATTTGAAATTTGGAACATATCTTAATAAATTCCTGCTTTGTCTACACTCGGGCATACAATGCATTGTAGGCTCGAGTGGAGCAAAATAATGAGTGTCTTTTGATAGAGTCTGATGATGTTCTTGTAAGAACGAAACATTTTCTTCGTGTATTTTTATTCTTTGTTTAATAGCGTGCTTTTACAGGTATGTTAGAGTGTAATATTTCCATTGAAAGAGCCTCCGTGGCTCAGGCGGCAGCGCGCCAGTCTCTCACCGCTGGGTTCCGTGGTTCGAATCCCGGACACTCTAAGTGAGACTTGTCCTGGACAAAGCGGAGGCGGGACAGGTTTTCCTCTGGGTACTCCGGTTTTCCTTGTCATATTTCATTCCAGAAACACTCTCCAATATCATTTCCTTTCATCTGGCATTCATTAGTCAGTGTCCCAGAAGAATGCGACAGGCGTCGACAGCCGGCACAATTCCTATCCTTGCCGCTAGATTGGGGCTTCATTCATTCCATTCCTGACCCGGTCGAATGACTAGAAACAGGCTGTGGATTTTAATTTTCTTTTTCATTTACATCGAACTTGTGTGTTCAACAGACTGTAAACCTGCTAAGTGTACAACAATCACTATATTTGCAATACACTCCCCAGTTCACTGTGTTATGCAATCTCAAGCTGTCCGCTCGCATCTGACCCTGAGCAGACATTGCTGCAACCCGAACTGTGCATTAGAATAGGCTGGAGCTGCACAGCTTGATGCGGAGACACATTTCTAACGCACTGTAATACCATTCCGAGGTGTTGCTTGTTTTCGCAGCCTTGTGAGGTCGTCTTTCGCTTACATGTGGTTTCAAATATACATGATTTTAGTTTTCTAGATACAACTACAGTCGAAAAATTTAATTAAAAATAGCATGGCGTGCTCTAAGTGCGCATTTGCTTCTACGCCTCGTTTAAAGTACAACATTATCCAATGGCTCGAACCAGTTAATCTCATCGTGGAAATGATAAAATAAATACGTCATTTACAAAATCAGCCTTCACTAAATTATATAGCTACATTACTCGGTTCTGGACAAACATCGACTTCCTCTCCATACAGCAGATGATTCCTTTAACATGTTTTGAGAGGAGTATCAGCTCCCCATTCGGGAGGACAAGTCTCTTTCGAGGGAGGAAAGAGCTGGAAGCTGTTGTGATATCCGAGTAGCAGACCATACATTCTCCCATCCCCTTCATTCTCCTGAATGCAAGCTACCACGTTCCAGAATGAAAAGAAACTCAGTCCGCATGAAACTCTATACCGCGCTTTCTGGAGTATACGGGTGGGAGTTTATTGTAACAGAGAAAGAAAAGAAATAGACCAGACAAGACGCTTAGGCTCTATGCAAGCTGGTGTGGGATTCTCTTTAAAACTGGAGAGAAACAGAATATTCTGTTATATCGGAAAGCAGTAGTGATTTTAAATCAATGGAACCGGAGATAGTGCTGACTCTTGTCCATTGTTTCCAATCCTCTGATACCTAAAATAATTGCCTATGATCAGTAGTAGCGATTTGTTCCATTTTATTCAGCTTAAACTAGGAATTATAGAAATTATTAAAAGAAGTAATTTGTACAAGCCCTGAGCTAACTAATTATTAATGTTAGCGGAAATACGCACAAAATGTCGTTTTTTCGACTAAGCGATTCGTTAGCAAGAAGTGGGGACTTTGTATATGCTGTGAGGAAGGGTAGCACTGGTATAATTTTGCCAAGGTCATGGACACTGAGGTATGATTCACCTGCTTGCCGCGTGCATTCGTCATTCTGACAGTCTCTTTAGTGTCTGTTAGTTTCTCAGTATGTAGTCAATTACTTAATGAATTTTAATTGTATAATCACATCGTACTCTTTTTAATTGTAATAAATGTGTAATATTGTTCCTTTGGCGAAAATTTTGTTGTATAGAATTGAATCGAAATCTCGAAAAACTATTATTACCGCACTTAGGTTGGTAAACTGTAATCTTATACCTCTTTGTTGAAATTCGCTGAAAGAGCATTTTGTAGGTTTTTAAAAATTATGATATATATATAGATATACCCCGACCCCCCCCGCACTCTATAGGCCTATCCCACACACCCGGGTACATTTTGTTGTTTGTAAATTCACCCCCCTCCTTCCCACTTCTAATCCCCAATCGTCGCTACTGCCTGTGATTATATGAATCTTCCTCTCGGTGTTGATGGTACAAATGTGGTGATCGTAAGTCAGATACTGTCGGTCTCGAATATTTAGAGAGTTAATTCCTACAGCAGTAATGGCTGAATGTTGGCCAGAAATGTTTTCTTGCTATGACAGATCGTTTCCTAATATAGAACATAATAGAGTAGCCCACTCTCTTATCCTAGTTACGGATCGTCTGAAACTGGAAGAGAGCATTAATTTTTTGCAATCCATTTGTATGATACACGCGTTACTGTATCTTGGAACAACTCTTTATCTACTATCGATGATGATGATGCTTGTTGTTTTAAGGGGCCTAACATCGAGGTCATCGTCCCCTGATGGTACGAAATGAGACGAAATGCAATGACAAAATAAAAATACAAAATCCTCCATTGACCAGAATTCAAAACGTGAGGACGAAAAATGAACGGATGGATATGAAGTTAAAACAATCAGTGGAGACGACCCGCAAAGCCTCAGTCTCAGAAAATGACGGAAAACAATAGTAATACTGACCAAGGGGCTGCTTCTATAGCTCAATACTAAATCGATGATGCTTGCAAGCTAAAGGGGTCCAAAATATAGGTCATCGCACTCTCATAATGGTACCTATCGCTTGGAAAGTAGAACCATGGTATTTGACATGGTGCGGTACTAATCAACAGTATCGCAGACTCGCGGTATTCCACACATTATGGTACTACTCACAGGTAATACAGACTTATGGTGTTTCACACATAGCGGCGCCATTTACAAGCAACGCAAACCTATGGTTTCCATTACATACGTGTACTAACCACAGGGACTCGTACTATCCCGTGGTGTTCCTTATATAGTGGGTAATAATCATACGAAAGCCAGAACCGTGGTGTCGCTCATATAGTGCTACTAATCACAGGTACCGTAAAAGCCTGACCGCACGGTGCTCCTGAGTGCTACTAATCACAAACCTATTTGGTACCTAACATAGTGGTACTACGCGCAAGTAATAATGACCCACGGTGTTCCCCGCGTGGTGGTACTAATCACAAGTAGTTTCATGGTTCTAATCCAATCATCCCTTGGTCGCCCCTTTTAGTCGCCTCTCACGACAGGCAGGGGATACCGTGGGTGTATTATTCGTCTGCCTCCCCCACCCACAGGGGGGGGGGTGTGTTTGGTCCGCGAGAGGTATTTTATTTCCCTCAAGTCCGCCGGCAAGCTGGTTAGGACCCCCCTATCCGCCACCTGGGACGCGCCACTTGGGAGTATCACCTCTCCCCCTGCTACGCCTGCGTAGCAGTTTCGTGGTTATCTACTATCAATATTATATGTATCTCATAGTAATTCACGTTATCATTCTCCTGTTTACTTTCTGTCCTGGATGTAATACAGCGTTACATATTCGGGAACAAACATACACATAATCTATATATTAAAAGAGTGTACTAAAAGCAGCTTTGGAAAATAACGTCCACCCGTTCTACTGGACCAATTTGCTTCATTTTAATTTTATTCTCTCCGGAATTATCTGCCGGTGAAACATGATGCATTGATAACTCTCTGAGTTTAGCCAACTTTGGGTAATCATAAAACCAAGTCATTAAATGCTCACTCCAGTAATTGCAGGCGAATGCTTATCCTATCCCGCAACACATTATCCACTTAACAGGTTGCTAAGCGAATAACACTTTCATCAATATTCTGATGTCATCGCATTCACCCATGTTTCATTACTACCTGTCAAACCATAGAGCATATAGTTCATCTGATGATGGAAGAATACTATTCTCTGTTAGATACTCCTTGATTCCCTGACCTTCCCCACCTTCTGAATAAACTCAACAGATGGCAGAATGTTCCAATAACTAACATGCTGCTAAGAGATAACAGTGTGCATACGTACAGACGGGAAGGTATCAAGTCGACTAGCCTTCTCAATGACTATTAATAAAGCTTAGGGACAAACTATTGAAAAAGTGGATAGTCTACTTACCCTAACCAGTATTCAGCCACTATGCTATGCTCTCTTGGACAAGATCGTTTGAAAATGTTAAGATCCAGTTACGGCCGAATGCCGTTGCAAAGAAAATAGTGTTTGAAGTAAGTGTTATAAACTACATTACGATTGAATCAGTTATTATATAGCGGTATTAAATGTTCATAAAACTATTGAAAAAGACAGGTATATCAAGACTAGTTATCTGACCTATACGTAAGGAATGCCGCTGAGCAACAAGAGTCCATTTTTATCCTTAGCGCTAGTTTCATTTTTTCGTATTTATTTTTTCACATAGAAAATATGTTCTTCTTCGTTTCCTAGTAGTTAAAGGCATAGTTCTCTATAAATAGTATTTCGAGTTTCCGGGTTACTTATGAAAATGAGCGTTTCGTGAACTGTTGCATCCTGAGCTCGTGAACCCAGAAACGAATGTAAGAAATTGTGGCGAGGAAGTGTTAACAGTCCGAAGTGACAGACAGATGACAGTCCCACTACTACTATTTTTATTCATCTAAAAATCATGCTACTCACCCTACTCCAGTGATAGGGTATTATCAAGCAAACTATAGAAGGAGTAGTTTAACTTGAATGAACTTGTTATCTGGAATTATCACTTAACTCATGCTTACATGAAGTGTCTCACTCTATTCTCCTCTTTTATCGCTTAATATCAGGCTGTTACTATCTTTTCCCTGAATGGTTTCGCTCCGAAATTTTGCCGTAAATTTCTCCCTGAATCTCCCCGAAATTCGAACTGCACTGCCTATAAATTTGGAACCAAACTTTAGCCTCTCCAAGAAATGTAATAGCCGGCATCCGATCAATCGTACTCCAATCAATCAAACTACAGTCGAGATTCTTGGAAACTTCCTTTTCAGTCTTTTAAATCGGAGAGTCTATCAGTTTAATGTATGTACGTTTCTTCGAGTATCAGGAAAAATCCTCCGGGCTTACCTTTATGAACTCAGGGTATATTATACAAGCGTCTTAACATCATGCTGGGAAAATTGGTATTGCATAATGAAAAGGAGTGTTAAGAGAGGAATGGAGTTGTTTCATGTCTATGTATTGAAAATAGTCTGTATTATTTAGAAATCTTTCTGGTAAAAATTATTTTCAATGAAATTTTCAAAAATGTATTTCATTCCGAACAGTTTGACAGATCGATGTGATTGCGTATGACCTAGCTAATTATAAGTAAACTCTTTCAAGATTAACATTATTGTGTCCACCTTTTCAATACAAATATATATTTTTAGTGGTTAAATTCTACATGAATGAAACACACCAGTTAGGGACATGTTTCGCCCTAGCTATGGGCATCTTCAGGCTATATTAATCCTAAGGTCAAGAATTAAAACTATAAACATTGGAACTAAATTAATGCTAAATACAATTGTCTTATGCTATTTACACAGTTTACAATTTGTACAGTATGTACAATAGGTGCATTAACCTTGCCAGAATTTATGAACAATGAATTACATTTTTTATTTACAATGACCAAACCTCCAATTGCAGATTGGATTGATCACAGCTTGAATTGGGGCTACTCAGTAGTATTGACTAGAATTTATCACTGCGTGAGTTGGGGTTTCTTCAGCTGTTATAGTCGCCTGAGTCATAAGAATTTTTACAACACCGGAATATTGAATATTAACGATTTTATCCAAGATTCTACTCGACCGATTTGCTTCACTTCTGTTCTTTTTTTAATCTCCGGAATTGTCTGCCAGTGAATCATGAGATATTGATATGTCTCTACGTTCAGCCAACTACGAGTATTCATAAAATCAAGTCATGGAATGATCACTGCAATAATTGTAGGCGAAGGCTTAACCTAACCCGCAATACATTCTGTACTTAGCGCGTTGCTAAGCGACTATTACTTTCATTAATATTCTGATATTATGTGATTTTCATGCTTAGAAATGTAATTGCCATGTTTGATTCTTACCTGTCAAGCCAGAGAGTATACACTTCCTCAGATCATGGAAGGATATTATTCTGTGCCTTGCATTCTTTGATTCTTTTACCTTCCACAGCTTCGGAATATACTCAATAGGTGGCAGAACTTTCCGAATACTTTGCATGCTACTAAGAGACAACAGGCCACGTATGTACAGATGGGAAGGTATCAAATCGATTAGCCTTCTGTATGACGATTAATAAAGCGCAGGGACAGACTCTTGAAAACTGTGGATAGTCTGCTCGCCCGAACCAGTACTCAGCCACGAACAATTGTACTGTACGTTGCACTACAGCGGACAAGATCGTTTGAAAATATTGAGATCCACATACGGCTGTGTGGTCGAAGAACGGAGAATACTGTATGGAAAGAAGTGTTATAAACTGCATTATCGGTGTTAAATGTTCATAAAACAATTGAAAATGGCAGGCAGAACAATATGACTGCGACAGTAATATCAAGACGAATTCTTATTCTTCTTCTTATTCTTCTTCATCATCACCATCATCTTCTTCTTATTCTTCTTCTTCTTCTTCTTCTTCTTCTTCTTCTTCTTCCGAATTTGGCCAACTGTGGACCGCATAGAACTTAAGGCTTCTTGGCCTTTCTTCTCTTCTCTTCTCAGAACGTTTTCATTCTCTCGCTTCGTATTTTTCTCTCCTCCTCAGAGATTATCCGGTTGGGCTTCTTTTTAGGTGGTTTGTCCTCAAAAAATTTGACCTATTTATAACGAATGATGCGGAGCAGCACGAGTCTATTAGTAATCATTATTTTTCTAATATTTAACTCTATAAATAGACAATATAGATTAAAATTATGCAAAATAAAGTGATAAAATTTCGTCTGAAGTATAATTTTCAAAAAAATGTTAACTGGTAATGTAGGAACACAAGATAATTTTGGCTTAGCATGTTTGTTAGTACTGTAAGTCTTGTCTCCTCTTCTAACAAGAAATCCAGAATAACTTCAGTCATAGTTTCCTACATAAGTCATTATATAGGAACTATAACAACCTAATTACATAGGTACATGATACAGTAATCATCAATCTTCAGCTAAAAAACTGTTGTAATAATACGAATTAAATTTAATAATTATGTTTTTTAAACTAATTTTAACAATCCCTCTCTTTTAGTTTCTTTGACGCTCAGTTTTTTTATTATACGCTGCCTTCAGCTGGATGTTTGCAGTTGGTCTTTCTTTAATGCAATACCACGAAACTCTTTATCAGCGTAAGGAATTATCAAAATAATTTTTTCCATCAAATCGAATTGCTGAGATGTAACTAATGACCACACGTCCACTTTCCTCTTCAGCCTTTAGGACACTGGGACCTATTTTACTTGCCAAATCCTTTAAATCATATAACATTTCGTAGTTCATTTCAGTGACAATGTCAGGTATCTTCGTCTTCTTGGCTGTACGAATTATTGTGGCATATTGCTGCGGAAAATGATATGGGTCCATATTTCAGGGCTTTTGTTATCTGAACTTCATTGATTGCATGTGTACTATCGCATTCATTGTGGATGGGACGCCATTGCTGATGTCTGATGGCTTACGAGGAAAGAAATGAAAGAAAGCATGAACAAATTCAAATAGACATAACATTGCGGAATTTCGTTTTTAAGAATTATAAGGAAAAGTGTCACAAGCTCCAAGTTTATTTCAGAAATCTCCCAGTGTTACTATCTGTTTGTATGGAAACGTGACGCAACTCTGAATGCGTCGTAGCAGGATATCAATAATATTAGAGAAAACGTCTGAACTCAGAATAATAATACGACAATGAAAAAATGATATGTTGTGTTAGGCTTGCCTTATCATTAAAAACGGCTTAACACGAAATATGACACTTTTCTTGATAATAAAATAAAATAATATTGACAAAACTTGAGAGACGACGTTCTTCTCGACATATGTACGATGTTTCCGCTCGCAGACTTCAAGTGAAATCTGACGATAACAGCCAGTCGTATTTCTTCCAACGTAGAACAACATTACTCCCCTCTTGCGGCCGATATTATAGATAGAGTTATGACGATTTTCTACACAAAATAAGTAGTGAGAGAAACGTTTTCCAGTTCTTCACTCAAAATTGCCTTATTTTGATTTGTGTCACTTTTCTTGTGTACCGTCGATATGTTTGATTGGTTATTAAAATACTGTGCATTTAGGAAAAAGTTATTTCTCATTATTATAAGGATAACTTAGTGTTTAACTCGATGCTTAAAACCTGTATTCCCAGTGCACAGAGAGATTAAAAACCGCTGACATAGAAGAACGGTTTAGAAAGTAACGTTACTGGGTTATAATGTCAATGGCCCTCGCACCAGGTGTTGCGGATACAACCATTAATATTCTCTAGCTCTTTTAGTGCAATATGGTGCAGACACGGTAACAGATTAATGGCTTGCAGTTCCGTTATTTAATTTCAAGCGTTAGCAAAGTGGGTAGGAAAGAAATAACTGTTGCAATCCGAGCGAATATACTTACATTGAAATACAATTCAAATATTTCTCTCCCCTGTCTGCTATCTAGCTGTGTTTCTATCCCATTTATCGTAAATATGAGAGTATATCTCGAACTGGTGGTCAAACAAGAGGGAAGAGATGGAGAAAGAGAGGCCGGAATTGCTGTTTTCTCTTGTCACCAAATCCACATCAGTCATTAACATCCTCGTATCGACATTCAAGCTGTCTAATAAATTGAGTTTATAACTTTCGCTCAGTTATGTGGTACTTTTATTGAAAAATTGATACTTGAAGTAGCCTACAAATATTTTCAGAGTAAAGAGGATAAATTTGGTGATTCTTTTTTTGTTTGATAGGTAGCTATAACGAGGATACGAATTCTAGAGTTACAAAACCAACGGCTTTCTATCCTAAGGCAAGCACTAGACATTTTCATTCAAGGATTTAACTGTTACAGTTCAAAATGGGAGACTGAAACCAGAGGTAGGTTTTTACGTAGGAAAGTGTCAGTTTTACTTTTGTACACATTTAAAGTCAAGGCTAGTTTACAGGAGGACACTAGGTTTAGCAATTTATTTAATGAAATTGATTTCATGAAAGTAAATACAAGGAGGGTTGTTCACACGGAGACACTCTTGAATACTGTAGTTTTATGTCTTCTACATTTTAATTCATAGGCTTACAGGGCTATACAACTGTTTAAGAATATTAAAAGAAAACAATACAATTCTCTATTATTCTTTTTACAGTTGGTTTTACGTAGCACCGACACAGACAGGTCTTACGGCAACGATGGTATAGATAAGGGCTAGGAGTGGGACGGAAGTGGCCGTAGCCTTAATTAAGGTACAGCCTCAGCATTTGCGTGGTGTGAAAAAGGGAAACAACGAAAAACGATCTTGAGGACTGCCGGCAGTGGGGTTCGAACCCACTATCTCCCGGATGTAAGTTTACAGTTGCATGTCCCTAACCGTACGTATAACTTGCCCGGTTTCTCTATATTAACCCTAGAATGATAACAATACGCCTCATAGACGTACACGCAAATGTAAATGCCCGCCAAAGCGAGTGACCTAGACAGGGCATCCCTACCCTCCAGCTATGCTTCAAACAGCCCCCCCACCTCTACGTGTGTCACGTCCCAGCCGTGTTCCTCTCCACGTTCGGTGCGTAATAATCCCTCTTACGTAATGTAGTTCGGCTGAGAGGCGCATAGTTACCATCAATTGGCGTGATTCTTTCTAGTTTATTTCATAGGAGTTTTTATCAAATTTGTTGTAGGCTATTTTTCTTTTACTTGAGTTACTTCTGGAACAAGAATTTACTTTCAACAAGCTAGTAAGACTGTCTTGAGAGTCTAGTTTGTTTTACTGGTGTTTGTTTTTATGTACCACTTGTGCCTTGTATATCTTGTGTTGGAAATATAATAATTAATTTAAGTTTCAGAAAGAAAATATAATTGAATTCACCTCTATACTTAGTGATGTAGTTAACATGAAGAACGTTGGAGAAAAGAAAGACAGGAGGCAGTACAGACGTTGTTTTGCGCCATGTAGGCCTTGGAAGCGTATAGTTACCAATAAGCGTTAAATTTTCTTGTTACCATTCTAGGGTTAATGCGATAGTTTGTAGATGCTAACAAATAAACCTTATCAGATTTAACTGAATTCTTATTTTGGAAACTCCTTATCTCAGGAATGGATCATCAGTTTTTGACCAGAGAACTCTTGATTTATAAATGAGGAGTGCCTGTTGAAAGTTGCCACTTCCACCATACGAAAGTTGACCAGAGAGAAAGCATAAACCTTTAGGTGGCCCGCCTCATTCCTTCAGGGTGGGAATGAAAACCTTTGTAGGTAGATGTTAGGCTACATGCAAGTCGACATCTTTTACTATTTCTTCACGCCCCCAATTAATTGTGTAAACCAATGAAAATACTTATAATCTCGAATTGTGTGGTTAGTTTCATGGAAACTTAAAAGGTGCTGAAAGCTGCTAGTGTCGTAACAGTGTCGCAACTGCAATTCATGCATGCGCATTCAGATAAAAGAAAGTTGCGAAACCTAATTACGAAACGTAGTATCGTCGGGTAAACTAGTCTTCAGCTTTAGATTTCTTAATAAAGAGATGAGAGTGCTAGAAATCAAAACAGAAGGTTATGACAAAAGCTAGGGATATGAGTGTCGCAGTACAAAATAGAGGCCTGTGACATGGTAAATAACAGGCAAAGAGTTTTGGGTGTTACATTTCAAAGAAAACGGAGGACCGCGGCGATGTTACGATCTCCGCTTACATTACGTATATTCCCTACCTTGCATGCTGCTTTTTCGCCGAGCACGTCGCCGCTGCCCAACGCATTCAACTACTCCGCTCACCTGTGCTTTGTCTGCTCCATTCATCACGTGACACTGACGTCATCCCCTCTACGCTTCGCCTACTCCATCGTGTGTGAGCTGATGCTTTCCTATTGGACACGTGATAAATACGCTTCTGGAACTTGCTAGCCTTTAGCCTCCTTACTTCCCTAGATCTTTCTATACCGCAATATATTCCCACTCCGCTGCTCCACAATTTGAACCTGCCTTCGTCTCGGAGTGGTGGAGCACCAAAATAATCGTGCTACTTTGTATTATGTCACTTCCATCTGGACTGTTAATCTTCAAGCAATTTGGTGAGCAAGATTTATCATTATTTGGACATTATTTTTTTTATTTGGGCCATCTGCCACTGCTGAACGTTTCTTCCGCCGACTTAAATTTCGTCTTTTCAAATCTCATATGCAAAACTTGACTTCTACAACACCTTTTAATCACGAACTGCGCTACGGACAATGCAAAAATTTGTAATCACATCAGTTGCCTCCTAAGACGTATGCTATTTTGTATTATTAATATTATAAATTCTGTTCCCGCAACATAGTAATACACGGTGAAGAAAATCCTTTCCTCGTTTTTGATCCTTTTCCCACTTCCCCTTCTTTTCGTAACTATTTTCTTTCAGGTTTTGCTCCTCTTTTCCTTATTCAGCTCCTACATTCTTTATTGTACGCTTGTATTTGGTCATAAGGCTTTTCTTTGATACATTTCTGATATTACTATTTGTGAATGTGGCACATTTTTCTTACTTTCTCAGGTTATACATATATATCATCACTACTTATTAAAATTTGTCTTAATTTATTTATCTTGTTGCAAAATGTTTCATTGTTAAATATATCTTATCCATATTGTTAATCTTTGGTTTTTCTCTTGTTCTCATATTCTTTCATTTCTTGGCCTACTCCTTCTTACTGCGCGTTTCCATGGTTTAATTATTATTATCATCCGAGCCTCCTTTTTCTACGACGTTTTTGCTTAATCTCTATACCATATTATATCACTATCGTATGTACATTTACCATTACTGCCGTGCACTTCAGTTGATACTATTGTTTATCGCACGCCTCCAGCTCGGTAATATCACACGCTACACCACAATATAACAGAGCTCCCTACAACGAGAACTGTTAGGTCTCTTCACTGAGGTATACTAGTGTTATAATACAATATAGATGGCAGTGGTCAGCCGGAAACTAAATTCCTTGATAAGGAGGTTGAAATGTTGCAGTTGAAATAGAATGTTCTAACAAGTACTAGGGATGTAATTTACGTCGAGCAAGTTGATAGAATGATAGAATGAAAACGCGTGTGATAAGTACTGGGGATTATATAACTTGTAAGTTTTCAGTCTGTCGAAACATGAAATACAACACTTCGCATACTATAACATGAATTTTGAATTGATTTATTTTATTTATTTTTACAGGATGTTATAGTTTCCTATGTCTACATGTCGTGTTTTAGAGATTGGAAAACAAAATGACTATCTTCTTAAGAAAATCCATAGGAGCTGTATGTTGATGTTCGGTACAGTGTAGAATCATGCGATAAGCGCTAGACCGAGAGTTCTGAGAGATAGAACACATTATCATTGATATTATTAGTTATTCAGAAAATACAGCAATTGGTACGTTAATAAAATCCATACAACGGGCACTGAATATACTGTTTCATAACCATGCTTGTGCTCAAGATAAAATTCTGCCTCAAAAGTACGGAAAATTAACGTCTTAAATCCGAAGTGTTATCTTTGAAATAGTATTTATTCGTTCCTTGGTTTGTTCCGGCTGTAATAGTTACATGCCCAATTGCCAATAAACTAATACTCTCTCCTCAGCTTCGGATGATCTGGAATTGCGGGGGGGGGGGAGGGAGATATTATATTTTAGTTGACAGCTACACAATGATTTAGAGATAAAAAGGACCCACCATACGAGCAGACAAGGTGAATAACCCACCTTCACTTTACCGAAATGATGATCATTTATAGTTTACAGAGCACATTTGACTCGAAAGAATCTCAGGCTCACCTCACGCACAGTAGAATTTAACACTGCACACGCGACACCATACCTCGACACTTCACCGAAAACTGAAAGCGATAATAATTTCGTATAGCTACTTGTAGCCGGCTGCAGCCCTTGTAAGACAGACCCTCCGATGATGGTGGGCAGCATCTGCCATGTGAAGGTAATTATTGTGGTGGAGGGTAGTGTTATGTGTGGTGTGTGAGTTGCAGGGATGTTGGGGGAAGCACAAACACCCAGCCGCCGAGCCACTGGAATTAACCAATTAAGGTTAAAATCCCCGACACGGCCGGGAATCGAACCCGAGACTCTCTGAACCCAAGGCCAGTACTCTGACCATTCAGCCAACGAGTCGGACACCTGAAAGCGTTTCCAGCACTCCGAGGTTTCATTAGGCTCCACATATTCAGTGCATAATGTAGTTACCGATAAAAACTTTGAAAATTATGTAATTTGTTCATTCGTTTGCAAAGTCTCCAACACATGTGATCCACATTACCTTTTCATTCATGGCAGCCTGTTAATACAGGTGGTTGTTTTTTTAATAATAAAGTAAATAGTTTGTAAACTAGAAAAATTAAAAACGATTATGAAGTTAGATGCACACATTTAAACCATTCTGAGAAATAAGTCGTCAAATTAAAACCTATAGGAAACATTTAAACTTTTAAACAACTTCAGAAATAATTCCTACCCAACTTCGCATATAAATATGATTCGGACTTGAGAAATGTTACGTTAGGAAGCACACTCGCGGTGAGAAACTATGCGAATATGTGGAGGAATGAACTCGGGGCTTAAAGGATGAATAAAAGAGAAATATTTATAAATGAATGGACGAAAACCATAACAGTATAAGTAGCATTTTGGTCATTCAGGGAAAAAAGGCATTTAAACATCTCAACACTCATATAAAGCATGCTATTTGTAATTATACCACCCATCACTAGAGCGCAGAATATTACCGCAATCACTTGTATCTCTTTGCAGGTGAATGGATACATCCTCCCGGAGTTACATCCTGCACTTCATTTTTTTAATGTCACTTGTACCGTTATGGTTTTCATCCATTAAAATTATTTGTTACTTAACCTGTAAGCAGTGTATATACTTGTTTTAGTTTAGCTTATTTTTGAACAGATCAAGGGACGTGTCCTTTACCCTGGCCTTCCAGAGATTCTGTAAATGCATTATGGTAAATAAATGAATACCGAATGAATGAATTAATTAATTAGTTAATATTGGCGTATAGTTCATCAACCAGATGGCTGAATTATGATAGCTTCGACGACTCATTTATGAAGCAAAAGGAATAAGGAAAAAATGATCACTTAGCCCAAGTTCCATTGAAATATATCTTGTCCGACACAAACAGTTCTCTTGTGAGGTTAATTACATGTTCATTACCGTCCTTGATTAAAATAACGATAACTTTGTAATTATGAGCTGACTATAACCAGCAGCACTTTTGTCCAGCCCCGCGGTGTAGGGGACAACGCGTCCGCCTGTCATCCGGCGGCCCCCGATTCGATCCCTGGATGGGTCAGGGGTTTTTAATTGTAAATTATTAATATCCCTGACCTGGGGACTGGATGTTTGTGTCAATCTTAACGTTCCTTTCCTAACATTCAACACTCTACACTTCCTCCATTCCAATTACACACAGGTTCATATCACATGATGCAAGTAGGGGCAAAAGATCTCTGTAGGTCGACGCCCCGAACAACTAGCATAACAAAACCAGCAGCACGCATTGGCAAGTAGTTAACTATCTCAATCACTCCCGTCAAAACCTTTCTTGTGAATATCGCATTATAAACCTTCGTCATGATCAAAGCACACGCGTAGCGTTATGAGATGAGTCTGGCGTGTTTTCGTTTGTTGAATCAATCAAGATATTACTTTGAATGGTTCTATTTTCTTCTGCCACAGATTCAGTCAAAACATTCCGTGACTATAATGACCGTGTGAGAAGTGATTACTAAATTAATGAGCTTGAAACATACAAAGTCTGTATCTTAACTTCCTAACGCACTCAAATAGAATAACAGTCATTGTTTACGTGTTTATTGCAGAGACAAATTATATGAGATATTTTTAATAACTAAAGCTCCATGATAACTTTTAATAAATATGTTATGTTGTCTCATAACTTCACTTCGTTACCTCTGAATCACTAACAACGCCTATAAGTACTGTCACCCGCTACACAGGTACAACAGAACATTTGTCGCGGTCTGGGGATGTGATATTATGGCCGTAGCAAAACATGGCACACAAAGCCAACCGCACCAGAGAAATGATGCATTATACGTACAATTACAGACTATGAATCTCATCTTCTTTGGTTCTCTAGTCATGGGTAGATTTTCAGCAGTCTTCCATTTTCTCTTATTTACGCCTTCCTTTTCAGTGCCGTGTAGTTGCGCATTTGTTATCTGATGTATTCGTGTATTCCAGCCGTGTCTTCCTTCAAAAATTTTACTCTTCTATTCAGCCTTCTGCTATTGCTGTTAGCATTTTTTTTATGGTGCAGTAGATGGCCTACCAGTTTGTATCACCTAATCTGTATTTGACGCCAAAGAAACCTGGTTTCTTCTGCTCTAGTGAACACCATATCATTAGTTAATCTGGCCAATACAATAATATTGCCATTAACAAACTTTACTCCGAACAGTACGCTCGATTGTTGTCGATATCTGGAAGTGTATAAATTATATTTCTCCAAACTATAGGGCCTTTCTGGTTGATGAACTGTTCCACGTAGAGCCTGGTCTCCACCAAGAAAGTGAGGCGCTTGCCATTAAGGAAAATGTGGTGGAATCTGAATAGGTTATAGACGGAAGTGGCAATGTCGGTAAATAACGCAGATGAAGTAATATATCCCAGTATAAATCCCTCAACACCTGACGGGTCCCCACTGGCGTATGTGATCTGGCCTTGTTGCGGTGGAGGACGATTCCTTCAATAAACGTACCAATCCAGTCCTTCACTTTGATGGTGACATCTCCCGATTTGTCACCCGTCAATTCTTTTTCTTCTCCTTCCTGGTCTTTTTCAAATTACGTGCTGCCAGCACTCGGAATGGATTTGGCTCAGTTCTACTGCTGGTTGCCTTTCCTGCAGGAATGTACTTAATATTGCATGTACCTATGGTGGTTCGTCGTGTCATGTGTTCTATGTATTGAGACGGACACAAACACTGCGCCCCGAGCTATATGTATTAACCTGACTTGATTAAAATCCTCTCTTCAACCAGGAATCGAACCCGCAACCCTCTGGACCGAAGGCTAGAACGCTGGTCTTTCAAGTAAAGCATCGGACTGGCATCCATAAATTGCTTGCAATTAATTCCTTTGTTATTTCCACAGGACATCATGTTGGCGGTTTGTCTTTTAGGGAGTAATTGCCTGATTGAAAGAGTGAAGAAAAGACCACTTCTCATCTGTTCCATTCATCATTGAATCTTCTCCATACACTGCACGAATGTGCATTCTGGCTTGTGAGGGAGTTTTACCCTTACGGTAATGAAAACAACATGAGATGAAAATGTGTCTCTTTATCGTACATTCTAGTACACACGGAAGACAAAACCACATTGATGTGGCCAAGGGCAGTTAGATATACGAACGGAGGAATTACATAGCAGGTCTGGCGACGACCGTACCGCAGCTGTACAGCGGGTAGAGAGTCGTCAGCCGTTACGCGATGAACGATCCTTTGCACCCACCCAATATTGGTTTGGATAATCACAATTTTTGTTCACGGATTTACCCATAGTTATTTGAACCAAAACGAAATGTAAGCAAGTGAATCGAGATGCCGATGTAGATTTCAAATATCATTAAGATTAGTATGTCAGTCGAATTTCTGATAGGGGCCGATGACCTCGATGTTAGGCCCCTTTAAATAGCAAGCATCATCATCATCATCATCATCATCATCATCATCATCATCACCATCGAATTTCTGATATGTTAGATAATTCCCTTTCAATGCAACATTTGGTTTCTTCCCTTTTTACAATTTCTTTCACATCACACCGACACAGATAGGTTTTATGACGACGATGAGATGCTAAAGGGCTACGAGTGGGAAGAAAGCAACCGAGGTCTTAATTAAGGTACAGCCCCAGCATTTGCGAGGTGTGAAAGTAGGAAATCACGGAAGAAATATGTGGGTTCAATTATTTACCTTATGAGTATTTATAGGGGTGCCGCTTACATGTGGCCTGGTTTTCCGCCCAAATGAGTGACCACATAGTAGATTCAGGTAAGGTAGTTATAGGTGTGGCGCTTACATGTCAGTACTCCGTTCCGCCTATGAGAGTGACCACATAGTATATAGGGGTAGCGCGTCACATGTGGTCTGGTTTCCGCCTGTGTCAGGGGTCACAAAATTAAGTTAGGATTTTAGAGGTAAAGTAGTTATAGAGGTGGCGCTTACATGTCCTTCATAGGCTTTCCGCCTATGTGAGTGACCACATAGTAGACTTAGTTTTATTTTTATTTTTTTTATTTTTTGTAACGGGCACGTATGTTTTGGGCGATAAGCCTGTAATGTTCGTCTTCAATAAACCTGATTTGAATTACTCGTAAACTAAAAAAATATAATTTACCTTATGACATAAATATCGATTATTGGATAAATATAAATGACTTAAATACAGTAAACAATGGAAATGAAGCATCATATAATATAAAATTACAAAGCTACATCGAGTCTTCCTGTCCACTGTCGAGCTTCATCATTCAAATTGGCAACGCTCAGAATAGATACTTGAAAACTCTGTCACACTCGAAATTAATGCGCTGAAGAGTCTAGTTCAACTTTTCGCAGTCAGAGCACGTGGATGGTGGCACACCCCACTTATGGAGTAGTGATCCGCATTTTCCGTGGTCAATTCTTACTTGATTGAGCAAAAGTTACGTTTTTTGTGGGAGATCAGAGCCTGGAAGGAGTTTCCTCTCACTAAACAGAGGCTTTCAGTTCAGAAGAGCACCATCAAGTCATCATGAGTGCCACTCATCATTTAGACTCTGGAAGTAAATTGCTGGACTGATTTCATGGAAGATGACCGTAAGCTGAGAACTTGAGACGTTGGAATTTCATTGGTAGATCCCTAAAAGACAGAGTACAGAAAACATTGATGAATTCTCGAATCAGATTGTTTTCTTTCCTGAAACTAGTCTGAGGAAAAGTACAAGTACAAGTATTACATATACATAATGTAATATGCATAGATATATAGCGGATCATGTACATCATTCACAATTCTTTCACCAGTCTTTAGCAAATGCATTAATAGATTGTGTTCTGTTGGAACCGGTCTTTAAGTGGTAACGAGAACAGGGAAACAAGAAAAACATACAAATATCTATGAAGAGTCAAGAAAGAAGAGTGATATAGAAAGGAGGAGGAAACGATGATAAGGAAATCAGATGAAAAACCTTACATGGTTCTAAGATTAAACAAAAATATATACAAATATACATTAGTAAGTCTGAATTAACGGACAGCGCACTTTTTTTTGTTGCTATTTGCTTTACGTCGCACCGACACGGATAGGTCTTATGGCGACGATGGGATGGGAAAGGGCTAGGAGTCGGAAGGAAGCGGCCGTGGCCTTAATTAAGATACAGCCCCAGCATTTGCCTGGTGTGAAAATGGGAAACCACGGAAAACCATCTTCAGGGCTGCCGACAGTGGGATTCGAACCCACTATCTCACAAATGCAAACACACAGCCGCGTGCCTCTAACCGCAACAAGTTCGACATAAGGGAATTAATTTTAAATACAGTTCAACTTCTCACAGCAAAATATGTGAAAAATTCTGTACAAGAATCGAAAAACAGTAAAGTTGCAAGTCCAGAATGTTCAATGAACACCAAAAAGCGACAGAGATATTTACGTGTACTGACGACATTATGTAATGAATGCTTGAAGAGCAAAAGAATTCCGAAGCCATGGAGACAGTCTATTATCATTACCATGTATAAAGGCAAAGGAAATCAGGAAGATCCCAGCTCATATCAAAGTTTAACACTTAAATGTAAAATTTTCAAACCATTCCTTTAACTTTTAAATGATGTATATTGCTAAGATGACTATCCATCATATGCCACCTATACACACTTTTGGGTAAAATATGATCATCTAACTCCTGTACATAGTTTCGGTTAAAAAATGACGAAACGACGTGTCCTAGCACTGGGTGACACGTACAGTACGTGAAGTGGAGAGAGCATTGGGGTTGGCAGACACGCCTTCTGTTAGTCTGTCAGCGCACGTTCTCAAATCCTGAACTGAGATTTGGGGACGGGAACTTGATCCATATTCCCTCGAACTGGGCGAAATCTATTACACTGAAACTTTATAGAATGATCCACATAGGTATCAGGACGTCGGCCATTGTAACACTCGGTCCGTTGTTCACAGACAGACCGAATAATGTGGTAGTTTCCTCCTCTGTGCTAACAAAAGGATTCATCAGTAGCATACGCTTTCATATTTACAGTAAATAATAAAAATTTCATACCGCTTAACACTAGGATTCCGAAGAGGGGTGATTCGTTGAACCCATAAATGTTTACATCATTGAAATTATCCTTAAATTTTCAGATACATTAAATAAATATCTCTTGACTAGTGTATAAGACCACAGTATGATAATCACTTGCATTCGGGAGATAGTGAGTTCAAACCCTACTGTCGGCATTTCTGAAGATGGTTTTCCGTGATTTGCTATTTTCGGACGAGGCAAATGCTGCGGTTGTAACTTAATGAAAGCCGCGGTTGCTTCTTTCTATTCCTAGCGCATTCCTGTCCCATCATCACCATAAGAACTACCAGTGTCAGTCCGACGTAAAGCACAATGACGACCCCATTTGTCATATTCTTTACTTGATAAAAAAGTTCCGTTTGGGTTCAATAAACACCCCTCTTTGGAGTCCATGACATACATTTTGCAGCGTTGTTTTTTATGCTTCTCGCATTTACATCAATAAAGGGAAAAAGTTATTTTCTGGTAATCGTGATTTACTCAACAATGGCACTTTTCTAAGTATCTACATTGTTTGTATATTTCGGTCTTACTATCACTTACGTTATTTTTCTAATGTGTTAGTCGGTTCCAAGAAATTGACTAAAAGGCTACGTGAATGATCAGTTGAAAGGGTTTAAAATGATGTAATGAACGAAGAATCGTCTTCATAGAAAGAATTGATTACTGGAGGTGAAAGTGACGGTGGGTTATTGGGAAATGGTTAAAATATGGCTATATTATTTCTCTGAAATTATCGTCTTTCTGGTGATAATAAATTCCTTTTTAATTGCACGATTTCTTAATAAAATTTTATTTTATTTCTTTAAAATGATGTTATGTAGTGGGTAAGACGAACCACTCTCTTCTGAGTTTGTTACAAAAACAAACATAGGGGTTCTAGCGTTCACTTCAGCTTTCATACCAAAAATTACAGAAGCTAAAACATCCTAATATACTTATACTGTACTCGTCAGTAAAATAAATTTTGTAAAGCGTGAAATTCTCCTTGTGCTGTCAACATACGATTTTCTGTAAAAAATGACTTATGTAACTTTAAGAGTCGACCCATCTCTATATTTCTTCATTGCGCACCTAGTGTGACTCTACTGTACGTTATCAATACCTATGTAACTGCTGCGAGCAGCCTGGCATTTTATTGTAGCGCTCCCGTTGATTTTAAGGCAAAGTTATACTTATTGTCAAGTTTAGGATGTGAATGGCTTGTTTCCTAAACCTTACATATTTACTATAGCTGACTGAAAAAAATCTGGAAGAATTTCTGAATGGTATGGCCACAGGCCTGAAGAAGGGGTATAAGGTGAAAATAAATATATTTAAAAACAAATTAAAGGAGTGCAGTCGATTGAAGTCAAGTGATACACGAATTATTAGATTAGGAAATGAAGTCTTAAAGGGAGTAGATTAACTTTGTTACTTCGGTAGTAAAATAACTAGCTAAGGCAGAAGAGCATTGATACAGGAATTAGAAAGATAATTTTGAAGACTTTCTTCTTGCTATTTGCTTTACGTCGCACCGACACAAATAGGTTTTATGGCGACGATGGGATTGGAATGGCCTAGGAATGGGAAGGAAGTGGCCTTGGTCTTAATTAAGGTACAGCCCCAGCATTTGCATGCTGTGAAAGAGGAAATCCATGGAAAACCATCTTCAGGGCTGCCAACAGTGGGGTTCGAACCCACTATCTCCCGGATGCAAGCTCACAGCTGAGCGCCCCTAACCTCACGGCCAACTCGCCCGGTGAAGACTTTCTTCTGGACTGAAGCATTGTATGTATGTGAAACATGGGCGATAACTAGCTTAGAAAGAAAGAGAAAAGAAGCTTTTGAAATGTGGTGTTACAGAAGAATGGTGAGGTGAGATGAGTAGATCGAATCACAAATGGAGATATACCTAATCGAGTTAATGAGACGAGAACGATTTGGCGAAATTTGACCAAAAGAAGAGATAGAATGATAGAACACATCTTAAGACAACCACGATTTGTTGAGTTATTATTTTATAAAAGGGATAGGCCAAGGTATTGCACCATTCCCGCGTCCAGGTGAGGATACATGAGTTCCAGACTAGCTCTTGATAAGTAATTCTATCTGATTAATGTTGCTGGGTTGTGGGTTCCGCTTGAGAAAGTACGCCGATGGCCTATGGTAAATCTCAACCTACGCAGAAGGACGTCTCCAACACGCTATCAGTTGGATACCATACTCGCATGTCGCCAAAATTAATCGTAAATTCCAGGTTATTACGATATTTTAAGTGATTCGTACGTGTTGCTAACGAAATCGCAATCAGAGAATGAGTCATTATAGTCTTATATCTAGTTCTTATACTAAGTAGGCATTAAAAGAATTATATAGTTTCACTACTCAGCTTTTATTGACAATTCAGTCTAAGTATCAAGTAAATGTCATGTGAAATATCGTTAAAAGTTGCCTCGTATAACGTAGACAGCTTCATAATGCTATAGGCATCTCCATCAGTTGCAATTACGTTGAAATAAAGAAAAATAGGTTTGGAAAAACCCTTGACAAGTAGTTGAAAACTAGGCCTTAATCACGATTAATTAATTCTGGCCTGTTGAAATACTAAGTTATAGTTAAGTAATGTTCGCAGAATCAATTGAAAAATTAAAAATTAAAATATATAAATCAAATGAAACATATTAAATATAATTGAAAGAATTAGATGCATCCAATTGGTTAAAAATGAAAAGAAAATTATACTCCCTACTATATACATCATTTCAGATTATAGTTTCAAAATAGAATGTAAAACGCAGTGAAAATAACCAAATAAATAATTAATTAAGATCTGGAATCTCTTCTCAATGAGCTGGATTGCTCCTCAAAGTTACCAAAAATTCTATCATTTGACCTTTAATTCACATATGACTGGTAAAACGAATGTCACTCTGCTAAAACTTAACATCTGTGTCCATACGCAGCAGAAATCACATGGGAAAGCAATGTCTGTTTTCTAAGGACTTCAGTTAACTGATATGTTTGAAAATTTGTAGGTATGCTTCATATTTCATAGGGTCTGATCTCCATATAAGCAAATTCAGGTCCACTCTAAGTCGTAATTAATCTCAAATCAATTCTATCATAAGGCTTATGTGGCTCATTCACTCAATTATTATCTTAATCCATGGTTAAAATTCAATTTAATTGCGTATCTGGCTGAATGTATCATTGCCAAGTGTATTTAATTAACTTTCCAACAAATTATACCATAAGTGGAAAAATTGGCATGTTAGAAGACTCTACCTTCATCTAAAAATCCATATATCAATGACTAAGTCACCAGTGATGTGTCAAATTACTCCCATAAAATTATGAATTAGGTTACCATGTGTGAGAGTACTTGAAAATGGTCATAAATAAGTCAGTGAAGGCCTAAATATTAACGGTATTAGCCTCTTGGCTCATCTGATGATCCTGCATACTCAAACAACTCTGTGTTGATGGCATTGAGATCGTATCCTAACCTATTTTGTGTACCTAGGAATAAAAATAGCAATTGAAAACAGTACGTTTCAATATATACCATTAGCATGCGCAATTTACACATACTATCATCTCTCAGAAGAATACTATGACCAACCTTTCAAATAAAAATAAATATCACCATCACAACTTAACATACGCTTATATTATTACTTCATTCACCATTTATCACTTCAAAATATCACGTAACATTCATATTAGTGCATCTCAAGCACCCATCTCATTAAATACGCTGCATATGTGCCATAACCTACACATATAAAAACATTATCCTTACCGCCATAGTATCAAAGAAAAGTGTATCACAATACTAAGCTGTACTACTATACTTCGTCGTAAACATTCCCTAAATACGATCTCCAAGCTTGTTATTTTCGATAAGCCATCACACATGTATATTGACATGTATATTATACTCTAACACTTCACTGAAAACGATTAAAAATATCTATCACTTTCTCTCACACCACACTGATAAATTTGCGAACGGCTTTCACTGGTATTTTACGCCTATATATGGGATTAACAGTAACTTCAGATGAATACCTACTTCCATGTAATTACACTTCAATATTATCTACGCACGCACAATGTCACAAATCATATCACACATAGCCAAAAATAAAGGTTTCTACTTACGAAAAAGACTCATAGGGGACTTAACTTTGCTTATTGGGCCCTGTTTGCCATCTCGCTGTTGGTCATCGGGAATGGTAGGCCTCGCTCCATAGTTCTGCTTTAGGTAATCGGGTCCATGTCGTTCCTCAGCTGATTTCCTATCCTCCTGGGTCATCAATCTCGTAAAGCGCCACCATAGTCCGAGTAGTCTCTGCCTTGGTCTTTTAGAACATCATAGTGGTCTCTGGTACGTCAGGAACAGAATAATACAATGTATTAGTTAATGCTGTCATGTTGTAATTTATCTTCGTTTCGTACTGCCAATGATATTAGAATAAATGTGCTCTGGGCTGTCTAGTTTCACTAAAACAGCTTTAACTGTGCTACTATTTGTAAACCTTCTCGCTTGCCGAGCGAATGCGATTTTTCCGTGCTTCTTAGAATTGCACTTGAGAGCTGGTTGGATTCTGCTCTCTACGATGTGCAGTATCGGACAAATATAAAGCTTCCAAGTCCAGCCGTGACGTATTAGTTGTACCAGACTTGACGATTCCTTTTTGCTGGTCTTAAATTTCGCGCAGTTATTTCAATTTATGTAGTTGAAGTTGAGCGGGCTACCGCGGATTTTATTCTCCGTCAATAGTTGATCTTATAATCAGATAAGTTGGCTTATTTCTTTAGTCGACTCCGTCTTACTTGCCGTAGTGCTGAAATGTGTCGAGTTTTCTAATGGAAGTCTCTTTTTTTAAATAATCAGTTTAAATAATCCTCTTCTGTCATTCTTTTCTCACAGCCTTCTAAGAATGGTTCTTTCGGTGACTACCGGTTGAAAAGATTATCATTTCGGCTCGTACCGATGTTAATTACTTTCACATTGACCTTTTATGTCTTGAACGCCATTTTTGTTCCTACTGCTGCAATTATAGGACGGTGAAATGGCACAGTATGAATATGACAAACAGATAAGAGTAGATGCAGTATGTAATAGTTATGTAGAAGTACAAAGTTTATCACAGGATAGGGTGGCATAGAGAAACAACAAGAATAAATTGTACAGGAAGGTGTAAAAATTTACAGTAGGCTACCATCTCTACGTTTTCCAAATTTTTCAAGTAAAAATAAAATATGGAATTAAATGCACAGTACTTAACTTGTCCAAACATTTGATACGTTCCCGGAACATTTGATTTTAAAATGTATGCTAGCAGTCTTTGGCACGAAAAATGTGAAATAGAAGGTTGTAATTTAAAAAAGTATAGGAGAACGTAACATTCAACACTGGTATCTTGAAGTTCTGTTGTTGTTCATCTGCTTACATGCCAGTATGAATATCTGATTTTCAGTACTGCATTAAGAAACTCTAAATAAATCTGCCATGTTGACATTCGAGAAAAGTGGTTTTGGAAATAGTTGATAACCAACATACATCTATGTATATTTAATAATATACTCTGGCTGGCTGGCTGGCTGGCTGGCTGGCTGGCTGGCTGGCTGGCTGGCTGGCTGGCTGGCTGGCTGGCTGGCTGGCTGGCTGGCTGGCTGGCTGGCTGGCTGGCTGGCTGGCTGGCTGGCTGGCTGGCTGGCTGGCTGGCTGGCTGGCTGGCTGGCTGGCTGGCTGGCTGGCTGGCTGGCTGGCTGGCTGGCTGGCTGGCTGGCTGGCTGGCTGGCTGGCTGGCTGGCTGGCTGGCTGGCTGGCTGGCTGGCTGGCTGGCTGGCTGGCTGGCTGGCTGGCTGGCTGGCTGGCTGGCTGGCTGGCTGGCTGGCTGGCTGGCTGGCTGGCTGGCTGGCTGGCTGGCTGGCTGGCTGGCTGGCTGGCTGGCTGGCTGGCTGGCTGGCTGGCTGGCTGGCTGGCTGGCTGGCTGGCTGGCTGGCTGGCTGGCTGGCTGGCTGGCTGGCTGGCTGGCTGGCTGGCTGGCTGGCTGGCTGGCTGGCTGGCTGGCTGGCTGGCTGGCTGGCTGGCTGGCTGGCTGGCTGGCTGGCTGGCTGGCTGGCTGGCTGGCTGGCTGGCTGGCTGGCTGGCTGGCTGGCTGGCTGGCTGGCTGGCTGGCTGGCTGGCTGGCTGGCTGGCTGGCTGGCTGGCTGGCTGGCTGGCTGGCTGGCTGGCTGGCTGGCTGGCTGGCTGGCTGGCTGGCTGGCTGGCTGGCTGGCTGGCTGGCTGGCTGGCTGGCTGGCTGGCTGGCTGGCTGGCTGGCTGGCTGGCTGGCTGGCTGGCTGGCTGGCTGGCTGGCTGGCTGGCTGGCTGGCTGGCTGGCTGGCTGGCTGGCTGGCTGGCTGGCTGGCTGGCTGGCTGGCTGGCTGGCTGGCTGGCTGGCTGGCTGGCTGGCTGGCTGGCTGGCTGGCTGGCTGGCTGGCTGGCTGGCTGGCTGGCTGGCTGGCTGGCTGGCTGGCTGGCTGGCTGGCTGGCTGGCTGGCTGGCTGGCTGGCTGGCTGGCTGGCTGGCTGGCTGGCTGGCTGGCTGGCTGGCTGGCTGGCTGGCTGGCTGGCTGGCTGGCTGGCTGGCTGGCTGGCTGGCTGGCTGGCTGGCTGGCTGGCTGGCTGGCTGGCTGGCTGGCTGGCTGGCTGGCTGGCTGGCTGGCTGGCTGGCTGGCTGGCTGGCTGGCTGGCTGGCTGGCTGGCTGGCTGGCTGGCTGGCTGGCTGGCTGGCTGGCTGGCTGGCTGGCTGGCTGGCTGGCTGGCTGGCTGGCTGGCTGGCTGGCTGGCTGGCTGGCTGGCTGGCTGGCTGGCTGGCTGGCTGGCTGGCTGGCTGGCTGGCTGGCTGGCTGGCTGGCTGGCTGGCTGGCTGGCTGGCTGGCTGGCTGGCTGGCTGGCTGGCTGGCTGGCTGGCTGGCTGGCTGGCTGGCTGGCTGGCTGGCTGGCTGGCTGGCTGGCTGGCTGGCTGGCTGGCTGGCTGGCTGGCTGGCTGGCTGGCTGGCTGGCTGGCTGGCTGGCTGGCTGGCTGGCTGGCTGGCTGGCTGGCTGGCTGGCTGGCTGGCTGGCTGGCTGGCTGGCTGGCTGGCTGGCTGGCTGGCTGGCTGGCTGGCTGGCTGGCTGGCTGGCTGGCTGGCTGGCTGGCTGGCTGGCTGGCTGGCTGGCTGGCTGGCTGGCTGGCTGGCTGGCTGGCTGGCTGGCTGGCTGGCTGGCTGGCTGGCTGGCTGGCTGGCTGGCTGGCTGGCTGGCTGGCTGGCTGGCTGGCTGGCTGGCTGGCTGGCTGGCTGGCTGGCTGGCTGGCTGGCTGGCTGGCTGGCTGGCTGGCTGGCTGGCTGGCTGGCTGGCTGGCTGGCTGGCTGGCTGGCTGGCTGGCTGGCTGGCTGGCTGGCTGGCTGGCTGGCTGGCTGGCTGGCTGGCTGGCTGGCTGGCTGGCTGGCTGGCTGGCTGGCTGGCTGGCTGGCTGGCTGGCTGGCTGGCTGGCTGGCTGGCTGGCTGGCTGGCTGGCTGGCTGGCTGGCTGGCTGGCTGGCTGGCTGGCTGGCTGGCTGGCTGGCTGGCTGGCTGGCTGGCTGGCTGGCTGGCTGGCTGGCTGGCTGGCTGGCTGGCTGGCTGGCTGGCTGGCTGGCTGGCTGGCTGGCTGGCTGGCTGGCTGGCTGGCTGGCTGGCTGGCTGGCTGGCTGGCTGGCTGGCTGGCTGGCTGGCTGGCTGGCTGGCTGGCTGGCTGGCTGGCTGGCTGGCTGGCTGGCTGGCTGGCTGGCTGGCTGGCTGGCTGGCTGGCTGGCTGGCTGGCTGGCTGGCTGGCTGGCTGGCTGGCTGGCTGGCTGGCTGGCTGGCTGGCTGGCTGGCTGGCTGGCTGGCTGGCTGGCTGGCTGGCTGGCTGGCTGGCTGGCTGGCTGGCTGGCTGGCTGGCTGGCTGGCTGGCTGGCTGGCTGGCTGGCTGGCTGGCTGGCTGGCTGGCTGGCTGGCTGGCTGGCTGGCTGGCTGGCTGGCTGGCTGGCTGGCTGGCTGGCTGGCTGGCTGGCTGGCTGGCTGGCTGGCTGGCTGGCTGGCTGGCTGGCTGGCTGGCTGGCTGGCTGGCTGGCTGGCTGGCTGGCTGGCTGGCTGGCTGGCTGGCTGGCTGGCTGGCTGGCTGGCTGGCTGGCTGGCTGGCTGGCTGGCTGGCTGGCTGGCTGGCTGGCTGGCTGGCTGGCTGGCTGGCTGGCTGGCTGGCTGGCTGGCTGGCTGGCTGGCTGGCTGGCTGGCTGGCTGGCTGGCTGGCTGGCTGGCTGGCTGGCTGGCTGGCTGGCTGGCTGGCTGGCTGGCTGGCTGGCTGGCTGGCTGGCTGGCTGGCTGGCTGGCTGGCTGGCTGGCTGGCTGGCTGGCTGGCTGGCTGGCTGGCTGGCTGGCTGGCTGGCTGGCTGGCTGGCTGGCTGGCTGGCTGGCTGGCTGGCTGGCTGGCTGGCTGGCTGGCTGGCTGGCTGGCTGGCTGGCTGGCTGGCTGGCTGGCTGGCTGGCTGGCTGGCTGGCTGGCTGGCTGGCTGGCTGGCTGGCTGGCTGGCTGGCTGGCTGGCTGGCTGGCTGGCTGGCTGGCTGGCTGGCTGGCTGGCTGGCTGGCTGGCTGGCTGGCTGGCTGGCTGGCTGGCTGGCTGGCTGGCTGGCTGGCTGGCTGGCTGGCTGGCTGGCTGGCTGGCTGGCTGGCTGGCTGGCTGGCTGGCTGGCTGGCTGGCTGGCTGGCTGGCTGGCTGGCTGGCTGGCTGGCTGGCTGGCTGGCTGGCTGGCTGGCTGGCTGGCTGGCTGGCTGGCTGGCTGGCTGGCTGGCTGGCTGGCTGGCTGGCTGGCTGGCTGGCTGGCTGGCTGGCTGGCTGGCTGGCTGGCTGGCTGGCTGGCTGGCTGGCTGGCTGGCTGGCTGGCTGGCTGGCTGGCTGGCTGGCTGGCTGGCTGGCTGGCTGGCTGGCTGGCTGGCTGGCTGGCTGGCTGGCTGGCTGGCTGGCTGGCTGGCTGGCTGGCTGGCTGGCTGGCTGGCTGGCTGGCTGGCTGGCTGGCTGGCTGGCTGGCTGGCTGGCTGGCTGGCTGGCTGGCTGGCTGGCTGGCTGGCTGGCTGGCTGGCTGGCTGGCTGGCTGGCTGGCTGGCTGGCTGGCTGGCTGGCTGGCTGGCTGGCTGGCTGGCTGGCTGGCTGGCTGGCTGGCTGGCTGGCTGGCTGGCTGGCTGGCTGGCTGGCTGGCTGGCTGGCTGGCTGGCTGGCTGGCTGGCTGGCTGGCTGGCTGGCTGGCTGGCTGGCTGGCTGGCTGGCTGGCTGGCTGGCTGGCTGGCTGGCTGGCTGGCTGGCTGGCTGGCTGGCTGGCTGGCTGGCTGGCTGGCTGGCTGGCTGGCTGGCTGGCTGGCTGGCTGGCTGGCTGGCTGGCTGGCTGGCTGGCTGGCTGGCTGGCTGGCTGGCTGGCTGGCTGGCTGGCTGGCTGGCTGGCTGGCTGGCTGGCTGGCTGGCTGGCTGGCTGGCTGGCTGGCTGGCTGGCTGGCTGGCTGGCTGGCTGGCTGGCTGGCTGGCTGGCTGGCTGGCTGGCTGGCTGGCTGGCTGGCTGGCTGGCTGGCTGGCTGGCTGGCTGGCTGGCTGGCTGGCTGGCTGGCTGGCTGGCTGGCTGGCTGGCTGGCTGGCTGGCTGGCTGGCTGGCTGGCTGGCTGGCTGGCTGGCTGGCTGGCTGGCTGGCTGGCTGGCTGGCTGGCTGGCTGGCTGGCTGGCTGGCTGGCTGGCTGGCTGGCTGGCTGGCTGGCTGGCTGGCTGGCTGGCTGGCTGGCTGGCTGGCTGGCTGGCTGGCTGGCTGGCTGGCTGGCTGGCTGGCTGGCTGGCTGGCTGGCTGGCTGGCTGGCTGGCTGGCTGGCTGGCTGGCTGGCTGGCTGGCTGGCTGGCTGGCTGGCTGGCTGGCTGGCTGGCTGGCTGGCTGGCTGGCTGGCTGGCTGGCTGGCTGGCTGGCTGGCTGGCTGGCTGGCTGGCTGGCTGGCTGGCTGGCTGGCTGGCTGGCTGGCTGGCTGGCTGGCTGGCTGGCTGGCTGGCTGGCTGGCTGGCTGGCTGGCTGGCTGGCTGGCTGGCTGGCTGGCTGGCTGGCTGGCTGGCTGGCTGGCTGGCTGGCTGGCTGGCTGGCTGGCTGGCTGGCTGGCTGGCTGGCTGGCTGGCTGGCTGGCTGGCTGGCTGGCTGGCTGGCTGGCTGGCTGGCTGGCTGGCTGGCTGGCTGGCTGGCTGGCTGGCTGGCTGGCTGGCTGGCTGGCTGGCTGGCTGGCTGGCTGGCTGGCTGGCTGGCTGGCTGGCTGGCTGGCTGGCTGGCTGGCTGGCTGGCTGGCTGGCTGGCTGGCTGGCTGGCTGGCTGGCTGGCTGGCTGGCTGGCTGGCTGGCTGGCTGGCTGGCTGGCTGGCTGGCTGGCTGGCTGGCTGGCTGGCTGGCTGGCTGGCTGGCTGGCTGGCTGGCTGGCTGGCTGGCTGGCTGGCTGGCTGGCTGGCTGGCTGGCTGGCTGGCTGGCTGGCTGGCTGGCTGGCTGGCTGGCTGGCTGGCTGGCTGGCTGGCTGGCTGGCTGGCTGGCTGGCTGGCTGGCTGGCTGGCTGGCTGGCTGGCTGGCTGGCTGGCTGGCTGGCTGGCTGGCTGGCTGGCTGGCTGGCTGGCTGGCTGGCTGGCTGGCTGGCTGGCTGGCTGGCTGGCTGGCTGGCTGGCTGGCTGGCTGGCTGGCTGGCTGGCTGGCTGGCTGGCTGGCTGGCTGGCTGGCTGGCTGGCTGGCTGGCTGGCTGGCTGGCTGGCTGGCTGGCTGGCTGGCTGGCTGGCTGGCTGGCTGGCTGGCTGGCTGGCTGGCTGGCTGGCTGGCTGGCTGGCTGGCTGGCTGGCTGGCTGGCTGGCTGGCTGGCTGGCTGGCTGGCTGGCTGGCTGGCTGGCTGGCTGGCTGGCTGGCTGGCTGGCTGGCTGGCTGGCTGGCTGGCTGGCTGGCTGGCTGGCTGGCTGGCTGGCTGGCTGGCTGGCTGGCTGGCTGGCTGGCTGGCTGGCTGGCTGGCTGGCTGGCTGGCTGGCTGGCTGGCTGGCTGGCTGGCTGGCTGGCTGGCTGGCTGGCTGGCTGGCTGGCTGGCTGGCTGGCTGGCTGGCTGGCTGGCTGGCTGGCTGGCTGGCTGGCTGGCTGGCTGGCTGGCTGGCTGGCTGGCTGGCTGGCTGGCTGGCTGGCTGGCTGGCTGGCTGGCTGGCTGGCTGGCTGGCTGGCTGGCTGGCTGGCTGGCTGGCTGGCTGGCTGGCTGGCTGGCTGGCTGGCTGGCTGGCTGGCTGGCTGGCTGGCTGGCTGGCTGGCTGGCTGGCTGGCTGGCTGGCTGGCTGGCTGGCTGGCTGGCTGGCTGGCTGGCTGGCTGGCTGGCTGGCTGGCTGGCTGGCTGGCTGGCTGGCTGGCTGGCTGGCTGGCTGGCTGGCTGGCTGGCTGGCTGGCTGGCTGGCTGGCTGGCTGGCTGGCTGGCTGGCTGGCTGGCTGGCTGGCTGGCTGGCTGGCTGGCTGGCTGGCTGGCTGGCTGGCTGGCTGGCTGGCTGGCTGGCTGGCTGGCTGGCTGGCTGGCTGGCTGGCTGGCTGGCTGGCTGGCTGGCTGGCTGGCTGGCTGGCTGGCTGGCTGGCTGGCTGGCTGGCTGGCTGGCTGGCTGGCTGGCTGGCTGGCTGGCTGGCTGGCTGGCTGGCTGGCTGGCTGGCTGGCTGGCTGGCTGGCTGGCTGGCTGGCTGGCTGGCTGGCTGGCTGGCTGGCTGGCTGGCTGGCTGGCTGGCTGGCTGGCTGGCTGGCTGGCTGGCTGGCTGGCTGGCTGGCTGGCTGGCTGGCTGGCTGGCTGGCTGGCTGGCTGGCTGGCTGGCTGGCTGGCTGGCTGGCTGGCTGGCTGGCTGGCTGGCTGGCTGGCTGGCTGGCTGGCTGGCTGGCTGGCTGGCTGGCTGGCTGGCTGGCTGGCTGGCCAAATTTTCATTGAAATTTGTACTGTCCTGCATAAACAGTTCTCTGGTGAGTAATACACCAAGAGATTGGTCGTGACAGTGTTGCCATACACATGTATAATGGATTCAACGGCTAGTTCTTGTTCTTACTCTCACTCCCTTGTGAGGTCGTTGCGAAGCATGACGCGTATGTAGATTGGCCCTGTTTTAGAGCCGTATGCCACTCCCTGAGTCCTGGGTTCGATTCCAGGCTCTGTCCCGAAATTTGACAAATGGTACGAGGACAGTAAGGGGGTCACTCAGCCTCGGGAGAGAGTAAAGGGGTCTTCTGTTCCTTTCCTCCTGTGCCATCCTCGAAGTGGTTTTCCGTCGTTCCCTAACTTGAGGCCACGACCGCTTCCTTCCCTCTTCCTTGTCTACCCCATTCAATCTTCGAATACCCCCGCCCTCCCAACCAAAAGGTTTCTGTTCAGAATAGCAGGTGAGGCCGCCTGGGTGAGGTACTGGTCCTCTTTTCGGGTTGTATCACCGACAAATTTTCATGCTCCAGGATACTGCCCTTTAGGCGGTAGAGGTGGGATCTCTCGGTGAGTTCGGGGGAGAACAACCCTAGACGTAAAATGTATGTAATAATAATAATAATAATAATAATAATAATAATAATAATAACAATAATAATAATAATAATAATAATAATAATGCCTTTCCAGACTCCAACCCTATGTGGAAGGATATATTCATTGCTGCGTATTTCTCTGGTGGTTAGTAGTATGATGCATTGCATTTAGATGGAGAGGATTTTCTTAAGACAAACGCTAACAAGCGGTCGGCCAGCCAGATGAGTTAACCAAATGCAGCTAAAATCAATCAATCATTCAATCAATCAATCAATCAATCAATCAATCAATCAATCAATCAATCAATCAATCAATAAAAACTGATCTCCATTCAAGGCAGGCGCATAGGTGGCAGACTTTCTATCAGTTGTTCACCCACTCTCTTCCTAAGACATTTCGAAGAATTTGGAAATTTATGGAACATGTCCCTTGTTGGTAAATTATTCTAATATTCAGCTGCTCTTCCTATAAACGAATATTTGCCCCAATGTGTTTGTGGGTAGGCTAAGAATCAATCTGGGCACTCTAAATATAATTTTGGACGACGACTATTCATCCAAGTAACTAGGTGCATTCATGTTATAATAATTCATGTTGTAATAAATACATAAATATACAAAAATGAACAAAACTACACAAATTGAGACAACATGACCCAGGGGTTTCAAAGTGATTTGAAGCAAATCGGTATTCTTTGGGAAAGAAACTAATGACAGGGGAATATTTGGACGATTGGTGAACTTCTATCAAGGTTTCAAGATGCCATCAAATTCCAGAAGACGCAGGAGACCTCTGCCAGAAGGGCAGAGAAAGGTGGTTTGATAAACTCAGAAAATACTGGCAGGGAGTTAAAGCATAAACCCGAAAGTGAAATAGGTTGTTACCACGCCGTCCATAGATACTCAACTCGATACGCAAAAATTATCTTTTTAATAAATACTATATTAGTGAAAGGTACATTTGTACGGTGTGTGTGTATGTACGCGTCACATAAAGCAGATATTTATTCGAGAGAACAAATTCTGATGTTCTGCTTTATTCTACTCTTTTTCTTGTACGAATAATGAATAAAAACTCATTGAATTTCAACGCTACAGCTTCCTCTTGTTGTTTTTATCAATAGCTCTCTTGTGTGAGTGTGATGAATTTATTGAATTTCACAATTCGCACCTCTGAGTTAATGAAAAATGCTGGAGAATATGTTCCACGTTTACATTCGCGATATGAAATGTCGTAATATGGTTTTTATTCTAGTTCTGCCTCTCATTCTCTTCGTCGGGAGGCAAACCAATTAACGCGGATGCATTGCCAAGTGAGGAAGAGGACACATATCCATGATAGTTGTCACATTTCATTGTAAAATAACTTATGTGGCTTATTTCCCCAAGGTTTCTTTGTGTTCTTTCCTCGTCCAGAGTTTATTTTATAGTGTTTTTAGTTTACAAAATAAATTGTAATACGTGGACAATAATAATAATAATAATAATAATAATAATAATAATAATAATAATAATAATAATGCTTCTGTGGATCAGTGGTGAAGTGACGGCCTTCGGATACCAAGATGGCGGGTTGAAACCCGGCAGAAGTAATCGGATTTTTCAAGGGTGGAAATAGTCCATTCGACACTCCATGTCGTACGATGTCGGCATGTAAAAGATTTCTGGTGATACGATTGGTGTTTACCCGATAAAATCCATTAAATCTCAGCCATAGACTCCCAAGAGAGTTGCGCTGTACTCGGTCTGCCATCTAGTGGGCGTAGAGTAAAACGGAACGTCGAAATTGACGAGCAGACAGCCAGACGGCGTCAGATTGAAATGCCTGCAAATGGTAGCTGAGGCCATACGATTTTTATTATTATTATTATTATTATTATTATTATTATTATTATTATTATTATTATTATTATTATTATTATTATACCGGGCGAATTGGCCGTTGAGTTAGAGGCACGCAGCTGTGTGCTTGCATGCGGGAGATAATGGGTTCGAATACCACTGTCGGCAGCCCTGAAGATGGCTTCCCGTGTTTTCCCATTTTCCGAGCAGGCAAATGTTGGTGCTACACCGTAATTAAGGCCACGCCCGCTTCCTTCCCACTCCTAGGCCTTTCCAATCCCATCTCGCCAAGTTGTAAATTTAAAATAATAATAATAATAATAATAATAATAATAATAATAATAATAATAATAATAATAATAATAATAATAATAATAATAATAATAATCTATATAAATAAAATTGTAGGGGGTCCGCTGTCTGTAATTTCTTCTGTTTTGCCAATTTTTCAGATATTTATCCGTTTTAGGTCAACTCAAGACCGAATCGGTGGTTTTTACGTTTCGTGTCTGTTTGTCTGTTTGTCTGTCTGTCTGTTTGTCTGTTTGTCTGTTCCACCATCACGTCGAAACGGCTGGATAGATCTCAACCAAACTTCATATTTAGAGTATACTCATCTCGGGGAAGGTTTCGATATGCATATCGTTTTAAAATCTTTGAATACACGGGGGGTTTATAGGAAAACCAGAATGGTTTTTCCACCATCACGTCGAAACGGCTGGATAGATCTCAACCAAACTTCATATTTAGAGTATACTCATCCCGGGAAAGGTTTCGATATGCATATCATTTTAAAATCTTTGAATACACGGGGGATTATAAGAAAACCAGAATGGTTTTTCCACCATCACGTCGAAACGGCTGGATAGATCACAACCAAACTTCATATTTGGAGTACACTCATCCCGGGGAAGGTTTCGATATGCATATTATTTTAAAATCTTTGAATAGACGGGGGGTTTATAGGAAAACCTGAATGGTTTTTCCACCATCACTTCGAAACGGCTGGATAGATCTCAACGAAACTTCATATTTAGAGTATACTCATCCCGGGGAAGGTTTTGATATGCATATTATTTTAAAATCCTTGAATAGACAATCTGGATTTTGGGCGAGGCGGGTAAAAATTAGGACTTCCAGGTAACTAAACCAAAAATTATGCAGATGGAACTCTTATACTATTCATTTTCTGTAAACTTAGTTTACCGTACGTGAAACGTCTCTTCATTATAAACAACTTTCGTTATGTTCATAATTTACCTTACTCTTCACTTGACGGAGAAATTTACAATTTTCCGCTGGTATCATGCTCTGCATTGAGTGACCGACAGACCGACAACGAACCTACAGGTTACCATGGCAACGTCTCTGACTTCATGCCAGCAGGGAAGTAACGTATTGCCATTTTCCTCATCATGCTTTTAAATTCGTGGTTGTTCCTTGGTAGAAGGCAAGAGAGGCGTCAATCGGCCTATCTGCGGGATATTGGCGGAATATCGTTGGATGTTATAACCGCCCTCGAATAGATTAAGTAATAACACCATTAGTCATCTTCTTATTATTTGTTTACCTAAGAATCACTGGACCTAAATTTCTCCTCTGTTACCGCTTTATTATATCCATAACTCACACTAGCATAATTTATTGAGGGGCATTTGATTTTCCAATACATTCACTTGGCATTTACATATTTGTCGTTATCCGGCTGTCCTCAGTTATAATCCATTTTCTATTACTTTCAACTTTCTTAACTGTATTATTTTCTTCCTTAATTACGCCGTATGTACGCGTGTGCTACAAACTACTGGATGTATTTCCACCAAGACTCACATTTAGAATACACCTGCCCTTGATAGGTTTTGGGCAAATATTGTTTCTAAATCTCTGAACTGACTGGGGGTTTATACGAAACCGAAACAATGATTTTGCACTTCCACAAAATATACACAACCAACGTTAATTTAAATCTACCTACCTTGGTAGAAATTAATTTCTAAACCTTTTTCCTCATGTGCATCATTTCGATACGAGGATTAATAAGGGAGATATCATTAACGGACCGTTTTTCTGTACAAGTCCCATCGGACTTAACTCACGAGCGGGTGCGTGTAAAGCGTATTCCTTACAACTTGAAAACTACTGAAGACATTCGAACCAAACTTTGTATTTAGCATCCACCTGTCCAAAGGTAGGTTTTAAACTTAAATAACATTTCATGTTCCGGAATGGACTGGCGGTTTATAGGGAACCGAAATGGTTATTTTACTCTTCCACAATATATACAGAACAAGACCAACCTGACGAAATCGACCAAACGTGATAGAATTCCACCTCTAAACCCTTTTCTTCATATGCATTTTTTCGTCAGTAGGATTAATAAGGGAGATATCATGAATGGTCACTTTTGCATGTTAAGTCCAGCGCACATAGCCCGAAGGGTGTTTTACATGGAGCAGATTCCTTATCTATATAAATCAAATCGTAACGACTGTGTGCCTCTACACTGACTATTTTGGCGAAATTTTCGTACAGCTTTCCGTTTAAGGGGTAATAATGACCATCTGCATAATTTTTGGTTTAGTTACCTGGAAGTCCTAATTTTTACCCGCCTCGCCCAAAATCCAGATTGTGGCATAATCTGCCAGAAGAAAAAGAAGATATTTGAAATTTGAAAAAATTATACGTTTTAGCCTGTAACGAACGGAAAACATCCTAGATTATTACATTTTTCACTTTTTATCCCCGAAGAATATCGAAATATGCAGGCAATTTTAATGATGGTGCAGACCTTCGGAAATTCCTATCACATAACAGATTGCACAATCTCCGTTCAATTTGGAATGATCTACAACCTTGGTCTTATGACTTTTTGCCGTATCTGTATCCCTTTTACGCTTGATTTTTCTCTATTAATCGATGTTAAGTCAGTTTGGAATTTTCACAAGCATAATTCATACTTTCGATTACTTATATGAAATACAGAATCATCATACTCTTCACGAAAATTGGCCCACCCAGTAGCCATCTGTGAGCCAAATTCTATGTATGTAGCTGTCACCTAATTATCCGAAAAGTAATGTAATGTGAGATAATCTTACAAAAACGTTACCCTGTTCCACGTTTCTAACTCAATCTGACCCTAGAATAGATGACATATCATAGGACCAGCCATTTAGGGCACTAAATCCGGCGTGTCTTATAGTATAATTCTTTGTCGATATGACGTACGTTTAGTAGCAGTTAATCTGTAAATGAAGGTCTTCAATATTGTAAACACGCATATACTTTCGTATGTCGATCTATATATATTCACTGATGTCGATTTGTAGCGATCGAGAAAGGGTGGGTCTGCTAATGTAATGAGTACTCCCCACACCGACTTTGACTGGCTGTATGAAAGGGCCCTTCTCCAACTCCTGTGTAACTGTCATTAGTAAGGAAGGTCTACAATTGTAATGAATAGTTCGCTTCTCGATTTGATTTGCAGAAGGCAAGTGAGCATGCAGTTTTGTGTAAAACTTCCCTACCCGATTTTGTTTGGCAGAAGGCAAGGGTGCCCGCCATTATAAACAAATGTCCTCATCTAAAATGTGACTGGCATTAGGCATAGTGGCCTGCTATTTTGATGGAAACTCACCAACTTGGTGTGACTGGCAGTAAGCTGGCTGGCAGTAGGAAAATCGGCCTGACATTATAATGATAACGGCACAACTCAATTTTTAATGGTGGTAGGAAATTTGCCTGCCATTATAAGAAAATCTCCTCGACTGTAATCTGGTTGGGAGTAGGAAATGGGGCCTGCCATTGTAACGAACACTCCCAACTTGATTGTGACCGCGCAGTAGGCAATGGGGCCTCCAATTATAATGTAAACTTCCCAACTCGATTGTGAATGGCAGTAGACAAGTGAGCCTGCCGTTATATCACAAATCCGTAACAAACACTTTACATTGGAAACAACGTATGGGGACATCCCCATGCTCTTTCTCGGATAACGCTAAGAGACATGCAATTTTAAAACAATCTTATTTACTGCATGTACACTGTTTACTTCGATATTCGAATACAATGTTGAACACCGTAGCGAAGCACGGGTACATTTGCTAGTAATAATAATAATAATAATAATAATAATAATAATAATAATAATAATAATAATAATAATAATAATAATGGTATTACTGAGGGAAGAGCTAAAAATAAAATTAAAACACAGCGTGACATTGACATAGCCAGGGGAGGGGCGTGACGTGGCGGAATTTGGTCAACGGACTTCAGCCATTCGGATCCACGCCAATGACAGAGCAACAGTTTTTCAAACACCTCGCAGTAAATTCTGGAGTAGAATCAAAGGAGAACATCATTAAGTTAATTTCCAGAATTCAATTTCCTAAGTATTTAAACAGAAACACCCTGGGCGAGTTGACCGTGCTGTTAGGGGCGCGCAGCTCTGAGCTTGCATCCGGGAGATAGTGGGTGCGAACCCCATAGCCCTGAATATGGTTTTCCTTGGTTTCGCATTTTCACACCAGGCAAGTGATGAGGCTGTACCCTCATTAAGGCCACGACCGCTTCCTTCCCACTCCTAGGCCTTTCCTATCCCATCGTCACGATAAGACCTATCTGTGTCGGTGCGACGCAAAGCAAAATTATTTACAGAAATATAGAGAATTATATAGTTATAAATATTTGAGTGTTTTTCTTCTTCAGTTCATCTTTATTACCATTAATTTGCAATATATAAAAGAAACAGAAGAAAAATTCTACACGTGACATACCATTAAAATACAAAATGAACTAAGATAAGCACAAAATTACATAATCTCTATGTCACAGAACAGCCAAGACCATACAAGTTAATTGCACAAAGCATAACACATGTTGTTCCATAAGCTGTGAACATTATTATTCTTGAGAAAACCACTTTTCATTTTAAAAAACTAACACTCATTGCTCAGAATTTAAATCATGACTTCCTTGGTGCCCACGAATGGTAATGTTACCCAGATACCATGCCACACTAGAAAGAAATTTTAAATGTTAATTAAACACCGCAAAGAAAAAAATATTTTGAATTTTAAAAGAGAACAAATGCAATGAGAGGTGAAAAGGAATAACAGTCTAAGGTACAAAACATGAAAATCTAGGAGGGAACATAAGTGTGATTTGATAGAACCTGATGATGTTCTTTCAAGTACGAAACATGTCATTTTGTATCAATTAAGTTGTTTCTTTTTCAAGTATAGTACTGTTACCAAACGTTTTCTCTTTCAGGTAGTTTATAAATTTATTTACTCAAAGTTACTTCCGGCAGGCTGAAGAGCCTAATAGTTAAAACTTAACTGGATCAAAACTGAGAAGAGAGGAGTTCGGATACCAGAAATCGTTCAAGAGTGTCAGTTCGTTCAGTGTAAATGAATATGATATTTGCTGCACTACGTAAAAGAACATATGCTTCAAACGGCATCGCTCCCAAAACCATGTGACGAACTCTCAATGTGCTGTGCCGCTGTGTAAATCACTTATTTCATACGATCACGCCGAGTGTTGCCAACCAAGTAAAAAAGAAGGAAAGAAAGAAATACATTTGAATTTATTGATAATTTACACACTGAGGCTGAAAGGCCCGTCGATGTAGCGTCTTCATATAATCTATAGGTTTACGAATACACTAACTAAATTATTATAATATGAAAATATTAAATTAAATATTCAAACATGAATTAAAATGCAAGTACCAATTCCAGAAAAATTAAAACATAGGAATACATTATATATTAAGTAAGCAAATAAAACATTAAGCCTATTCATTATTTTAGATCACAAGAATCTAGAGAATCTGGACGGGCTGAGTGGCTCACGCGGTTGAAGTTTCAGCTTCTGACTCTAACTTGGTAGGTCCGGTGGTATTTGCAGGTGCTCAAATACGTCAGGATCGTGTCAGTAGATTTACTGGCACGTCAAAGATCTCCTGCGGGGCTGAATTCCGACACATAGGTGTCTCCGGAAACCGTAAAAGTAGTGAGTGGGACGTAAAGCAAATAACATTATTATCATTCTCCTAAAGAATCTAAAACAAAAGGCGTGAGTAAAACAATTCTCTATGAAATATTCATCTGATTGTTACACAAGATTGCATCATCCCAGGCGTTTGTGTACTCCTCGAGGAAGGTAGATGTTACGGACTGAGTACAGTTAGTGGTATTTGTTATACGGTGAAGTTCAAAGAATTTTTTTAAAAATTTAGTGGTACGAGTGGTGGGAATTTGAAAGCTAAAGAAGGAAATAAATATTGACGCTTCGAGTTGGAGGGAACTTCACGACATTTTAGTACGGAAGGATAGATGTAATTCAGTAACGTACATAACTGGTTTCAGAATAAACGGTTATAGTTCAATAGGAGAGAGCCATCTCGCCCAGCTCAGTTCTGAGAGTGCTTAAAATTCTGAAATATTTTCCTTATAAAATTTCTGTATGGCAGAAGTAAAATATTGCAGATCCTGTCGCTCGTGTTATCTTCTGTCATTGGTTGTTATAATCCGTGTACGATAGAGGTTTAGACCCTTCATTTTTGACACACAGCCGAATACATTATTTCTTAGAACGCTCGACACTTTGACATTGAAAATCTCCACCCTATACTAAGGTACCCCTTCATAACATGAAAGAGGATACAATTATATTTTATTTATTTTATTGAACACTGGCCTTCAAGCGGTACCTGGACACTACTTTTCATCCCTCCTTTAACATTTTGACTGAGGAAGATAGAGACTGTTCCTACATTCAGCAACACGGCCCATACTGCACGTAATTACGTATATGGCTATCCAGTTCATTAAGGATTTACGGAAATAGTTCTTTTCCCTGTCGCTTTCTCTATTGTTACTGCGTATCGGTGTATTCCAAATTAGTTCTCTCCTTATAACTAGATGATTCACCCTAGGTTATATTATGGGTCACACTTTCATAACCTGTATTCACCCGTTGCTGTATTATCCTTCCTACCTTTCACCCCGTGCCTTCAACCTCATTGTAGTACGTCCTTCTGTCGATCCCGCGTTCCCTCCCGACTGACGCCACTCATTTTGCTCTTGTTCAATCCGCTACGAACATTCTAATGTTCACAACATTGCTTAACAGACAAAGTAGGGTTCCTCATACTATGAAAAACGAAAAATTTAAAAATTTACCGCGATTGTGCCGAAAGTTTAAAGGCTAAAGAGTCCAGAAAATTTTCAAATTGTGCGTCTCGGATAACTCTATCAATCTAAAAGATAGAATAATTCGAAAATCAGTTCCGCCCTAAATGAAGTTCCGGAAAACAGCCTAAAATCCCTTGTTTCTGTACTCAGGTTCATGTGTATTCAAATCCTAGCGAAATTAACTTACTGTATCTACACAATTCTTTCTGTAATATGTATCTTGGTTCAATACCCTGAAGCGATTTTTGATTTTTGAAAAATGTCTGCACCGAATGCAGTCATAATGGCTTAAGTCAAACAATGCATTGACTCATGTTAGCGCTCATAGTGCTAGAAAACTGCAAACTGCTAATCTAATCGACCGGATAACGATTATTAAGAAGTACATTTTTAGAAATAAAGTATATATTCTCGCACCTTATTGTATTTTTATTTACCTATAATTCATATTCTGATTCATTGGCTGAATGGTCAGCGTTGAGGCCTTCGGTTTAGAGGCTCCCGGGTTGAATTCCCGGCCGGGTCGGGGATTTTAATCGTGTCTGATTAGTCCTTCTGACTCGGGGACTGGGAATTTGTGTTGGTTCAAACACTTTCCTCTTGATATTAAGACAACACACTACACTACCAACCACCACAGGAACACTCAATAGTGATTACATCCGTCCATATAAGATCGGCGTCAGGAAGGCCATCCGGCCGCAAAACAGGGTCAAATCCATATGTGCGACACAGTTCGCCCTCGCGACCCACATATGTGGGAAAAGCGATAGAGGAAGAAGAAGAACAACAGGATTTTCCTAAATTTCGTAGCTCAAACCCCTGGGATGTTTTCAACATTGAGTTGGTTGCCTGAAGGGCTAGAACTGTGGATTTTTTTCCACCTTCAGCTCTGTTATATTATTCTAGGCGGTTAGTCTTTCGTTCTACTATAATTTAATTTATTATTTCTTCTACCGCATTCGTTCCTGATTCGTGTGATGATCCTGCTGTTTACTTCGCACCCACTTACGATAAAACAAGAAACATCTTATAATTGGAGCTCGGAAGGCTAGCGCATAATGGGCCATCTAGTTAGGAATGAATGTACCACTGTCTATGACCAACAGTAAAGCATTCTTAAACTCAAATCTTCATTATTGTCTTGCTTGTGAACAGTCGAGATTTTCTTCTCAGGACGTGAAGCAAAGTTCTATATGAAACGTATAGAATTTCACCTTGCGTTCTTGAGACGGCAAAGGCCCAAAAGCTTATAATCTTATCTACAATACCTATGCGCCGTGAAAGCATCAATCTTAATATTTGCCGGTGGAGCTCGGTTCCGCCCTGTATAATTGTACGCAACCTACGATCATCTAAAATCGTCTTTCGAAAAACCACCCTAGCGCTTAACGTAATTTCACATACGTTGTAGAATACTGGTTAACCTTTAATTTAAATAAAATGCAGCCGGCAATTCACTAAAGTCTAATATTTTGTATTTGCCCGTCTGAAAGTTTAATTGTAAAATCCAAGCTCTGTTTTTTGACGATTGCTTGGAGAAGCTGTGAGTTTCTGGATGGTGGCTGGCCTATCAGGTCGTGAGATTATTACCAGTAATTTGAAGGTCTTCGAAGACTGATTAGCGCAGAGTCCAAGCGGAGCTGTAGAAACCTGAAGCCGTGCTAGAGCAGGAAGTGATTAGTCCATCATTTGTTTCACTGACATATCCTGGTTGCCGATGCGTACCGATTGAACTGACTGTGAGAATCATTACCAAATAGTAGGCTATAGAAAAGGGCATTATTCCAAAATGATAAGTTTTCAGGAAAAACGAACATTAATATTATATTATGTTGTGTAACCACCCTTACATTCCGTAAAGTGTTGAATAAATTGTGAAGAGCTCTTTTCTCGATTTTATCCTTGTGAATACGCCCGCCTCCGTAACGTAACGGTTAGTGCTATTAACTGCCGTCATCGGAGGCCCGGGTTCGATTCCCGATACTGTTAGAAACTTAAGAATGGCAAGAGGGCCGGTATGTGGTTGAAATGTTACATGCAGCTCACCTCCAATAGGCGTGTGCCTGGAAAGAGCTGCACTACCTCCGGATGAGGTCAAAGGGTTGCTGGCTTTTCAAGATATATTTGTTGGTAAATTAACTTTGAAGGATAAATCTGAAATCAAGGAAACATTCGAATAGTCAGAATAAGAATATAAAAACTTGACTGAGAGTTCGAAGTTCGTTTTTCTACGAGCACAGGCCTCTGTAGGCACTACAATGAGTATGAAACCCTACCCCATGAGCTCGGGACCTGTCTTCAGGGAGAGTTACTTCGCTTTAAGCGTCGTAACATCGTGAGAAAAATGCGTTGAGGTTCATGAAGAAGTCCACTGTGTTGCAGAGGGTAGGAGTAACCGCTGTATTGATATAATTACCATAAATCGGAGACAAAACAAAGCAGAAATCATTGACCCTACGATAAGATTTGAAGACGTAGATAAGGAGAAACAAGATTATACAATATGTGCCCGCTATACCCTACTTCCAGAGTGACTAGAGTATCAGGAACAAACGATTAAGAGGACTGTTTCTGAGTGCTAGAGGGACCATCCCCATAAATTTTTTTCAGAATGGCAGAAATCGTACAGACTGGACAGAAATATGCAAGACAAAATTGTTACCACGATTGCAAATTTCTCAGTGCCAACAATGCGGTACAATTTGTATAGATAACATAGTATTTGTAGACATGATATAGGTTTCTGGGTTCATGCCGTGTCAAGAAAATAATGTCTACATTTTCTTCTGATGACGCAGAGCACAGTTCTCTCCGAAATGTAAAGAATTTCACGTTATTTCCTTGACACGGCATAAACCCAAGATCCTATTTCATGTCTATAAGTACGGACCGCGAAAGCATCAATGGCAACGTAGTATTTCATTTCCTCCCAACAGCATAAACAAAAGTTCATATTCTTGCGTACACTATCCCTTTTACGAAACCAAAAATTCAATTATTTTTCCAAAGAACTGGTGAGCTATTCCGTGTCCTTTGCTAAACACGTATTGGTGTATTCGAAGTATGAAATACTAGCCGACAACATATGAACAATAGGCCTATTCCATTTATAAATTCATTATCCTTCTGTATCAGTTGCATTTACTTAAATTCCTTTAAAATGCATCTGCTCCAATTCTTTAAACATCTCTATTCCACAAATGATACCTCATATTCTGAAATGTATTCTTTAAATGCTACTAAACCTACTGTAAGAATATTTTAACGCCAACTAGCTGTATGTGGTTATGATCCCATAACCTTTGAGACTAGCACTAAACCAAGTGTGTAATCCAGCGGGCCATTTAGAGTCCCGTCATTGCCTTTGTAATACCGTAGTCGTAAAGACAAAGTAGCCAAGTCGATCTTGGTAATTGGATTCTCTGTCGGTTGGCGATGGCCGTGAGGGTTCTGTGTTACACACAGAAATGTTTATTACTGCCCAGAGTAAAGCCGTCCTCTTTGATCATTGATGCTGACGGTACCCTCAGCATTTCGTGTGACTTGTACAATACTGTTAGAGGTTCAAAGACTCTCACTTCTTGCAGTCATACCGGCTACCAACCCTTCATTTTGTTCCTCCAAGCGACTTTGAACTTAGCGAATAATGGGAAGAGATGTTAAACGGTCTGACTGCATACAGTATCAGTGGGAATCATCATCCAGCAATGTTAATATCGACGCTTTCACAGCCCGTACTTGTAGACATGACAAGTACCAGAGAGGACACCAGACGAATCAGGGATGAATATGGTAGAAGAAATAAATAGAAAAAAGTAAAATAAAACAATATTCAATGAAGAGCATCAGGATAAAATAGGAACAAAGCTGAAGCATTCTTAAATTGAAACCCCCATTATTGTAGAAATCTTCCTCGTGAATAGTAGGGATTTTCTTCTGATGACTCAGAGCAATGTTCTTTGCGAAAATTAGAGAGTTTCACCTTGCTTTCGTGACCCGGTATAAGGCCAAACGCCCATATCATGTCTATCATCCAGAAATTTAATAGCTGAAGCATCCTGAAAAGGTCGAACAATGACTGCACACAAGCAGTCCGAAACCAGCGACTGACAGAGATATTTGTTTCTCTGAGCTGGACGTCTGTAATCATTAGAGTTCGGAACATTATGACACTGTTATCACAGCAAATGATTTACCCACCCTTCAGTGCTTGATAAATCGCTTAGTTCAGCATTGCGAAGAATTAGGCCAAATTTTAACAGTTCCAAAACAAGAATGATGGTGTTTTCTAAACAGTCAACTCGAGCAAATATCAGAATGAAAGGTCATGTAGTAAGAGCAGGCGTCCGCCATCAAATACTTGGGCACCGTGCTGAACGACCAATGTGATTCCAAACGAGAAATAAAATATAAAATTGAGCAAGCCAAGTAATAATTCATTACCATGAAGAAATTATTTGTAAAGTCAGATCTCAGTCTGCAGCTACGAATCTGCATGATTCGCTCCTACACATTACCTGTTCTCCTATACTGATCAATCTTAATATTTGCCGGTGGAGCTGAACCCTGGATCCAAACACTTAAAAACGTAAATATGCCTCTGAAACGTGTCTGTATCTCCGTATCTTGCGCATGGCTTGGATACTAAAAGTTTCAAATGTCGAGGTCCTTCATCGGATGAAAAAGCAAAAAAGAACTGTTACTGATTACAAAATAAAGGAAAACACAACAATTAGGGCAAGTTATGAGAGACGACCCATACCATTTTTTAAAGCTAATTATCGAAGGAAAGGTACAACGGAAACTGTCCGCTGGTAGACGGAGAAATTCACGGCTCAAGGACATTCGAAGATGATACAGATGTACATCAGAAGAAGCTCATCATGTTGGATTGTCAAGATCAGAGCTGGCTACGTGGATCTCCAACCTCCGTATGGAGACGGTGTCTTAAGAAAAAAGAGGAAGAAGAAGAAATATAGAGATACTCATTAACATATGCCCGACGCTTACAAAACCATAACCTGGAAATGGGAAAACATGGCGAAATATAAATTAAATAGTGTGTAAAAATGCATAGAAGACTTGTTTTTATTCAACATTCTATAATTTTGTTGGTGAATATAACTTCTGGTTACTAGCCAAAGTGTCCGACTCGTTGGCTGAATGGTCAGCGTACTGGCCTTCGGTTCAGAGGGTCCCGGGTTCGATTCCCGGCTGGGTCGGGGATTTTAACCTTCACTGGTTAATTCCAATGGCCCGGGGGCTGGGTGTTTTTGCTGTCCCCAACATCCCTCCAACTCACACACCACATATAACACTATCCTCCAGCACAATAACACGCAGTTTCCTACACATGGCAGATGCCGCCCACCCTCATCGGAGGGTCTGCCTTACAAGGGCTGCACTCGGCTAGAAATAGCCACACGAAATTAAAAACTAGCCAAAGTGAACTGTTCACCCTATAGACCTAAAATGAATTGAACAAAATGAATTAATCTCCCCTAAAAAAACAGAAAACAGATTTTAAATAATTAAACACAACAAAATCTCCCGGCATTACGGCAGGAATGAATAACATACCGAAAATTGCTAAGGCAATTGTAATATAACCAAAAATACACATTAATGCAATTTTTTGGTCGGATATAGTGAAATGGACAGCAGGCATCAGTAATTAAATTTCGTTTCCAACGACAACATCAAGAAACGGTTTGACGTTGCATTATTACATGGGAAAATGCGTGAGAGCCGTCTCCGATGATTTGGGCACGTCTTACGTGCAGTATCCGGCACAGTTGCCGCGACTGGCTACAACTTAGAGGTCGTCGATAGAATACCGAACGGACGATCTAAGCAACGTTGGGCCGACACTACATTAATACCTCAAATGTGGGAATATCCATCCAGATGTTGTGATGAAACAAATCACATCCCAACACTCGATTTATTACAGCATATTATTATTATTATTATTATTATTATTATTATTATTATTATTATTCCATGAGGTGCACCCTTCCTGTTCATTCAAATGAAGCACCTTGAGGAATGCCATCTGATATAGAAAGTCGCAACAACTAGCGCAATAAGTTTGGAATTTTCTCTACAGATGTCTCTATCAAAAAAATCTTATGGCCTCTAGTGTAAAGACGAACTAATAAAATCCTAAAATAACCTTTTTATTTGGAGGTTTAGTACACTGAGTTGATGAATCCTTGTTTTTTGTATGTTAATGTTCTACACTTCTGCCTCTTTCTGCCAGCTTTAAATATTGACCAATAGGAAATGTTGTATATGTATTTTTCCACAAATAATATTCATCTTGTAACTATTTAATTACCCAATGGAAATTGGGGGTGTGACGGGCCTTAGTCCAGAGTTTTCTGGATCTTTCCTCTCGGATATAAAAGCTGGCACATTTTTCGACCTGGTTGCTTTATTCATCACTCCAGTTTAGTGTGTGTATGTGTGTGTGTGTGTGGTTATTAAGGAGACGGGGGCCTCGTCCTTCATCAAACAATCCAGCAGCTAAAGGTAATGGCAGTCCTATACTCTTTGAAGGCTAGCTCGAGGAGAAGGTTTCCAAACTTTACTAATGTAACTGTCATTTTCTAAAAAGTGACTTTCAACTAGTCAACCGAATTTAGCCGAAATTCGGGAATAGAGAGAGTGACACCCTCTCGCGTTCCCTATCAACTTGACTTTGAGGTGACTATGACCTTGTAACCGTCTTCTGTTAGTAGCTTTTGTAACTTAAATTTTCTCCATCTAGTCACCTCAGTAGTATAGACTTAGCCTCTGTAACTTCGGACCACGAGCCCAAATAGGGTTTTAACCATTTAATTGTAATCTTCTAGGAGTGCAAGTGTTCACCTGCACTTGATTTTTATTTTTGGGCCAGTAAATGAACCTGATGTTTTTCCACAGAGGCCTGGTAGAATGAGTACTCTATACCCCCGTGTCAATTATTTATGTGAAAAGGTAGACTGTTGGGCACATAAGACAGTGCCTACTCTTGGATTTTGTAAAACGTAGATTGAGCCTTTGATAGGCCTGGATATTTCTGGAAAATGATTCATAAATGTAAAATTCATAGAGCATAGAGGCTCTTTCTGTTCACATATTAGTGTAAATATTGAATGGAGCCTTTGGGAGGCCGTAACGTTGTAATATTTGGAGAGTGTTCTCCTAAGTGATTTTGTAGAGCAGTCACCTCAGTAGTATAGGCTTAGCCTCTGTAAATTCAGGCCAGGATCCCAAATAGGGTTTTAACCTTTTAATTGTAAACTTCTAGGAGACGTTGGGTATTTTGAATACTCTGTCTCCTTGTGCAGTAAAAGAAACTGGGAGGTTCGTCTCCTTTACTGTTTTTCTTTTGAAAAGAGCCGCAGTGTTCATGCCTAATTAGGGGGACTGAAGCTCAACGGTTTCTTATTCGATTTTCTAAAAGTTGTTGAATTAGCTTATAGGTAAAACTTGGTACCTGAATTTTGTAAAGTTTTATTTCCAAAAAAAAAAAAAAAAAAAGGGAGAAAGAAATTTGACTATAAATTTAAAGTTTTCAATCAAACTTCTGATTTTCCTATCTTGAGCCATTTATGCCCGCACCTTCCTCCACCTCTGTAAACCACGGAAACCCCGTATCAATTATAACTATTATTATTATTATTATTATTATTATTATTATTATTATTATTATTAGTATAGATATGGGCTTTCGGGCTTACCTCGTTTCAAGGAAACAAGGTGAAAATCTTTACGTTTCGCAGAGAACTTTGCTCCGCGTCTTCAGAAGAAAATCCCGACCGTTCACTAGATAGACTTCTACAATAATGAGGGTCTGAATTTAAGAATATTTTACCGTAGGAGAATTGTGGTGGTACACTGGGTCGTCACCAGGTGGCTCGCTTTATGCTGGCACAGCGCTCCAAGCGGGAGCTGACGACAACGTTAAGCTCCAATCACGGCTGACTTGATTCGTCGCTCTAGCTAGGAGCGCAGCGAAGGATCCAGTCGGCCGTGGTACAATATGACATGAACACATAGCTTAGAATGCACCATCTGGTGATAACGAAAGTACGAATTTCGAAAACACCGAAACGAAGAAACAATATAGAACGAACAGGGAAAATAACTACCTACGTAAATTCTTAATGGCTGGCAACCACGCATTGCTTATTTGATGGACACTGGTTGGTTCCACTTTCTACTAACGGTGAAAGATCACAGCGTCATAGTGAGAATAACGAATAGGTCTCCACGGCTCTTAGAAAATAGTGTATTGAAAAATTATTTGCTGGCAAACTTTTGAACGATAATATTGGTAAGTGATTGCAGAATCTTTGTAAGTTATACTGAGCCTGCTCACCTTTGTGAAATGTCGAGATTTAATTGCGTGAGCTCGTTCGATTAAAGTTAAAATGTCACAGATTTCCAGTACCAACAAGGGCGATAGTGTCAGTAAGTCAAGGAATATGAAAATAAACGTGAGTGAATATTTATGCGAACCCAAGCAGAGGAAAATAACAGCACATCCTCTGATCTTACCTGTGGCCTGAACGCTATTCTCTGTAAATCAGATTTTGGATATTGTTCTATTTCGTTTAGTGGACAAATCGAAAAACTGAAGGAGAATATTCATTGTAATACGAATGTGACTTACCAGAGGAAATCTCTAAACACCACGATGCTATCAAAGAATTCAAACAAGAGTTGGACAATATCAAAGACAAGTCAGACAATGGGGTAGTAAAAGTAAACTAATGTAACGTGCGGTGGGATGATCAATAAATAAATAAACAAATGCTGACTGCTGTCGTTTGGTCTAAGGTTTATTAAATAACTAGCAAATGTACCCGTGCTTCGCTACGGTATTCTGCATTGTATACGAATATTGAAGTAAATACTGTACATGCAGTAAATAAGATTGTTTTAAAATAGCATGCCTCTTAGCGTTATCCGAGAAACAGCATGGATAGGTCCCAATACGTTGTTTCCAATGTAAAGGGCTTGTTACGAATTTGTGATGATAACGACTGGCTCACTTGCCTACTGCCATTCACAATCGAGTTGGAAAGTTTACATTGCAATTGCAGGCCCCATTGCGTACTGCGCGGTCACAATCGATTTGGGGAGTTTCCGTTACAATGGCAGCCCCCCTCTCCTACTTCCAGACATATTACAAATTGAGGAGTTTTTATTATAACGCCAGGAAACTTCCCTACAACCAGTCAAAATTGAGTTGTGCAGTTATCATTATAATGACAGGCCCCTTTTCCAACTGCCAGCCAGCTTACTGCCAGTCACACCAAGTTGGTGAGTTTCCATAAAATAGCAGGCCAGTATGCCTAATGCCAGTCACATTTTTAATGGGTACATCTGTTTATAACTGCGGGAACGCTTGCCTACAGCCAAACACAATCGGGTAAGGGGAGTTTTGAACAAAACTGCCTTCTGCAAGTCAAATCGAGAAGTGAATTATTCATTACAATGGCAGGCCTGCCTTATTAATGCCCGTTACACAGGAATTGGAGAAGGACCCCATTCCTACTGCCAGTCAAAGTCGGTGTGGGGAGTACTGATTACAATAGCAGACACACCCTTTCTCGATCGCTACAAAATCGACATCAGTGAATATATACAGTTCGACATACGAAAGTATGTGCTTGTTTACAATATTGCAGACTTTCATTTACAGATCAAATGCTACTAACCGGTACATCATATCGAGAAAGGATTGTACCATAAGACGCCGGATTTAGCGGCCTAAGTTGCTGGTCTTATGAAATCTCATCTATTCATGGGTCAGATTGAGTTAGAAACGTGGAATACGGTAAAATTTGTGTAAAATTATCTCACATTGCATTGCATTGTGACAGCTACATACATAGCATTTGGCTCACATATGGCTACTGGGTGGACCAATTTTCGTGTAGAGTTTCATGATTCTATCTTTCCTATAAATGATGGAAGGTATGAATTATGTATGTGAAAAGTCCAAATTTACTTAACATCGAGAAATAGAGATAAATAAAACGTAAAAGGGATAGAAATACGACAAAAAGTCGTAAGACCAAGGTTGTAGATCACTCCAAATTGAACGGGCATTGTGCCATCCGTTATGTTTTAATACTTCCGAAGGTCTGCACCATCCTTAAAATTCCCTCCATATTTCGATATTCTTCGGGATAAAAAGGGAAAAATTTAAAGATCTTGGAAGTTTTCCGTCCGTTACAGGCTAAAACGTATAATTTTGCCTAATTTCAATGTCCTTCTTCGACTGGCAGATTCTGCCGCAATCTGGGTTTTCGGTGAGTAGTGTAAATTTTAGGACTTTCAAGAAACTAAATCAAAAAATATGCAGGTGGTCATTATTACCCCTTCAACGTGTAGCTGTACGAAAATTTCGTCAAAGTAGTCAATGAACAGGCACGAAGTCGTTATGATTTTAGTTATATAGATAGATAAGGAACACGCTCCTCGTACAACACCTTTTGGGCTATATCCGCTGGACTTAACCTGAAAAACGGACAGTTTATGATATCTCCCTTATTAATCCTCCTGTCGAAAAAATGCACATGAAAAAAGTTTTAGAAATGGATTTCCATCAAGTTTGGTCGATTTTCAGTCAGGTTGGTCTAGTACTGTATATATTGTGTAAGAGTAAAATCACCATTTCGGTTCCCTATAAACCACCAGTCCATTCCTGGAACATGAAATGTTATTGACGATTAACACCTACCGTTGGATAGGTGGATGTTAATGTAAAGTTTGACTCAAATATCATCAGTAGTTTTCACGTTGTAAAAAATACGCTTTACACGCACCCGTTCTTGAGTTAAGTCCGGTGGGACTTGTACCGGAAAACGGTCCGTTAATGATATCTCCCTTATTAATCCTCGTATTGAAATGATTCACATGAGGAATAAGGCTTAGAAATTAATTTCCATTAAGGCAGGTAAATTTATATTAAGTTTGGTTGTGTATATTTTGTGGGAATGCAAAATCACGGTTTCGGTTTCGTATAATCCCCCAGTCAATTCAGGGATTTATAAACAAAATTTTCCCTAAAACCTACCAAAGGACAAGTGGATTCGAAATATCAAGTTCGGAGGAAATGTATCCAGTAGTTTCCAAGTTATAGACAAACAGACAAACAAACAAACAAACAAACAGACACCAAAACTGAATATATGCAGATGGTCATTATTACACCTGAAACGGATAATTGTACGGAAATTTCGCCAAAATTGTCAATGTACAGACACGCTCTAGAAGTGCAGACCTTTATTTCGGTAGTTACTGCTTTGAAACAGTACGACGTATCTACGCACGGACTGCACCATCAGACGCCTCTTTCAGTGCTCTACATGTTTGGTCCTATGACATCTTCTCGTATCTCCTATATTTATGGGTTAGATTGAGTTAGTCATTGAATGGGGTGAAATTTTGTACAGTTTTCACATACTACCTTATATTTTTGATACTCATATGACAGCTAGAATCATAAAATTTGGCTATAACATGGCCAATGATCATGTCAATGTGCGTGCCGAAGGTCATGATTCTACCTTTCCAACAAGTGTGCCAAATTATAACATATTGTGCCCTATAGTGCCTCGGTTCCCATCAGGCAAACGCCGAGATCGAACCAAGTGCATTATAGTGATCAACACATCCACCAAAGTGGTGGTGCTGGGCACATAGCTTACCTTGCGATACGTATCCAATTCAGCAGCTCAGGAGTGCATGATTCAGGGGATCAGGGTAAAAACAAGGGCCTAATTAGATAAATAAAGAGGATACCAAAAAGTGCAAGGTAAAAATAGATCCTACAAAAATAAATAACAGAAAACTATGCTGCATTCAAAGTTTTACAAAAAGGGGTTTATTACAGTCAAATCAAACTTGCAGAAATACAAACATAAGAGCTGTCCAGATATACATGGGATTAATAAAATATGGAGCCGTCGATATTCAGAGCAATTAAGCAGTCGAGAAAACATCTTCACGAATCCTCCTGACTGTAACAAGCATAAAAATTTAGGGTAAGTAATGGAGTATGAAACGGATATCTATACAAATACTGGTCTAACAGCATCATCCTACACCTCTCTATTCTATTCCACAGTCCTCAGAACTCTTCACCTAACTAATATAAACAGACAATATACAGTGCTCTAACAGAGCATCGATCCCTGGGCCCTCTAAGTGCAAGGCACCTAACATAAACATAAAAATAATAAGAACTCTACCGGGCGAGTTGGCCGTGCGCGTAGAGGCGCGCGGCTGTGAGCTTGCATCCGGAAGATAGTAGGTTCGAATCCCACTATCGGCAGCCCTGAAGATGGTTTTCCGTGGTTTCCCATTTTCACACCAGGCAAATGCTGGGGCTGTACCTTAATTAAGGCCACGGCCGCTTCCTTCCAACTCCTAGACCTTTCCTATCCTATCGTCGCCATAAGACCTATCTGTATCGGTGCGACGTAAAGCCCCTAGCAAAAAAAGTAAGAACTCTACTACCTCATCCTATGACCAACAACCTAAAGGTCTAGGCGTATAAAATGACAGAAACAAATGGAAATGTAATCACAACTAGTACCGTAACAAAAAAGGTCGATGTCTCCCTAAACACTTGACAGATAGCAGTCTGCTACATACTGCCGCATTCCTGTGTCGTGACGTCACACGCCCTCCCCCGTCGCTCACTCTGGGCACGTGACAGGAGTCGGCAATGCTTTATTTTTATAAATAGCTTACAGCTGACGACTGGGGAAACAACTGCAGGGTGAATCTTACTTTTCCTGTCCCTCACGGAAACCGGCCCACATAGCGCACATATAATCATGCATGGGCTACATACAACCGTATCTATTTCATTATCAACGCAGCATATTCTCGCTGCTGCCTCCACGGGGCTTATCCAATACAGTACAAGGCGCAATCCACTGCGCTATCTCCACTTGGCCGTTACCAGGCATATCAAACTCATATAACACATTATTAATCTGCGCCAGGGCTTTCTCTACCTCAATTTGCACAGTCAGCTAATTATATACTGTTCATGTATCTCAAACGTGATGACACGTACCTCCTGACACGTTAACCTGAGTAATTTTAATTTCGTGTGGCTATTTCTAGCCTAGTGCAGCCCTTGTAAGGCAGACCCTCCGATAAGGGTGGGCGGCATCTGCCATGTGTAGGTAACTGCGTGTTATTGTGGTGGAGGATAGTGTTATGTGTGGTGTGTGAGTTGCAGGGATGTTGGGGACAGCACAAACACCCAGCCCCCGGGCCATTGGAATTAACCACTTAAGGTTAAAATCCCCGACCCGGCCGGGCATCGAACCCGGGACCCTCTGAACCGAAGGCCAGTAGGCTGACCATTCAGCCAACGAGTCAGACAACCTGAGTAAGTTAAGGACAAGTCACGATCTCTAATAAATTATGTAAGACCTCAAAGATATGTACCTGACTCTGCTCTATCAACAATATCCGTCTGCCTGACATCGCTTCCTTTTCCGACATGAAAAGTGGAGAGAACAAGTACACTATCCTTAGAATACCGAATGGAAAAGTTATTACACAAACAAGGAATATACAACATGCAACCTACAATTTAATTTACTGAGTTCGAGTCCTGGGCATAGCTATACAGTACAACGATTTATCCTAATATAAATTTACATGTTGGCTGACGGCCAACCTTATTCCTATCCTGTTGAGTCTAACATGGCATGCTTCTTACAAATTGGAAAGCTCTGACCTGAAATGATCGATGGACATGACGGAACGGCCCCTCATTGGACAGCTGGAATTACTGCATCATGACAGGCTTCGACGCGGTTGGCAGATACGGGCGGATGACTGAAGACATTCTGGCTGGCGAGAACATTTCTTGCAGCTTCTCAGGTGGTTGGAGGATGTCCCCTTCGGTGTCGTGATGAGCAGGTGCGCCAGATGTTCCCAGGTCGACTCCCGATGTCGTGAGGACCCCTGGTCTTCTTCAGCTCCCGTTACTGCTTCCTCAATATCAATGGGCAGTAGCTCGTACTGGGTTGATGTAGGGAAAACTGTAAAGAAATGTCTATTACACACAGTCCGTATTCGACGCCCGTTTCCACTACCACCCTACCCCACACGGACTTTTGACCAAGTCACTTTTAGAATATAGACTTGATACACAAATGTTCTCTTTATAAAACATGACAGCAGTTTCATGTTAGATCTTCACACAGACCGACCTCCCTGATACAATAGATAACCTGAGCCTTCAATAATCCGTGCGTTACGTTTGTTACAATTGAACCTCAAGTAATGTGAAGCTACTAGTCAAACAGTCTAATTATTAGCGGCACATCCTCACATGACAGCAGATCAGCGCATGTAATAGCAAGATTTCAGCTTAATTATGCATGTTGATTACTTACTTTTTCCCAGATTCAATCGTGCTAGGTGTATGCAGCTCGAAGGTAAGACACTATTCTGGATGCCGACTCGCAGCGTGACGACCTCGTTCTAGCAGCCGTACAGTCACTGAATGAATCTGACGCGCTCGGCGGTCATGTATTTATAATCAGGCTGGCGTTACCACGCTCGCGTGTTGGCGGTCTGTATAAGCCGCGCCCGCAAAAGGAAGTTTCTCCCGCACAAAGAGCGACAAGTACTTCATTTAACGTATGCACTTATAGTTATAGCCATGTTGCATATCAAAATTTACCGGAAATTATGCAGGTTGCAATTCTCTTATCAGATCCTCTGCATCTCTTCTGTAGCCGGACATATTAAATTAATTTCTTCTTCCCTGCAAAGCTTTGTCAGCCCGCGTGTTTCACGAAGTGGTGTGCGTCCAACACTATTAATAAAGAGGCTTCGCTTGGGCAATACATTCTTTTTATGAGTCTCTGGAATTTTCATAATGATACTGCTGCTATGTTCCCACAAGAAATGCTCCATCTGGACTCTCTTATATAATAAACGGCTATACAATGACTTTCATGGTGGTCTCCTGTAATCCCAATATCTACGGCTGAAATCCAGACTATTTGCACATGAAATGAATGGTTCAATATACGTGTAAAAGTACAAAATCAACTTGAAATCGAGAAATACAGCTGTATTTAACGTATTAGGGATAGAAATACGACGAAAAGTCATAGGACAAACGTTGTAGATCTCTCCAAAATGAAACGCCATTTGCTTTCTGACTTGTGATACGACTTACTGATTAGCCACCAATTACCCCGAAACGAAGATCTGCACCGTCCTTAAAATTGCATCCATATTTCGGAATTTTCCTGAGCCAAAATTTATACATTTGCATAGCTTAGAATATTTCCTCAAAGAAAAGTGTGTCCAGCATACGGGATTAGCACTCGCATATATACGTGGTAATTAAGGAAGAAAATAATGCAGTTTAGTAAGTTGAAATTAATAGAAAATGGATTATAACTGAGGACATCCGGATGACGACAAATATGTAAATACCAAGTGAATGTATTGGAAAATAAATTGCTCCTCTATAAATTATGCCGGTGTGAGTTATGGATATAAGAAAGCGGTAACAGAGGAGAAATTTAGGCGCAGGGATTCTTAGGTAATCACATAAGAAGATGAATATTCATGTTATTACTTAAGCTATTCGAGGACGGTTATAACCTCCAATGATATTCCGCCAATATCCCGCAGAATGGCCGGTTGACGACTCTGTTGCTTTCTACCCAAGGAACAATCACGAATTTAAAGGAATGATGAGGAAAATGGCAATACGTTACTTCCCTGCTGGCAAGCAGTCAGAGACGTTGCCATGGTAACCCATGTATTCGTTGTCGGTCTGTCGGTCACTCAATGCTGAACATGGTATCGGCAGAAAATAGTAAATTTCTCCGTCATTTGAAGAGTAAGGTAAATTATGAACATAACGAAAGTTGTTTATAATGAAGAGACCTTTCACATACGGTCCACAGATTTTACAGAAAATCAATAGTATAAGATAAAATGGAGGAAAACCGTTGTGGTTTACCTATAAACCCCCCGTCTTTTCAAAGATTTTAAAACGATATGCATATCGAAACCTTTCCCGGGATTAGTATACTCTAAATATGAAGTTTAGTTGAGATCTATCCAGCCATTTCGACGTGATGGTGGAACAGACAAACAGACAAGCGAACAGACACGAAAAACAAAAAGCACTGATTCGGTCTTGAGTTGACCTAAAACGGATAAATATTTGAAAATTTTGCAGAACAAATGGAATTACAGACAGCGGACCCCCTGCAACTTTATAAGATTCTATTAATCACTTACATTCAGGCACACATTTACACTAGTTAGCGTTCTCTCTTTGTTTTCACTGTTCAGTCACACTCTGACACATATGAGCTAACACAGTTACACTACACACACAATCATAACTGTCACACACAGCCTAGCGCAGTTCGCGAATAAATTCACTGTACAAATTAAGCGGCCGCACAGTCCAAAGTTTACGCGTGCGCGCTTACAAACTCATGAGTATTTTCGTGGTACAGAGTTCGCGCACATGCCGTAGTCTACCGTTTAAAGTCCCACGTCGCTCAGCTGCGCTATTCTATCGCTTCACACACAGTACTCCAATGCTCCGAAGCACACACTCGACAGTGCAGTCAGTCACAGAACCGAACCGTCAGAACTGTACTGCTCGCTCTCAACCGTTGATTGACTGAGCTCACACTGAACCGCCGAAGCCCATTCAGATCGTCTTTCATGGATACTTCAGGATTCTTCAGAAGAGGAGAAGCCGTGCCAGCTGAAGCGAGCGGGTTGTCCCCGCTACTGTAGGTGACGTCACTCACTTAAATGGAATAACTCCTCCAGGGCCTTCCATATAAAATGGGGTGAACTCAGCCACACTATTATTTGCGACGGAACAGTACTAAAATACAAGATATTCCGGAAGCATGGGGAGAAAAGGTCAACCAAGACCTATAATACATATATTTTAATAGGTGGAAAAATGAGTTATTTCTGACAGTAGAGAATAATTTTCCATTACCTTAGTCTTCAGCGCATCTAATATGACGTCTATATCAACGATCACGTGAATTCAAGAGCAACAGGCTTACTGAGGCATGCAAAAGACATGAATGAAAGGGTTCAACTACGGTCCAGAGAGGTAAAACTATTAGTAAGGAATGATGACAGCTCTAATGTTGAACATATCAGGTTGTTCTCTACATCGGTTGAACATCCAAAAGAAGAAATCAGTAACTTGCTTTAGATTTTCATTAAAATATGGATTCCGCTGAACAGTAGCGAAATTTACTTGAGCTAGGGGAAGGAGAAAGTAAATTTCTAACATGTTATGCCAATGTCCAAAGTATTCGTAAAAATAGAGTGATTTTTCTACATTAATTTAAGATTTCCATATAGAGGAAGAGAATCATTACAATATAAAATTATTAAGATTAAGGCAAAATGAATATTAAGAAAAATTAATAACATTTCAGAATAAACAGTGAGATATTCCTCCCGCAGTGTGAAGGTTTGGCGTCAACACAAAGTACTAAGAAATGAAGATCGGGCAGCATACGTAAGCTATGAGGTATAGCTGTGGAATTTATTGATCTAAGGATGACCAAGAAAGGAGGTTTGTTTTATGTTTCTTGATTATTTTTAACATACGTTACTATTTTTATTATTTCTAATGATTTTAATACGGCTGTCTGGCGGACTGCGATTCTGTGAGCTAATGTAACTTACACGATCAAATATGTTCTTTCGACCTAATTTTAAAATTTCGTCCTGTCTGACTGATGTAAAGGGAATTACAGTTACCACAATGTAATTTATGTGTGCCAGTTTTATTTCCCTTACCGACTGCATCCTTTGTTTCGATAAATTTGAAAAATAAGAATTACAATTAAACGGTAGTTGAACACCCTACCTTTGTAGAATAGTTAAGATTATTTTCAGAAACTGGACCGTAGTATGGTAGAACTGTCCGCTGTTTCATCCCAGATGGAACGATTTCCCTTTGCCACAACCTTCTGTTGACGCCAAATTTTCTCACAGTTTGCAACTCTGATTCTTTTTAAAACGTTATGTACATTTTAAATATTTTGATACGGGGCTACTCGTGGATCAGCAGAGGGGAAAGAAGGTGCCGGGATGAATGGGTCTTACTACAAAGTCAAAGCTAATTTAAATTTTGACAAAGGTTATATTTTCTTGAAATAGCAAAATTTAAACAACTTAGTGAAATAACAATGACATAACAATTTAGAAACGAGACTTACAAAGATCCAAGACTTCAGAATTTTAACAAACTTGGGCTATAAGCCCCTAGTTTTACAATTTTGAGCTCCTAGCTCAACTTTATAAAAGATTATAATTTTACACAAAGGGCAGAAATCCTCTAATATATGGAGCTCTTGCCCCCAATTTTCAATATCAAGCCTCCCAGAGGCATTCTTACAATACTCGAAAAAAGCTGACGTGCTCTCAGTCCTCCCAGCCTACTCAAGGCAACACAATGTGAAAGTTAAATAATCACTGGCCTTACAAATAGCAATCTTATTACACAGAGGTATCTAGTACCCAACCTACGGGGCCTTAGTGAAAAAGAACGGGTTCAATAAACGGCCCGAGTACAACAGGAATGGAGTCGGAGATAAAGTTCCACAAAAAATTTGACAGACCCATAGGGCACTTGGCCAATGAAACAGGGGCTAATCCCAATCTACTGAGGTAGCGCGCATGGAGAGAACTTTAATACCTAGCAGAAACACATGCGGTACCTCGAACCAAGATAAACGGGAGCTCGAGAGGGTAAATCACTCTCTATCCCCGCTTACAGTTAAAGATTTATAAACTTTTACATGAGCCGAAATGAGATTTACGTTTTAGAAGGTTTGTTACATAGCTAAGGTTTCGAACCTTTCCCTCGGGTTAAACTGCAGAGCTAGCAAGAAATAAATATGTTAAACGGCCATTACCTTGCTGAAGAACTGCTGCGTGAAGAAAGAGGCGCCTCCCGTCCCCTGCGTGACACACACACTTAGTTAGATGTTGATCAAATGGCCAAGGGACGAGAAAATCCGCAGTTTATAAACTCTCGGGAAAGGTTCGAGACCTTTTATGAATAATCAAGACACACCCGTTCAATTTTATTGGCTACCTCACAGTTACACACCAAATCGAAGAAGAAGCCGGTGATAGGCTGAAAATTAATTACAGAAATTCTTGATTGGCTAAATTCAAAACTGGCGGAAAGAAAAGATGAATATTGCCAACCTAAAGATGAATGAACGAAATTTAGTAAAGATAAAACTTATGAATACAAAGTTTCTTCAAAACGGTTCCTTCACTTCGCACCAGGGTGCATGTTCAAAGTTTGTTAGTAGTGACATCTATGAGAGAATGTTCAAGCTTCTTGATGAATGGAAAACAAAAACAAGTAGAAATGTACACAGTTCACAATAACAAATTTTAGTGGTGCCATCTTCAGAGAAAAAATTATAAGTTGGTCCAGTTTCAACTGGACGGTTTCTCCTGTAGAGGAGTTCTTTAAGGCACAAGATTTAAATGTGAGGCGTAGGGTGTACCTCCCGGTACAATTTTAATGCAGTTTAATTTGTAATGCAAGATATGTTGAGTCTGTTCTTGTGATAAGTGCCGGCCCCGTGGTGTAGGGGTTGCGTGCCTGCCCCTTACCCGGAGGTTCTGCGTTTGATTCCCGGCTAGGTCGGGGATTTTACCTGAATCTGAAGGCTGGTTCAAGGCCCACTCAGCCTACGTGATTACAATTGAGGAGGTACCTGACGGTGAGATGGCGTCTCTGGTTTAGAAAGCCAAGAATAACGGCCGTAAGGATTCGTCGTGCTGACTACATGACATCTCATAATCAGCGGGCCTTCCGGCTGAGCAACGGTCACTTGGTAGGACAAGGCCCTTCGAGACTGTTGCGCCATGGGGTTTGGTTTTGAATTTTTGTTCTTGTGATATGTAACGAAATCTTAGCATGTTTATCGGTTGTGTTTGTAGCCTGAAAGTGACTTAGAATACAGTCAAAACTTATGTTCCAAATTCGAATAATTTGTTGCAAAATCAACATCTCAAGCGTATCTTAAGTAGAGGATTGTGAAGGGGCTTACGTAATTCACAGTAGCTTGCGACTGAACGCTAACCGGCATAACTTAATGTAATGAAAATATGTGTATTTTCTTCTAGGTTACGGATATCCTTTATGTGTACTACTTGCTTTAGTCGTGACTAAGAGAAATACGTCTTCCGTGTGAGCAGCGAACACACTCAACTTGATAATTGTTACAATTAGAAGGAAGCTCGCCAAGTAGAAACAGCATCAATTATTTCACGAGTTAAAGCTTTCTCTCGTCTCTGTTCCGCAATTAGGACATAATTATATGGAATTACAAACGCCGAGGAATTAAATAAACTTTTGTATCGTGTTTTCAACGGTTGTCTGTACAACGGAGTGCAAATAACATGAACGTAGTAAGAAACAGTTTATTTTAAAGTTTTCCTTTTTAGATTGAGTACGAATACTCCCTCTCTGATTTAATCTACAACGTTGCTTATGTCTGAAAATCTCCACTCTATAGATTTGAAGGTATATTTGCTTTGATATGCTCTGAGGTAGTATTCTGCTTGCAATTACAACGACGATGACGAAAAGAAGAGACCAAGCTGCGATAGCTGCAGTCGCTTAAGTTCAGTATTCGGGATAAAGTAGGTTCGAAACCCACTGTCGGCAGCCCAGAAGATTGTATTCCCTGATTTCCCATTTCCACACCAGGCAAAATGCTGGGGCTGTACCTCATTCAAAGCCCTTTTCTGTTCCATCAACGCCATAAGATCTCTCTGTGCCGGAGTGCCGTAAAGTATGTGTTGGGTATTCAACCTGAAGGCTGGTTTGATCCTCTACAGCTCCACCAACAGCTGTCATAGATAGCCCAGGTGTCATTGAAGAGGCATACTAGGGAAATGAGGAATGAAGTAGTTTCCCGTTGTGACGTAAAGTAACTTGTAAAAAAAAAAAAAAAAAAAAAACACATTTCTAGCCCTTCAGGCAAGCACTTTAGAAAACATCTTATGGATATGAGCTACGAATTTTAGGTTAATATTATATAATGAGGTATGAGAATATATTCTTTATGTATTCCTAAAAATGTCTATCCTTTTCTTAATCATTGTGATCCACTCGATTAGGACCGGCCTTGACAATGGGGTCCATGCACTGTAATCGGAGTAGTTACACAGCTCGACACGTGGCGCTGGCGGCCTAACTATTTGCAGTAGAAATGCATACTCTTTAATTGAAAAGATATTGACTTCCATTGCCGATTTATCATAATTTAGAGTTATGAAGAATGTTACATAGATTAATACTTTTAAAATGATTAATCCTGAAGGTTACTTTCGTTTATATTTCCAAAAATAATGTCGTGAAATGAAACTGCGGTGAGATGGAGTAGTCCAGCTGACGTTCTGATATTGACTCTGATTGAAGATTTATCTTAATTTAGGGAATAAAGGAGTATGTTACATTGACCAACACTGTTAAAATGATTAATCCTAAGGGCTACTTTCATTGATATGTGCCAAAATATGTCGCGAAATGAAACTGAGGAGAGATGGAATAGTACAAGTGACGTTCCTTAACTGTGAAGAATAATATTAATCACTTTTATTATCATTGCATTTAGATACATAGCAGAAATTACCACAATACGTTTGTCTTCTGACGTTAATCTTGAGATCAAGAGTCTGTTCAATTTGAGTTTTGAAATTCTTCAAGTGCTGCTCTCAGGAAGAGGGCTGGACAAAACATTAAAGTCGCCGAGTCCGAGGGAAAAGCCAACTCTGGAGCCAACTCTGGAAGGGTAAACAGATTAAGAAAAAAGAAAGAAAGAAAGAAAGAAAGAAAGAAGATAAATACACGAAATAGAAAGAAAAACTAAGATGAAAGTGTCAACTGCTTTGAGCCACTCCGTACTTTTGCCCTGGTCTACAGAGGATTCGTGAAATGATAAGTGTCACTTTGCTCTTTTTACCTGTTCTAAATACAAAAAGGCACACAGCAATATATATCCGAATACTTCCAAACACAGATAAAAAAAGCAAATCACTACACCATTAAAAAACGAATTAGGGCATAAATTAAAATTCTTGTTTAGGACGAAGTTACAGTGAGAAATCACTTTGAGCCACTCATTAAATTTGTTCTTGTTTGCAAAAAATTTCTGCTCGAAGTACAAAAAGGCGCACAATAATTTCACAAATTCCATGATTTTTAAACACGGTTTAAAAATATTATCAACACACTATACCATAAAAAATTAAACCCACTAGCGCATAGCAGTCAGATCTCAATATCAAGCCAACAAGCACCTCATTGCGAACACATTGCCAACATTTACCATAACAAAACAATACAAATAAAGCTGGAAACGCTGCAATTTGCGGTATACAGGCTTCTGTCAGTGACTAGGAGGCCAGCGCCACCGTGGCATAATGGCGAAACTTCCCAATTACAGCTTTATGCTGGGCTTCACAAGCGATTGTCAAGGCCGGTATAATGAGTGCAGCGAAGTATTCAGTCGACCGTGGATTAGGTTGAAAGTTTGCCTTTTTGTACCACTACGAGCGCTACTGTGAGTCAATGAATTGTTTCACTTAAGCATCACTACGAGCGCTAATATGAGCCAATGCAGAGTTTCACTTAATCCCTTATAACTACACTCGGTGCGGACATTTTTCAAACAATTAAAAATGCCTGAGGGTATTGAACAAAGGAACACATTGCAAACAGAAATATGTAAATATGTTAATTTGGCTAAGATTTGAATCAAGAAGAAAACGAGCAAAGAAACAAGCCATTTTAGGCTGCTTATCCGGAACTGCATTAGGCCGGAAGTGATTTTCGAAAATTCGCTTTTTATTTTGATAGAGCTATCACGAATCACAGTTTGAAATCTTTCTGGGTCCTTTATCGCTTCAATTTCGGCACAATTGAGTAAATTGCTTAATTTTAGTTTCTTTATCTGCTAAGAAATATGTTCAACATTGTATACAAGAAAAAAGGAGAGTGGACTCTTCTTCTTCCTCCTCTGCTTCTAGTGCCTTATCCGGCATCGGACGTTGGCGATTATTTCAGCTATATTACTTTTGTTGGTGGCTGTTTGGCCGAACAACGATCGCAGGTTCTCCGGCCGAAAAGTGCAGGGTCTCCCAGGACCGCCCTGTCCACGGATGTTACCTTGTATAGTTATTTGGAGGAGGGTGAAAGTTTCCGGGTGCCTCATGATGTGTCCAAAATAGGAGAAAGTCTTCATTTTAACATCAATAAACAGTTCTATTCCTTTACATATCCTGGTCAATACCTCTTCATTTACCCAGCTGATATGAAGCATGCGAAAGTCGACGCATATTTCAAATGCTGCTAATCTTCTCATTGTTGGTTTCCGTCATAGTCCAGGAATCTAATTCTTATACCACAATGGAGAACTCATAAGCACAGTGCTGTCCTAACCCGAAGTTACAATGCTAGTCCTCTGCTACCTCCTGTGGCCTTCTGAATGCGTCATTTTAATTATTGGAAATGGTCCCAGTGCTCGTTGATGACACTGCCTACTACGGTCGTCTGACGAGACGTGGCGCTAATGTGGAGAAACGGGTGCGAGAGGGCAAGCACAGCTACTGCGCATGAGCCAGCCTCAAGTCTCAAGACCTAACAATACACATCTGTTCTGTCCGCGGTGATACTTGCGAACTGAGGTGCTGTTGTGAATTTTCAAATTGGTAGTGCAATTGTGCTTTACTTACACATTTGCTGTAAATACTGAAAAATGAGCATGCATCTGCTATAGAGAACTCGCGCTACCTGTCACGACTAGTGTTTGTAGCTGTATCTGTTATTCGTGCAGTACCTCCAATCTGCCACGACTTCTCGTGAGACGCAGATAGCAAGCACATGATTTTCTCGACCTTCTGTATCGGAGCTCCGTTTATCCACAGACCTGGATCTGTGACAGGGCTCTTGCTCACAATAATGTATCTGGTTACCTTTGTGAGCAAGTTTAGATGCAAGTTTTCACATGCTTCCAACACTTTCTCCAAGATCTGCTGCAGGTTCTTCGCGCCGTTGGCCATAAGGACAGTGTCGTCAGTGTATCTTTTGTGGACACTGACCGGCTGGTACACCTCTACGCCACACATTCGAATTTTCCGCCTTAAAGTACTCCTCTACAGGAGGAACAGTGAACTTAAAACTGAATCTACTTAAACCTTTTCTCTGAAGATGTCACTGTGTCGATTTCGACGTGTTTTTGTTTACTATTTATCAAGAAGTTTGGACATTCTCTCATAGATGTGTCTGCCTAAAACTGTGATCATGCACCCTGGTGCGAAGTGAAGGAACATTTTTGAAGAAATTTTGTACTCATAAGTTTTTGCCCTTACTAATTTTTTTCTTTCATTTGTGGGTTGGCAATATTAATCTTTCCTTCCGCCAGTTTTGAACTTAGCCAATCTAGAATTTCTGTAATTAATTTTTGACCAATCGTGTCTTTCTTCTTCGATTTTGATGTGTAACCTTAAGCTACCCAATAAACGCCTGTGGGTGTCTTAATTATTCATGAAAGGTCTCGAACCTTCCCCGAGGGTATGAAAACTGCTGATTTTCTTGTCTCTCGGCCACTTCATCAACATCTAACCTAGTGTATGGACGTGTAGCAGGAGGCGGAAAGCTCCTCTTCCATCAGGCAGCAGTTCTTCAGTACGGTAATGGCCGCTTAACATTTTTATTTCTTGCTAGCTCAGCAGTTTAACCCGCGGGAAAGGTCCGAAACTTTAACAATGTAACCTACCTTTCAATAAATGTAAATTTGTGCCGGCTTATGTAAAAACTTCACATATCTTTAACTATAAATCGGGGATAGAGGGTGCCTTGCCCTCTCGAGTTCCCCTTCATTTTGATTTGAGGTGACTACGTTTTGGTAACTGATTTTCTACTCTTCCTCAATGTGTTAAATTTATTCATTATACGAGTCACCTCCATAGTTTGGGAATAGCCCCTGTTTCATCGGCCTAGTGCCTTTTAGGTTTTAAAATGTGTATTTAGGAGTGCATGTATACGCCTCCATTCTTTTTGGTATTCCTGCTAAGGCCCAGTAGATTGGGTACAAGATACCCGCGTGTCATTGTTGTAAGTTGTGCCTTGATGGCAATCTATGGTAAAGTCTGATATTGCCTTGAATAGGCGTGAAAAACTGAGAGCGTGTTAGCTCTTTTCCAGTGTGTAAAGTGCCTCTGGGAGGCTTGAGGTTAAAAGTTGGGAGCAAGTGCTCCAGGTATTAGGGATTTTCTGCCCTTTGGTAAATATGTGTTTGTGAGCTGAGAGCTCAGAAAATGTAAAGGGAGGGCTTGAAGCCCAAATTCTGTTTATACCACCAATCTTATCTTTACTAGAGTTAATTTTTGCTACTTGTACCTATTGCATTGTTTCTTGTTGTTCAAAAAAGCAAGGAGAGAAAAAATAACCTTGTTACTGTTTTAAATTAACTTTGATTTTGGTAGTTAGACCCATTCACTCCGGCACCTTCTTTCACCTCAGCCGATCCACTAAACCTCGGTAACAGACACATTGAAAGGATGAATCACGAGAGGCTCGCCAATAGAATACTCCTTCTTCAAGTAAAATGGGAAACACAACCTGAGTAGCTTAAACAGGTGCACACGGAGCTAACAAAAGTAGTGTCAAGGAGAGTCAGCGTGGAAGAAGAGCAGATAGATTGTATAAACGTGGCCCACAGAAGGCCGCATCGATGAATGAACGATTTTGCTTAAAATACAAGACATCCAGCCGCAAGACTGGGCCTGAACTGCGTGTGTGGCACACCAGGCCATGGGAAAAGTTGCGGATAATGAAATAGGCGTATAAATGACTGACGTGAAATATTCTGCCATGGCAGTGTGATTGCTTCAAAATTCAATCCAGCCATGTTCAGTATAGGAAGGTCGCATTTGACTTACTGAACTAGATAGGTAGAGTTCCAATTACAGGGCCTTGTGCAGTATTGTATATTTTTTACAATTTGCTTTACGTCGCACCGACACAGATAGATCTTATGGCGACGATGGGAGAGAAAAAGGCCTAGGGGTGGGAGAAAAAGCGACCGTGGCCTTAACCATTTTATATATCCCTTTACCCTCCACTTGCAAGAACAGCATCATATCAAAGTGGCTTCTCGACTCGTTCTGCTCGGCTACAGAATTAACTCTCACCACAGACAAAATAACTTCCTAATGATTTTTAAAAAGGTAACAAGAATTCATATTGTATATAACGAAACCTTCCATACGTAACATCATTTTCTACTGTGTGAATGTTCAGTAATCATGGGAGGCCGGATGAAAGTTTATGTGAACCCGAGTGAGTGAGACTGCATGTGGGTATGAATGAGCCGGTCTAGCTGAAGTACTGTATATGTGAGGATTCAAGTGAATATGTGTGTGTGTGTGTGTGTGTGTGTGTGTGTGTGTGTGTGTGCACAATTACATGAATGTTGAACAGGTCTACTAATATCATTTAAATAGTAGGTCTATGTGAAAAATGAAAATCCACAGCCTGTATCAAGTCATTCGACCGGGTCAGTAACGGAATGAATGAGGCCCCCATCAAGCGGTGACGATAGGAATTGCGCCGGCTGTCGACGTCTGTCGCACTCTTCTGGGGCAATGGTTAATGAATGACAGATGAAAGGAAATTATATTGGAGTGTGTTCCTGGAATTAAATATGATCGGGAAAACCAGAGTACCCACAGGAAAACCTGTCCCGCCTCCACTTTGTCCAGGACAAATCTTACTTGGAGTGGATTGTATTTCCAAAATCCTTTTACTCTCCAAATTTCCAACATTAGTAGTCTATGAACAATACAATTAAATATTTTCGTACCCTTATTTAACACTTCCTGTAACAATCCACTGCAACACACACAATTCTACTCAATATCACCAACTCATAAATTACAATATTACAGAATATAGATTAAAAAATGAAAATCATCAGCCTGTCTCCAGTCATTCCACCGGGTCAGGGATTCCGTAGACTACAATTGTAAGTTTTTAATGTTGTAATTTTTTGTAGGGCTATGCCCTTTCTCCATTCACCATCCCTCAATTGTAACCATAATTCATGGAAAATAATAATAATATGCGTGAATTATTTTAATTTGGGCTTGGTGATGAAAAACACTCGTATGTGATGTGGTTTGCCATAATGGAACATACAAACAATTTTTAGTTAATCATACTCTAAGCGTTTAACATTCAAAGTTGGGTAATTGCTTCCTACTGGCCATGGCTACGTATTGTAAAACTGCATGTCTATAATGTCTTTGAGGTTGCCGCCAGAGGCGCTCCTGAAGCCTGTGGTAAGTGGATGGAGAGGGCCTACGGAAAATAAACAGTGGATGGTACGCGTGGATGTTGACGGGGTGGAAGGAGTACCTTCCTATGTAGGACTATTTTGCCATCTGTTATGTAAAAATAAATCCGAGGCATTACTGGTATATCTGTTAATTTTATCGAAAAAATTGAATAGGTGATGGGAAAAAATGTACTAATAAGAATGAAAATAATGCATAAAAATGCATGAGTACTCTGACGACCTGATATGAGGTTCTCATGCACGAAAAGGCTAATTAATGTACAGTCGCAGTATTTGCTTGCTGCGAAACTGGAAAACCACGATAAACTATCTTCAGGGCTACCGACAGTGGGGCTCGAACCCACTGTCTCCCGAATGTAAGCTGATAGCTACGTGACCCAAGCCGCACAGTTACTTCCTCAGTGTACAATATTCTTAACAACGTCAATTGTATTTTAATTTCAGTTATGATAGAAACAATACAGAACACTGATGCAGTGTACGTGCATTCCAATTCTACTGTACATTCAATCAGTTACTAGATGGGGGATTAGTTGTTTAATTTGTTTTGCAGAAACCTGTCACACCAAATGTAATAGATCGTATCACTGCTTGACTGCTTTAGCAGTAATTAAACAAACATTTTGTCCGTGTTGCTCCCTGGTCGATTGGGAATTGTTTCACTGCCACCAGAGACATAAATTACTCGCGACATACTTAACCCTTAACTGGTCTTGTACTGACTTGATATTCCCTATCTGTCTGTAATAAGTATTATATTATTTCTTAACCTGTTCATCGTCCAACGTTCGTTCTTCTTCGGATTCAGCGAGGGATCCCATTTCTACCACCCCAAAGGACAGTATCCTGTAAAGTGGGACTTTGACTCGGGGAGAGGGATGAACATGCGAACGAGGACCAGTATCTTGCCCAGGCGGCCTCACCTGCTATGCTGAACTGGGGCCATAGGAAGATTGGGAGAGATAGGCAAAGAAGAGAAAAAGAAGCAGCCGTGGTCTTAAGTTTACTACCATCCCAGCATTTGTCAGGAGGAGAAGTTGGAAACCACGGAAAACCCCTTCGAGGACAGGCTGAGATGGGAATCAAACTCCCTCTACCCAGTTGCCCCCCGAGGCTGAGTGGACACCATTCCAGCTCTCTTACTACTTCTCAAATTTCGTGGCAGAGCCGGAAATCGGACCCGAGCCTCCGGGAGTGGCAGCTAGTCACACTAACCACTACACCACAGAGGCGGAACAAATAGTATATCTACAGTGCATAAACAGTTAGGCTTGTAAATTTCTCCTTCGTCTTTTTCTTCGTTGATCCCCAGCTGGTGATTGGTGGTGAAAGCAAAGCCCGTAAGCAGTTCATTGCTGTGGGTGCCGCTGTATATGAAATGCTTCCCTTTTCGGCAGTTGCTGTCTGTGCAGTTAGCGTCACTGATGGTCAAATGGTGACCCTGACCCTTCATATCTCCTTGGATGTTCTTAATCAAGGTTTTCCTTGGGACAGTCCCTGGATCTTCCATTGGGTTGGTAATTGTTTGAGAAAGTTGGAGATATTGTCGATTACCGTTCATTCAACAAACATTACCAAATCATTGCATTCACCGCCTTGAAAGGTTTGCATTGATTCATAGCAAACATTAATATATATATTTAGTATCTGTATTTTGTAGAGCCTCCGTGGCTTAGGCGGCAACGCATCGACCTCTCACTGCTGGGTTCCGTGGTTCAAATCCCGGTCACTCAATGTGAGATTTTGCGCTGGTCAAAACGGAGGCGAGACAGGTTTTTCTTCGGGTACTCCGGTTTTCTCTGTCATCTTTCATTCCAGCGACTCTCTCCAATTTCATTTCATCTGCCAGTCATTAATCATTCGTCTAGATGGTGCGACAGGCTTTGGCAGCCGGCAAGATTCATATCTTCGCCGCTAGATGAGGGCTTCATTTATTCCATCTCTGACCCGGTGGAATGACTGGAGACAGGCTGAAGATTTTCATTTTTAATCAGTATTTTGTAATATTGTAACTTATAAGGTGGTGATACTAAGTAGGCTTGTGTGTTACAAATGATTGGTACAGGAAGTGTTAAATAACGGTACGAAAGTACGTGTTTTGTTCATAGACTACTAATGTTGGAAATCTGGAGGGTAAAAGGTCGTGGGAAATACAATCTACAGCAGGTCCTCTGAAACGCCCAAAATCTCACGCATGCATCGGCCCGACTCGACTCGGTTCGGATCAGCGTTTTGTCTCGGGGCGACTCGGCTAAGCTCGGCTCAACTTGACTCGGATGGTGGAGCTCTGCAAAGCAAGTGAGGAAAGGCGAGACAGGCGTAGGGAAAAGAAAGACAACGCTATTGTTTAAATTTCAGGAGTGGAAGTCTGTACTGTGGTCAACCTTGCGCCGCATTCAATTGGGCTTTGCGAACTGGTGTTTCTAAACCTTATGTGGTTTAAGACCGGCCTTAGAGCTTCAATTGAAGACACAGAAGCTCACCAGGGGATGCATTTTAGCACGGGCCTCCGAGCTGTCAGGATTTCACCATAACAAGTACGCTACGGTCACATCGGCAGAAAACCACGTTGTTTTTATATGTGATGCGTATTTCTCTGCATGGCTCTCATTTACAGGGTGATACACTTTCCTTCGTCATTGTTGTAATTTATAATCCTTGCCTGTTTCAGGTGAGTAACGGCTTCAGTTCCAGTTCTCGGTCGTCAAGGTATGATACTGAACAATAACGACTGAAACCCAGTAACCGTTACTTCGACTCCTATTCCTATGCATTGTAACAGTGTCGTACCGGGCGAGTTGGCCGTGCGCGTAGAGGCGCGCGGCTGTGAGCTAGCATCCCGGAGATAGTAGGTTCGAATCCCACTATCGGCAGCCCTGAAGATGGTTTTCCGTGGTTTCCCAGTTTCTCACCAGGCAAATGCTGGGCTGTACCTTAATTAAGGCCACGGCCGCTTCCTTCCAACTCCTAGGCCTTTCCTATCCCATCGTCGCCATAAGACCTATCAGTGTCGGTGCGACGTAAAGCCCCTAGCAAAAAAAAAAAAAAAAAAAAAAAAAGAAACTAGTGCCGTATACTGATCTTTAGTACCTACTATAGGTGTATTGAACAGACTACGTGGAATAATTCCAGATTCTAACTTAAAATGTGCTTGCTATGCTTTAATCCGTAGTCATCTACAGCACAGTAGGTAATGTTGTATGGAGTTGCTGCACTCTGGTACAAAGAGCAGAACTTTAAATTCTATAAAGCACTCAGAGTCCTTTTTAGTTTTCCATTTTTAATGTCCAGACAAATAATATTCTCATAAACAGGCAATCCTCCGGTTAGATTATCTATTAGATACTTTTTGGTAACACTTGCCTTCAAAAGCAAACGTACTGTGGCACGGTGTAAAGTAAAATTCTAATTCATCAGTAATTCATCTATTCATGATCATGCAACACGGCAATCTGGAAACTTACATGTCCCTAGAATGAATACAGAGAAGTGTGGAAGTAATGGTGTGTTGCATAGGGCTATAATAGCATTTAATTCCATTCCAGACTCGACGAAAGCTTGTCAGAATTTCAATAAATTCAAAAGAAATGTTAAGAAACATTTAGGGATGTAATATTCACAACGATTGTATCCATGAAAACGTTGAATTTTACATTTTAAAATATTACGCATTTTTATCAGCTCTGTATTATAAATAATTCATTTTTTCCTTTAATATTCTAACTGTGCCAGCTTCTTACTGTACCGTCCCAATAAGAGCATTAACTCGTGGGATCTTTGAAATAATAAAATAAATAAATACCTGCAAAAATAAATCAATAAATAAAAGGTATCTTCAAACGGCACACCTGATCGCACCTAACCGTCCAGAGTGAGTCTCACTATATCATGTGCCGTTTCCTTAGTACTTCAGGAACATACAGATAGTAAAATTCCATCGCACGATGATTCGACTTACCAAGTTTTATTGTTATTGTTTGTGTCTTGATAATCTCGGTATGCTTTGAAACCATACTTTTCAGTATTGCCATCTTCCACTAACTGTAAAACTCGTAGCTTGAAATAAGTAAGTCAACGCGTTATATCTACATCGCCCTATTAAGGACCTCTTCTCTGGGCTTTGATCTTTGCCCAGTGCTCTTTCATTTCTTGCTGGTGTTACTCTTTTCTTTCTTCTGTCCACGTCTTTCGCGTCTTCAACTTTGGCTTTTCTTGAAACACCTGGTGGTCTTTTAGTTTCCCCCCGATTGGGTTGCGTTCTTCTATATCTTCATAAGTGATCCCCCACTCCTGTAGGTCCCTTTCTATTTCCTTGAACCAAGTTGGCTGGATCTTCTTATCTTTAAAATAGGTAAAGGTCTGGTTCCATAATCGTGTGGGTTTCATTCTTAGCAAGTGGCCATAAAATGCAATTCTCCTTTTCCACATGGCATCAGAGATCTTCTGGACGTGAGTATATAGCTCATGGTTATGCCGAAATTTATGTTCATCTTTGTCTTTAATTGGGCCATGAATTTTCCTTAATAGCCTTAAGTAATATATGAGTGTTGTGTTCAAGGATATGGCCTTGTTGTAAAGGTTTTTGGTCCGTTGATAAGCCATTTCCATTTTGTTCACGCGTGACGCGAAAGATACTCTTTCATTATTATTATTATTATTATTATTATTATTATTATTATTATTATTATTAAAGCGACTTTACTGTGGCGAAGTTAGGGCTCCGGGCCTTTTCTTACACTTAACCACTTCATGTATGTAAATGAGTACTAATAAATTTTACAATTTTACAATGTAAGAATTTCAACAATTTACATTTTAATAATATACACACAGGGTTTCGAGGTAGAAGAGAAGATTACATAACATCCATGGTCAGACCAACGAAAAACATATCCAATCGTTGCGCATGAAGGAATACAGGACCAACAGGAAGGCTGGAAAATGTTGATTCCGCGTGATGCCAAGCGACCCATTCGCGAAGAAGAAGAAGAAGAAGAAGAAGTGGAGGAAGAAGGCACTAACAGTATAAAAACGGAAATGACTTAATTTAAACATATTCAATCTTTAAAAGCCGAAGCATATACTAAACTAATGAAAGTATCATTAAGCTAAAGTATTACTAACTAAGGTAAGTATAACTAAAGTATAAACCGCAGCACGTTACAATAAACAACCATATTCACTCTCATTCATGCATCCCATTCACATTCAAGAGAGACTAAAAGTGCTTATATGATGACGCTGGCGGAGGATTTTAAACTTTGTATTAGATTTAGCATCCCTGATATATTTGGGGAGTTCATTCCACCAGCTCGTGGCGGTGATCGTGAACGATCTGTTGTAGGTTGCGGTTCGATGTACAGGAATTTCTAGCGTGCAGCCTAACCGGGTAATGAACAGGTGTAGTGAACTAAGGTAGCAAAATCTGATGGACAGGTGAGGAGGAGTGTTTTCAGAAAGCACTTGATACACCAAAGTAGTTGCATGGGGTCTACGTCTGTCAATCAGTCGTAACCTAGATAACTGTCTATAGTATCGGGATACGTGGCAAATGGACGTATGTCGAATGCATACCTGATACATGAATTTTGGGCATGCGTCTACCGTTTAGAAGAAGTGGAGGTAATGGGCTTAATGGTAGGGGCACGTGGCACTATAAGTGGGTTTTTATGAATTTCTGGAACAGATTCGGCTTACAGAAGAACAGAAGCAATATTTTGGCAATCGCCAATTTACGATGATCTTTATCAATTTTAAAAGCCCATCTGTATTTACAGTTGTTCCCTTTAATGTCCTCAATGGATTTTTTTTGTACTTCCCAATATTTAATGTTATATAATGTATGTATGTTCAGTCCTCGCCCTAAGGCTGGTTGGATCCTCAGCAGCTCCACCATCAGATGTCATAGATGACCTAGTCATTGAGGATTGAGGTAGTTTCCCGTTGCTTTCCTCACCGAGCCAGAAGTTGCTATTACATATAACTCTGCCAAGCCCAATGAAATGCATGCTCCATCCGACCCTACGAGCAACATTTGTACATTATGCATAGCAGGGACTAGCTACATAAGGAATGGCATTACTAGAATCACTCATACCGTGACCGTACCGGCACAATTAGTATTTATTTCAAGTGATATGCTTGGTAAGGAAGCTGGCAGCAAGCTTTCTTTGTGTGGATGCTGGGGGTATCGTCAGGTTGCGCAATACGAAGCCCGCCAGAGAGGCGCCTTCACCCGCCCACTGGGTGGCTTAAAGAATCCCCGAGCTAGGCACACGTCATAGAAGAAGCAGGAGAAGAACACTATTTAGCGACTCCATATTGGAAAACATATGCCAGCGTACAGCGATGCCAAAGCAATCGGGCAAATTTTAATGCATTTTCGGCATAAATAAGGCTTAATTAACAATACTGCACCCGTTAGAGTAGTGTGCTGAATTTTGGTGGAATTATAAAGTCAGGAGTTCTGGTAGAAAATACTCTCCAAGCGAAAGGCGTTGGTGAACAACTTACATAATACCCATAGCGTACGGACGCGATGGCTGAAGCCAGATGCCTTTGGGGATTCACCACTTCCCCTCCGATGTTATTAATTAATTACGGCAGATCCGCCGAACATATTCAACTCCGCATATCATAGCGTACTTGTGCATAACCAAGCCACACAGTCTAGCGTATTGCTAATTTCGACAGGCTGGTTTATCCAGGAAAAGCCAGAATCAGAGTGGGGGAAGGACACGCTAGCCACCCCTATTCCCGGTTTGGCTATAAGTGGTTGCAGTTTCTCGAGGAGGGATTAGTCAGAAACGAGCTTCAGAAGGTGGAACTACGTGCGGTCCGCGAGCAAGGTCTACCTCTTCTTTGTCTGAATAACTGATACAAAGAAACGGGAGTGAAGTTTTAAAAGTGTTTTCCAGTGTGCAGTGATAGTAGGAAATGTAACTATATGACAAAGGTATTTGTGCGACATCCGATCGCGAAGTAAACTCTGAATATTTGTCAGGATGTCGTAGGTAGTGACTGCGAAAGGGTGAGTACGTCGTGGGGGAACGAACTCTAGACGGAGAACGCTCATCGCGAGGTTGATGACTATAGCAGTAAGGGGGCTCATTTTTCGAGCAGTCTAACTTTGGGATTTGGTAAACTTTGTTTCAAAAGAAAACCAGATCGTGTGAAGAAATACTATCAGTTTTAAATCCATGTAACATTGAGAGCAGGATTTCCGGAACAGATTATAACACCAAGTAAAGGGGAATGATAAGTACAGGATCTGATTTCATCGAGACAAGAAAGTAAGAAAAGGACGGTTGATATAAGTCACGGACGTAGGAGGCGATAGACTTGGGAAAGAGGAAACCATGAGTTTACAGTTCGCCTGATTTAACGAAATAGACTAGCTGAGATATCCATAATAATTTGCATCACGTAACTAGCATCGGTCTAGAACGATAGAGGGGAAGTTGGATGGTGTCGAGTGATCAACAAGTGTGCAAGATTGTGTAAATATAATTGCAGTGATTTGTTTACCAGGAAGATGGATTACTCCAGCAAAGTCATCACCCTCCTAGAACCAAGGACTGCACGAGCCAGCGACATGGAGTGAGCACCGATGGCAGGCCCCTGAAAACTTCGGGCGGGGGCCAGAAAACATCATAAACTGTTGAGTATTGAGCTATTTTCTTCCAATGTTAGTATTTCCCCTTGTAAATAGAGTTACTGTAAGGATAGGGTTAATGATGAGGTAATTGATAGGTTAATTACCTGGAGTGGTCGGATGACCCTTGTTTAATTTGTTTCTTGTAAGTAGATATGGGAAGGAAGTGAACCAGGAAGGATGTATAGAGTTTGGGACCCCTTTTAGAAGCTGCATGCGCATGCTATATTATATATTTTTGTCATGAGTGCTGAGAAAGATTTGAGGGGGGGAAAATGAATAGAAATTTGGCCAGGTTAATGCCATAATTTCATCTGCGTGACTGCATAATACGAGCAGGGATTAGTAGGTGTCAGTATCATTAACATGTGCCTATACAGAAGTTAATGTGGGATAGTGACAGCACTCAATTCATAAAAGTAGAGACAGTAGTTTGTTTCGCATGCTAGTGTATAAGTTTGGCTGTAACTGAAGACGTTCGTGAAAATACGTGCGGAGGTTCAAACCTGGCCCACCCTACACATTAGCTAGGCTAATAAAGTAGATATTTTTCTAGTTGAGTTTGATCATGTCTGAATATTATTATTATTATTATTATTATTATTATTATTATTTTCTTAATGTAGCTTGATCAGTGTTTTATACCGATACATTTTAAGCAACAGATTTATGGATTATTATTATTATTATTATTATTATTATTATTATTACTATTATTAATTTCATAAAGTATTTTGATCGGTGATTTGATACCGATAGATCTTGAACAATAGGGTAGTATCTGACAGGTACACAATCTCGCCTCTAAGGGGAGAGATTAGGAGACATTGCTTTTTGGTAAAGGCTGACGAATGTACGATGAAGGTTACGGGAAGAAATGTGTGGTTGAACTCCAGACTCCTGGCAAAATTAGGGAATTTTGCGATAATATGGCTGCTTAATTTGAGAAGTGTATTGTTGGATCATAATGATAGTATTTGTTAATTTGAGCAGGTGTACCCTGCATTAGCTCAATTGTATGGGTTTATCGAGCCCGTGACTGTCGCTATTGTGCGTGCTAAATGTCCTTTCGCCCGTGTTGTGGAAGGGAGCTTTGACAAGCAGTAAGTTATTGCCCGAGGAGGCAGGTCAGAGCGAGAAGCAGCTGAGAGAACTTGCCTCGCCAGAGAATGTGTCTTTTAAAACGTTGCAGTTTTCTGTGAGAAGAGGGACAGAATATTGGTGTAACCACCACACCCAGTCCGTGAGCCATGACCCGAAAGCAATGTAGAATATTATTACGACTGTCAATGACATGATTAGGTTAATTAGGGTTTTATTTCAGTGTCCCTGATGGAGACGACCAGAGTCTCAGGTTCGAACCTCAATAGAGCACAGAAGAGACCGATAGCTTGCTCAAGTAACAGGCGCTACGAGATGAAATACAGCCATTTATACTTCGTGTTGTTGTATAATGTGTGTTCCTTTTCAGAGTGTGATCTTGTTTTATGTTATGTACTGTTCTGGGCGAGTTTAGACTTCGTGAAGTTTCACTGGTAGTTGTTGGAAGTGACGGGTTCGTTGTCGAGCCTGTGTTCGTGTGATTTTTATTTCATTTGTCTTCCAATTGGTGGAGACGCGCAATATTATTGTCTTTTCCATGGTTTACGTAAACATATGTTTATTTCTCCAGTATACTTTTTATTCACGTATAGATATTGGTGGCGGTAGATATAAGATAAAATGACCACTCCGGGGTAGTTGAATTAGTGTAAGTAAATTTTAACTTCATGATATGGGATTCGGTCCCAGGGAATACTGATACTTGGAGGAAAATGGTTCGAATTGTAACTGTAAATAGGTAAGCTGTGTTATATTTTGTTTGTGTAACACTCAACAGTTTTTGATATCCAACGGGAGATAGACAGACAAAACCGATGGTATGAACGTAGTATGTCAACGAGATTGGTCATCCCTCGGGGATGTATATTTTTTCTGTGTATGTCAAATCAGGTATCCATCAGCTTGTTAGTTTGGATGGAAGTATTCTTGCAGGTGAAATATCCTTAGGAACTGTGGTCATCCACATAAATATTCTTATGGAATGTGGATGAAGTTTAGCTGATGGATGGTAGCACGGATTTTACCGTTGCTAAGTATTTGAATTCAACTTGTCAATTTATATTAATTTACCAAGGATGTCATAGTGTATGTGTAAATTTCAACGAGCGCCTTAGTAAATTTGGAAAACTTATTTGTGCTTATTCTTTGCCGAAAAACGAGCATCCAAAAATCCTCTTCCGTTCACTGTAGGCCTTTAAGGTAGTTTATGCTTGATAGCCTTCTATTTGCCGCGAACGTTCTTCGGCCCTGAGGAGTCCGTGTTCAGACCTCAGGAACGGGAGAGTAGCTCTGATCTAGCTGAGTCGAATGGTCGATAACTCTTCACGTGAGTGGATTAAGTATACAATCCTAATGAGGAGAAATCGGCACAGACCAAAAAGATCCCTTGACTATCGACTTCCGTGGAGCATGGTCCCATGGGTTCGTGACCCGAAAGGGTTAGTTTGTTGTCACATGGTCCCATGAGTCATGGGGGACGGTGGGAAAGGTCCCATATGGCGCCCTCCGTGTTGGCATTTTCGGCATTTTCGGCATTTGCGTGTAGGCATTTTCGGCATTTTTCGGTCGGTATTTTCGGATTTTAATGTTTTCTTTTATTGGGCGCATGGCACATATGCCTAAGTTAAAATGGATAGGAATGGCCAATTATGACAAGGAACTGATTTAGTTCATACTTGGATGCACGTAATTGGACCAGTAGTTAAATCTGAATGACTAAGTAAATAATAAATGTTAATTTGAGGAATTTTTCGGTATGTCGTGGTTATTATTATTATTATTATTATCATGGCAATAACCATGACGGTCATTCAAAGCAATGGACGTACCCGGAAGGTAAATAAGGATTCAATCGAGTCCAGGAAACAATGAAATGATTTTCCAGAATCTGGGGAAAAATGAATATCGATACCCTTCAGGTAATCGTATTCGCGGGTATGAGTCGGAAGGTACTGTTTGATGTAGGCCTCATTGCTAGTAGTGAATGTTACTTACGTATTAAGGTAGATTTCTCGTGATTTAGCAAGGGTAACCTCAGGCCCTTGAGCTGATTATGAAATGGCAATAAATTAGGTTTCAGACGGAAAGTCTTGGGACGGTATGACCTATTGTATCGGGTGTATCTGCCTCAATGCTTGACGGATGACCTGCTTTATTGGCATATACCACCTGTGTTGGTAATTTAGTGCGCGCGTCATTAATTTATTCAAAATTGATTATTGATGAAAAAGGCTATGTTTTTAAAACCTGGTTATGCACTCGGTGAAATAGGGGTGTACAGATTAGGCAACTTCGAGTTAGCCGTATTTGAGGCGATGTTTTGGAATTAATGTTTTGATTTTGAAAAAAAATTTCGAAGTTGAACGGGGGGAACGCATTCTTGAATGAACATTGTTTTGTGTGTCTATCAACCCGAGGTCCAAGGTCCGAAGGTGAAGGGGGTCTCATTTTAATGGAAACAGTTGTAGTACAATGGATATGGAGGCGTTAAAGGAACTCTTACGGGAGATGAGTGAGGAGATGCAGGCAAAACTGGATAAGAATAATGAGGATATTCGGGATAATCTAACGGAAAAACTGAATCGAACGAGTGAAAGTATTCAGGATAATTTAGCGGAAAAACTGAATCAAAATAGTGAGGATATTCAGGAAAAGATGACGGAAAAACTGAGTCAGGCTATTGGAAACGTTCAGGAAAACATCAAAGAAATGATAGACCAGGTACAGACAGAGTGTAAGGTAGGAAGGGAAGAAATTAATAAGCGATTAGAGCGAATCGATGAGCGGCAGGACGAATTGGTCGAACAATTGAGAGTCGATCGGGAACGCTGCATTAAGATAACCGAACGTTTAGAAGAACGAGTAGGGAGCGTAGAGGCAAAGCAGGAGGAGATCAGTAAGACCATGGATACGGCAATTGAACGCATTGACTGTGTTGAGGCTCAAAGCACAAGTGTCGCGGAGCAGTTAGACCAACATATGAAGGCGACAGTTGAATACCAAGAAAATCAGCGTAGGGAAACTGAGGCAATAACTCGGGAAATATCCCAAACCCAGATGAAGCTGAATGACGTACGCCATAAAGCCGAAGCGTTACGACAGGAGTTTACCGACACGATCGAACTGCGTGTAGCAGAAGAAAGAGAGCTAACGTCCGTAAACATTACCGCGATCCGGGAAGAAATCGACAAGAGGGACGATAAACTTTCAGACAGGATCGAGGATTGGTCACATAGAACTCAGAAGGTCAAGCTCAAAGTAGACATCCACGACGCCATAATTCAGGAATTGAAGGAAGAGTTTGGGAAAATTAAAGTAGGGAAGAATTTTCAGGAAGTTGGGAAGGAATTTAGCCCAATGAAACCAAGTCAATTTAATCCGTTCGACACAAAGCCCGAATCCGAAAGATCAGGACTCTTCCAGACAATGAATATGAGTCAAGATCAGATAGCGGGGACATCAGGGCATAACTCAACAGTCCTTCCTGTCGAACCTATCCCCATCTATAACATGGTGAAGATGGCGGACGACAAACCAAAACGTTTCAAACCTGGCGGGAATATGACGCCAAAGAAATTTTTGATTGAAATGGACGGTTACATGAGCGATAACCGGATCTCGTCTGAACGAAAGTTACGGGTTGTCGAGAAATTTTTAGAAGACCAGGCCCTTGTATGGTTCCAAGCATTTCGATACTGCTTCGACGGGTACGAAAGCTTTAAGAGGGCATGTCTAGACAAATATTGGGGGATGCAAACGCAGCAGGGTTTGCGCCTCGAACTGTACTCACGTCGGTATTCGATGACGGGACCGACGCGCTTCTGCGAGTATTTCACAGGACAGCTAGTGAAGATGAGGGAGTTGGACAACCCTCCGGCAGAAGGCGAACTGTTGGCAGCGCTCACAAAACAATTTCCCGCTGACGTGCAGCGTATTTTGATAGCGGCAGATGTAAAAACAGCTGTTGAGATGGAGCAAGTGTTACGGCATCTGGACCAGACGTCAGGTGGCCAACACATGCGGACCAGGCAGACTGAAATGGTAAATATCGTGAACTGCCAAGGAAATCCTAATTCGGTCGGTCAAAAGGACCAAGGGACAAGTACGCGGGAGTTGTACGCTACAAATAACCATTCAAGGGATAGTAGGTGGAATCATCGTCCGTGGAGAGAGGATAGGCGTAGTTACGGTCGGCAATCCTATACGAGAGATAATTACCGTAAGGACCGGCGACCCTATCCGAAATGGCAACCTAGAAACGATAGGAATCCGCAACCACGGGGAGATCATCGTCAGGGAGACCAGAACGACCGTAAAAAGGAATCTCAACGGTACGTTAAAGAACTGCGCGAGGCGCGAAGCAATGGAGACATATGGGAGCAGCCCATAAGGCAACTCTCCCAAACAAATGAGTGTCAAGGGGCAGAGAGCCTTGCGTTACAGCAGCATAACGCGAATCAAGGGAGGTTGAACCCCTGTGCGCCAGAGTATGAGGCCACAGAGGGGAATCGCCTTTAAAAAAAAAGGAGAGCCCAACTACTAAGCGGGGAGATAGCCGGATTTTCGGAAGCTATCGATCCTCAGGAGACGTCATGGACGGTCATTACAAGAGACCCTGGGTGAATGCAATCCAATGCCCTCAAGACCCCCGCTTATCCGTGGAACTCTGCATACAAACGACGGCGGAATATTTGAAAGAACAGGCAGAGAAGCGATTACGGCGATTGCGTGGAAAAAGGTACCATCGTCCATTGCGAGTTGGAGAACTTGTTCTTGTCAAACGACCAGCGATCTCCGATCCCGAAAATAAAATTTATCATAAGTTCGCGGAGTTATACATGGGCCATATCGGATCATCGAAAATTTGGACAATAATTCCTACAAGGTCCAGATCATGGACGGCACGACTGAGACAGTGTACAATGCCGCCAATTTGAAATTGTACCATCCTCCAGGAAGCAGCAGAATAGACGCCAATCAGGTGGACGGGAACGCCGAAGAAGAGGAAGAGGATCTGGAGAGAGACGAAGATGAGGATCCAGGGGACGAAGAAGAAGATGGTGAAGAAGATCCAGCAGTCCATGTAATGACGGTGGAGGAACGAGATGATTTGAGTGACCAGAGTTGTGAGGAGTGCATAGAGCTGTACCAGAGACGCGACATTATTGCACGAGTATGTTTCTTGCTCCAGAGAGAAAATGCCCATTTGAGGTTGGAATCACAGAAACTTAGAGCAGCTAAAGAAGATTGATCTTAGGACGGATTGAGTAGTAATTGTTCAAGAAATTCGCAACTCCGTTTCAAATTTCTTGAAACCAACGGAGGGGCAGATGTGACCGTACCGGCACAATTAGTATTTATTTCAAGTGATATGCTTGGTAAGGAAGCTGGCAGCAAGCTTTCTTTGTGTGGATGCTGGGGGTATCGTCAGGTTGCGCAATACGAAGCCCGCCAGAGAGGCGCCTTCACCCGCCCACTGGGTGGCTTAAAGAATCCCCGAGCTAGGCACACGTCATAGAAGAAGCAGGAGAAGAACACTATTTAGCGACTCCATATTGGAAAACATATGCCAGCGTACAGCGATGCCAAAGCAATCGGGCAAATTTTAATGCATTTTCGGCATAAATAAGGCTTAATTAACAATACTGCACCCGTTAGAGTAGTGTGCTGAATTTTGGTGGAATTATAAAGTCAGGAGTTCTGGTAGAAAATACTCTCCAAGCGAAAGGCGTTGGTGAACAACTTACATAATACCCATAGCGTACGGACGCGATGGCTGAAGCCAGATGCCTTTGGGGATTCACCACTTCCCCTCCGATGTTATTAATTAATTACGGCAGATCCGCCGAACATATTCAACTCCGCATATCATAGCGTACTTGTGCATAACCAAGCCACACAGTCTAGCGTATTGCTAATTTCGACAGGCTGGTTTATCCAGGAAAAGCCAGAATCAGAGTGGGGGAAGGACACGCTAGCCACCCCTATTCCCGGTTTGGCTATAAGTGGTTGCAGTTTCTCGAGGAGGGATTAGTCAGAAACGAGCTTCAGAAGGTGGAACTACGTGCGGTCCGCGAGCAAGGTCTACCTCTTCTTTGTCTGAATAACTGATACAAAGAAACGGGAGTGAAGTTTTAAAAGTGTTTTCCAGTGTGCAGTGATAGTAGGAAATGTAACTATATGACAAAGGTATTTGTGCGACATCCGATCGCGAAGTAAACTCTGAATATTTGTCAGGATGTCGTAGGTAGTGACTGCGAAAGGGTGAGTACGTCGTGGGGGAACGAACTCTAGACGGAGAACGCTCATCGCGAGGTTGATGACTATAGCAGTAAGGGGGCTCATTTTTCGAGCAGTCTAACTTTGGGATTTGGTAAACTTTGTTTCAAAAGAAAACCAGATCGTGTGAAGAAATACTATCAGTTTTAAATCCATGTAACATTGAGAGCAGGATTTCCGGAACAGATTATAACACCAAGTAAAGGGGAATGATAAGTACAGGATCTGATTTCATCGAGACAAGAAAGTAAGAAAAGGACGGTTGATATAAGTCACGGACGTAGGAGGCGATAGACTTGGGAAAGAGGAAACCATGAGTTTACAGTTCGCCTGATTTAACGAAATAGACTAGCTGAGATATCCATAATAATTTGCATCACGTAACTAGCATCGGTCTAGAACGATAGAGGGGAAGTTGGATGGTGTCGAGTGATCAACAAGTGTGCAAGATTGTGTAAATATAATTGCAGTGATTTGTTTACCAGGAAGATGGATTACTCCAGCAAAGTCATCACCCTCCTAGAACCAAGGACTGCACGAGCCAGCGACATGGAGTGAGCACCGATGGCAGGCCCCTGAAAACTTCGGGCGGGGGCCAGAAAACATCATAAACTGTTGAGTATTGAGCTATTTTCTTCCAATGTTAGTATTTCCCCTTGTAAATAGAGTTACTGTAAGGATAGGGTTAATGATGAGGTAATTGATAGGTTAATTACCTGGAGTGGTCGGATGACCCTTGTTTAATTTGTTTCTTGTAAGTAGATATGGGAAGGAAGTGAACCAGGAAGGATGTATAGAGTTTGGGACCCCTTTTAGAAGCTGCATGCGCATGCTATATTATATATTTTTGTCATGAGTGCTGAGAAAGATTTGAGGGGGGAAAAATGAATAGAAATTTGGCCAGGTTAATGCCATAATTTCATCTGCGTGACTGCATAATACGAGCAGGGATTAGTAGGTGTCAGTATCATTAACATGTGCCTATACAGAAGTTAATGTGGGATAGTGACAGCACTCAATTCATAAAAGTAGAGACAGTAGTTTGTTTCGCATGCTAGTGTATAAGTTTGGCTGTAACTGAAGACGTTCGTGAAAATACGTGCGGAGGTTCAAACCTGGCCCACCCTACACATTAGCTAGGCTAATAAAGTAGATATTTTTCTAGTTGATTTTGATCATGTCTGAATATTATTATTATTATTATTATTATTATTATTTTCTTAATGTAGCTTGATCAGTGTTTTATACCGATACATTTTAAGCAACAGATTTATGGATTATTATTATTATTATTATTATTATTATTATTATTACTATTATTAATTTCATAAAGTATTTTGATCGGTGATTTGATACCGATAGATCTTGAACAATAGGGTAGTATCTGACAGGTACACAATCTCGCCTCTAAGGGGAGAGATTAGGAGACATTGCTTTTTGGTAAAGGCTGACGAATGTACGATGAAGGTTACGGGAAGAAATGTGTGGTTGAACTCCAGACTCCTGGCAAAATTAGGGAATTTTGCGATAATATGGCTGCTTAATTTGAGAAGTGTATTGTTGGATCATAATGATAGTATTAGTTAATTTGAGCAGGTGTACCCTGCATTAGCTCAATTGTATGGGTTTATCGAGCCCGTGACTGTCGCTATTGTGCGTGCTAAATGTCCTTTCGCCCGTGTTGTGGAAGGGAGCTTTGACAAGCAGTAAGTTATTGCCCGAGGAGGCAGGTCAGAGCGAGAAGCAGCTGAGAGAACTTGCCTCGCCAGAGAATGTGTCTTTTAAAACGTTGCAGTTTTCTGTGAGAAGAGGGACAGAATATTGGTGTAACCACCACACCCAGTCCGTGAGCCATGACCCGAAAGCAATGTAGAATATTATTACGACTGTCAATGACATGATTAGGTTAATTAGGGTTTTTATTTCAGTGTCCCTGATGGAGACGACCAGAGTCTCAGGTTCGAACCTCAATAGAGCACAGAAGAGACCGATAGCTTGCTCAAGTAACAGGCGCTACGAGATGAAATACAGCCATTTATACTTCGTGTTGTTATATAATGTGTGTTCCTTTTCAGAGTGTGATCTTGTTTTATGTTATGTGCTGTTCTGGGCGAGTTTAGACTTCGTGAAATTTCACTGGTAGTTGTTGGAAGTGTCGGGTTCGTTGTCGAGCCTGTGTTCGTGTGATTTTTATTTCATTTGTCTTCCAATTGGTGGAGACGCGCAATATTATTGTCTTTTCCATGGTTTACGTAAACATATGTTTATTTCTCCAGTATACTTTTTATTCACGTATAGATATTGGTGGCGGTAGATATAAGATAAAATGACCACTCCGGGGTAGTTGAATTAGTGTAAGTAAATTTTAACTTCATGATATGGGATTCGGTCCCAGGGAATACTGATACTTGGAGGAAAATGGTTCGAATTGTAACTGTAAATAGGTAAGCTGTGTTATATTTTGTTTGTGTAACACTCAACAGTTTTTGATATCCAACGGGAGATAGACAGACAAAACCGATGGTATGAACGTAGTATGTCAACGAGATTGGTCATCCCTCGGGGATGTATATTTTTTCTGTGTATGTCAAATCAGGTATCCATCAGCTTGTTAGTTTGGATGGAAGTATTCTTGCAGGTGAAATATCCTTAGGAACTGTGGTCATCCACATAAATATTCTTATGGAATGTGGATGAAGTTTAGCTGATGGATGGTAGCACGGATTTTACCGTTGCTAAGTATTTGAATTCAACTTGTCAATTTATATTAATTTACCAAGGATGTCATAGTGTATGTGTAAATTTCAACGAGCGCCTTAGTAAATTTGGAAAACTTATTTGCGCTTATTCTTTGCCGAAAAACGAGCATCCAAAAATCCTCTTCCGTTCACTGTAGGCCTTTAAGGTAGTTTATGCTTGATAGCCTTCTATTTGCCGCGAACGTTCTTCGGCCCTGAGGAGTCCGTGTTCAGACCTCAGGAACGGGAGAGTAGCTCTGATCTAGCTGAGTCGAATGGTCGATAACTCTTCACGTGAGTGGATTAAGTATACAATCCTAATGAGGAGAAATCGGCACAGACCAAAAAGATCCCTTGACTATCGACTTCCGTGGAGCATGGTCCCATGGGTTCGTGACCCGAAAGGGTTAGTTTGTTGTCACATGGTCCCATGAGTCATGGGGGACGGTGGGAAAGGTCCCATATGGCGCCCTCCGTGTTGGCATTTTCGGCATTTTCGGCATTTGCGTGTAGGCATTTTCGGCATTTTTCGGTCGGTATTTTCGGATTTTAATGTTTTCTTTTATTGGGCGCATGGCACATATGCCTAAGTTAAAATGGATAGGAATGGCCAATTATGACAAGGAACTGATTTAGTTCATACTTGGATGCACGTAATTGGACCAGTAGTTAAATCTGAATGACTAAGTAAATAATAAATGTTAATTTGAGGAATTTTTCGGTATGTCGTGGTTATTATTATTATTATTATTATCATGGCAATAACCATGACGGTCATTCAAAGCAATGGACGTACCCGGAAGGTAAATAAGGATTCAATCGAGTCCAGGAAACAATGAAATGATTTTCCAGAATCTGGGGAAAAATGAATATCGATACCCTTCAGGTAATCGTATTCGCGGGTATGAGTCGGAAGGTACTGTTTGATGTAGGCCTCATTGCTAGTAGTGAATGTTACTTACGTATTAAGGTAGATTTCTCGTGATTTAGCAAGGGTAACCTCAGGCCCTTGAGCTGATTATGAAATGGCAATAAATTAGGTTTCAGACGGAAAGTCTTGGGACGGTATGACCTATTGTATCGGGTGTATCTGCCTCAATGCTTGACGGATGACCTGCTTTATTGGCATATACCACCTGTGTTGGTAATTTAGTGCGCGCGTCATTAATTTATTCAAAATTGATTATTGATGAAAAAGGCTATGTTTTTAAAACCTGGTTATGCACTCGGTGAAATAGGGGTGTACAGATTAGGCAACTTCGAGTTAGCCGTATTTGAGGCGATGTTTTGGAATTAATGTTTTGATTTTGAAAAAAAATTTCGAAGTTGAACGGGGGGAACGCATTCTTGAATGAACATTGTTTTGTGTGTCTATCAACCCGAGGTCCAAGGTCCGAAGGTGAAGGGGGTCTCATTTTAATGGAAACAGTTGTAGTACAATGGATATGGAGGCGTTAAAGGAACTCTTACGGGAGATGAGTGAGGAGATGCAGGCAAAACTGGATAAGAATAATGAGGATATTCGGGATAATCTAACGGAAAAACTGAATCGAACGAGTGAAAGTATTCAGGATAATTTAGCGGAAAAACTGAATCAAAATAGTGAGGATATTCAGGAAAAGATGACGGAAAAACTGAGTCAGGCTATTGGAAACGTTCAGGAAAACATCAAAGAAATGATAGACCAGGTACAGACAGAGTGTAAGGTAGGAAGGGAAGAAATTAATAAGCGATTAGAGCGAATCGATGAGCGGCAGGACGAATTGGTCGAACAATTGAGAGTCGATCGGGAACGCTGCATTAAGATAACCGAACGTTTAGAAGAACGAGTAGGGAGCGTAGAGGCAAAGCAGGAGGAGATCAGTAAGACCATGGATACGGCAATTGAACGCATTGACTGTGTTGAGGCTCAAAGCACAAGTGTCGCGGAGCAGTTAGACCAACATATGAAGGCGACAGTTGAATACCAAGAAAATCAGCGTAGGGAAACTGAGGCAATAACTCGGGAAATATCCCAAACCCAGATGAAGCTGAATGACGTACGCCATAAAGCCGAAGCGTTACGACAGGAGTTTACCGACACGATCGAACTGCGTGTAGCAGAAGAAAGAGAGCTAACGTCCGTAAACATTACCGCGATCCGGGAAGAAATCGACAAGAGGGACGATAAACTTTCAGACAGGATCGAGGATTGGTCACATAGAACTCAGAAGGTCAAGCTCAAAGTAGACATCCACGACGCCATAATTCAGGAATTGAAGGAAGAGTTTGGGAAAATTAAAGTAGGGAAGAATTTTCAGGAAGTTGGGAAGGAATTTAGCCCAATGAAACCAAGTCAATTTAATCCGTTCGACACAAAGCCCGAATCCGAAAGATCAGGACTCTTCCAGACAATGAATATGAGTCAAGATCAGATAGCGGGGACATCAGGGCATAACTCAACAGTCCTTCCTGTCGAACCTATCCCCATCTATAACATGGTGAAGATGGCGGACGACAAACCAAAACGTTTCAAACCTGGCGGGAATATGACGCCAAAGAAATTTTTGATTGAAATGGACGGTTACATGAGCGATAACCGGATCTCGTCTGAACGAAAGTTACGGGTTGTCGAGAAATTTTTAGAAGACCAGGCCCTTGTATGGTTCCAAGCATTTCGATACTGCTTCGACGGGTACGAAAGCTTTAAGAGGGCATGTCTAGACAAATATTGGGGGATGCAAACGCAGCAGGGTTTGCGCCTCGAACTGTACTCACGTCGGTATTCGATGACGGGACCGACGCGCTTCTGCGAGTATTTCACAGGACAGCTAGTGAAGATGAGGGAGTTGGACAACCCTCCGGCAGAAGGCGAACTGTTGGCAGCGCTCACAAAACAATTTCCCGCTGACGTGCAGCGTATTTTGATAGCGGCAGATGTAAAAACAGCTGTTGAGATGGAGCAAGTGTTACGGCATCTGGACCAGACGTCAGGTGGCCAACACATGCGGACCAGGCAGACTGAAATGGTAAATATCGTGAACTGCCAAGGAAATCCTAATTCGGTCGGTCAAAAGGACCAAGGGACAAGTACGCGGGAGTTGTACGCTACAAATAACCATTCAAGGGATAGTAGGTGGAATCATCGTCCGTGGAGAGAGGATAGGCGTAGTTACGGTCGGCAATCCTATACGAGAGATAATTACCGTAAGGACCGGCGACCCTATCCGAAATGGCAACCTAGAAACGATAGGAATCCGCAACCACGGGGAGATCATCGTCAGGGAGACCAGAACGACCGTAAAAAGGAATCTCAACGGTACGTTAAAGAACTGCGCGAGGCGCGAAGCAATGGAGACATATGGGAGCAGCCCATAAGGCAACTCTCCCAAACAAATGAGTGTCAAGGGGCAGAGAGCCTTGCGTTACAGCAGCATAACGCGAATCAAGGGAGGTTGAACCCCTGTGCGCCAGAGTATGAGGCCACAGAGGGGAATCGCCTTTAAAAAAAAGGAGAGCCCAACTACTAAGCGGGGAGATAGCCGGATTTTCGGAAGCTATCGATCCTCAGGAGACGTCATGGACGGTCATTACAAGAGACCCTGGGTGAATGCAATCCAATGCCCTCAAGACCCCCGCTTATCCGTGGAACTCTGCATACAAACGACGGCGGAATATTTGAAAGAACAGGCAGAGAAGCGATTACGGCGATTGCGTGGAAAAAGGTACCATCGTCCATTGCGAGTTGGAGAACTTGTTCTTGTCAAACGACCAGCGATCTCCGATCCCGAAAATAAAATTTATCATAAGTTCGCGGAGTTATACATGGGCCATATCGGATCATCGAAAATTTGGACAATAATTCCTACAAGGTCCAGATCATGGACGGCACGACTGAGACAGTGTACAATGCCGCCAATTTGAAATTGTACCATCCTCCAGGAAGCAGCAGAATAGACGCCAATCAGGTGGACGGGAACGCCGAAGAAGAGGAAGAGGATCTGGAGAGAGACGAAGATGAGGATCCAGGGGACGAAGAAGAAGATGGTGAAGAAGATCCAGCAGTCCATGTAATGACGGTGGAGGAACGAGATGATTTGAGTGACCAGAGTTGTGAGGAGTGCATAGAGCTGTACCAGAGACGCGACATTATTGCACGAGTATGTTTCTTGCTCCAGAGAGAAAATGCCCATTTGAGGTTGGAATCACAGAAACTTAGAGCAGCTAAAGAAGATTGATCTTAGGACGGATTGAGTAGTAATTGTTCAAGAAATTCGCAACTCCGTTTCAAATTTCTTGAAACCAACGGAGGGGCAGATGTGACCGTACCGGCACAATTAGTATTTATTTCAAGTGATATGCTTGGTAAGGAAGCTGGCAGCAAGCTTTCTTTGTGTGGATGCTGGGGGTATCGTCAGGTTGCGCAATACGAAGCCCGCCAGAGAGGCGCCTTCACCCGCCCACTGGGTGGCTTAAAGAATCCCCGAGCTAGGCATACGTCATAGAAGAAGCAGGAGAAGAACACTATTTAGCGACTCCATATTGGAAAACATATGCCAGCGTACAGCGATGCCAAAGCAATCGGGCAAATTTTAATGCATTTTCGGCATAAATAAGGCTTAATTAACAATACTGCACCCGTTAGAGTAGTGTGCTGAATTTTGGTGGAATTATAAAGTCAGGAGTTCTGGTAGAAAATACTCTCCAAGCGAAAGGCGTTGGTGAACAACTTACATAATACCCATAGCGTACGGACGCGATGGCTGAAGCCAGATGCCTTTGGGGATTCACCACTTCCCCTCCGATGTTATTAATTAATTACGGCAGATCCGCCGAACATATTCAACTCCGCATATCATAGCGTACTTGTGCATAACCAAGCCACACAGTCTAGCGTATTGCTAATTTCGACAGGCTGGTTTATCCAGGAAAAGCCAGAATCAGAGTGGGGGAAGGACACGCTAGCCACCCCTATTCCCGGTTTGGCTATAAGTGGTTGCAGTTTCTCGAGGAGGGATTAGTCAGAAACGAGCTTCAGAAGGTGGAACTACGTGCGGTCCGCGAGCAAGGTCTACCTCTTCTTTGTCTGAATAACTGATACAAAGAAACGGGAGTGAAGTTTTAAAAGTGTTTTCCAGTGTGCAGTGATAGTAGGAAATGTAACTATATGACAAAGGTATTTGTGCGACATCCGATCGCGAAGTAAACTCTGAATATTTGTCAGGATGTCGTAGGTAGTGACTGCGAAAGGGTGAGTACGTCGTGGGGGAACGAACTCTAGACGGAGAACGCTCATCACGAGGTTGATGACTATAGCAGTAAGGGGGCTCATTTTTCGAGCAGTCTAACTTTGGGATTTGGTAAACTTTGTTTCAAAAGAAAACCAGATCGTGTGAAGAAATACTATCAGTTTTAAATCCATGTAACATTGAGAGCAGGATTTCCGGAACAGATTATAACACCAAGTAAAGGGGAATGATAAGTACAGGATCTGATTTCATCGAGACAAGAAAGTAAGAAAAGGACGGTTGATATAAGTCACGGACGTAGGAGGCGATAGACTTGGGAAAGAGGAAACCATGAGTTTACAGTTCGCCTGATTTAACGAAATAGACTAGCTGAGATATCCATAATAATTTGCATCACGTAACTAGCATCGGTCTAGAACGATAGAGGGGAAGTTGGATGGTGTCGAGTGATCAACAAGTGTGCAAGATTGTGTAAATATAATTGCAGTGATTTGTTTACCAGGAAGATGGATTACTCCAGCAAAGTCATCACCCTCCTAGAACCAAGGACTGCACGAGCCAGCGACATGGAGTGAGCACCGATGGCAGGCCCCTGAAAACTTCGGGCGGGGGCCAGAAAACATCATAAACTGTTGAGTATTGAGCTATTTTCTTCCAATGTTAGTATTTCCCCTTGTAAATAGAGTTACTGTAAGGATAGGGTTAATGATGAGGTAATTGATAGGTTAATTACCTGGAGTGGTCGGATGACCCTTGTTTAATTTGTTTCTTGTAAGTAGATATGGGAAGGAAGTGAACCAGGAAGGATGTATAGAGTTTGGGACCCCTTTTAGAAGCTGCATGCGCATGCTATATTATATATTTTTGTCATGAGTGCTGAGAAAGATTTGAGGGGGGAAAAATGAATAGAAATTTGGCCAGGTTAATGCCATAATTTCATCTGCGTGACTGCATAATACGAGCAGGGATTAGTAGGTGTCAGTATCATTAACATGTGCCTATACAGAAGTTAATGTGGGATAGTGACAGCACTCAATTCATAAAAGTAGAGACAGTAGTTTGTTTCGCATGCTAGTGTATAAGTTTGGCTGTAACTGAAGACGTTCGTGAAAATACGTGCGGAGGTTCAAACCTGGCCCACCCTACACATTAGCTAGGCTAATAAAGTAGATATTTTTCTAGTTGAGTTTGATCATGTCTGAATATTATTATTATTATTATTATTATTATTATTATTTTCTTAATGTAGCTTGATCAGTGTTTTATACCGATACATTTTAAGCAACAGATTTATGGATTATTATTATTATTATTATTATTATTATTATTACTATTATTAATTTCATAAAGTATTTTGATCGGTGATTTGATACCGATAGATCTTGAACAATAGGGTAGTATCTGACAGGTACACAATCTCGCCTCTAAGGGGAGAGATTAGGAGACATTGCTTTTTGGTAAAGGCTGACGAATGTACGATGAAGGTTACGGGAAGAAATGTGTGGTTGAACTCCAGACTCCTGGCAAAATTAGGGAATTTTGCGATAATATGGCTGCTTAATTTGAGAAGTGTATTGTTGGATCATAATGATAGTATTAGTTAATTTGAGCAGGTGTACCCTGCATTAGCTCAATTGTATGGGTTTATCGAGCCCGTGACTGTCGCTATTGTGCGTGCTAAATGTCCTTTCGCCCGTGTTGTGGAAGGGAGCTTTGACAAGCAGTAAGTTATTGCCCGAGGAGGCAGGTCAGAGCGAGAAGCAGCTGAGAGAACTTGCCTCGCCAGAGAATGTGTCTTTTAAAACGTTGCAGTTTTCTGTGAGAAGAGGGACAGAATATTGGTGTAACCACCACACCCAGTCCGTGAGCCATGACCCGAAAGCAATGTAGAATATTATTACGACTGTCAATGACATGATTAGGTTAATTAGGGTTTTTATTTCAGTGTCCCTGATGGAGACGACCAGAGTCTCAGGTTCGAACCTCAATAGAGCACAGAAGAGACCGATAGCTTGCTCAAGTAACAGGCGCTACGAGATGAAATACAGCCATTTATACTTCGTGTTGTTATATAATGTGTGTTCCTTTTCAGAGTGTGATCTTGTTTTATGTTATGTGCTGTTCTGGGCGAGTTTAGACTTCGTGAAGTTTCACTGGTAGTTGTTGGAAGTGACGGGTTCGTTGTCGAGCCTGTGTTCGTGTGATTTTTATTTCATTTGTCTTCCAATTGGTGGAGACGCGCAATATTATTGTCTTTTCCATGGTTTACGTAAACATATGTTTATTTCTCCAGTATACTTTTTATTCACGTATAGATATTGGTGGCGGTAGATATAAGATAAAATGACCACTCCGGGGTAGTTGAATTAGTGTAAGTAAATTTTAACTTCATGATATGGGATTCGGTCCCAGGGAATACTGATACTTGGAGGAAAATGGTTCGAATTGTAACTGTAAATAGGTAAGCTGTGTTATATTTTGTTTGTGTAACACTCAACAGTTTTTGATATCCAACGGGAGATAGACAGACAAAACCGATGGTATGAACGTAGTATGTCAACGAGATTGGTCATCCCTCGGGGATGTATATTTTTCTGTGTATGTCAAATCAGGTATCCATCAGCTTGTTAGTTTGGATGGAAGTATTCTTGCATTTGAAATATCCTTAGGAACTGTGGTCATCCACATAAATATTCTTATGGAATGTGGATGAAGTTTAGCTGATGGATGGTAGCACGGATTTTACCGTTGCTAAGTATTTGAATTCAACTTGTCAATTTATATTAATTTACCAAGGATGTCATAGTGTATGTGTAAATTTCAACGAGCGCCTTAGTAAATTTGGAAAACTTATTTGTGCTTATTCTTTGCCGAAAAACGAGCATCCAAAAATCCTCTTCCGTTCACTGTAGGCCTTTAAGGTAGTTTATGCTTGATAGCCTTCTATTTGCCGCGAACGTTCTTCGGCCCTGAGGAGTCCGTGTTTAGACCTCAGGAACGGGAGAGTAGCTCTGATCTAGCTGAGTCGAATGGTCGGTAACTCTTCATGTGAGTGGATTAAGTATACAATCCCAATGAGGAGAAATCGGCACAGACCAAATAGATCCCTTGACTATCGACTTCCGTGGAGCATGGTCCCATGGGTTCGTGACCCGAAAGGGTTAGTTTGTTGTCACATGGTCCCATGAGTCATGGGGGACGGTGGGAAAGGTCTCAATACCTCAGTAACGTTCATGTTCTCAAAGCCAAAGAAAAGACAGAGACAGTTCAATGAAAGTAAAAAAATTGCTCTAGCCTACACGAGAAGTCTTAGTGCACTGTAAACACTAGCAAAGGCGTGTTGTTGTTGATTGAGTCATCAGTCCATAGTCTGGTTTGGTGCAGCCTCCATAACACCCTATCCTGTGCTAACCCTTTCATTTCTACGTAATTGCTGCATCCTACATCGGCTATAATCTTGTAATATTCATACTTGGTCTACCCCTGCCGTTCTTACGCACTACACTTCCGTCAGAAACCAATTGAACAAGTCCTGGGTGTCTTACGATGTGTCCTATCCTTCTATCCACAAGGATCTCCTCTCGTCAATTCAAATCAGTATCTCTTCATTCGTGATTCGATCTATTCATTTCACGTTCAGCATTCTTCTGTAACACCACGTTTCAAAAGCTTATATTCTCTTTGTTTCTGAGCTAGTTATTGTCCATGTTTAACCTGCGTACAGTGCCACGCTCCGGACGAAAGTCTTCCAAAACATCTTTCTAATTCCTATATCAATGTTCGAAGTGAGCAAATGTATTGTCTTACGAAAGGCTTTCCTTACTTGTGCTAGCCAGCATTTCAAGTCTTTAGTTATTTTACTACCCAAGTAACAACATTCATCTACTTCCTTTAAGACTTCGTTTCCTAATCTAATATTACCTGCATCACCTGACTTCGTACGACTGTACTCCATTACTTTTGCTTTGGCTTTATTATTTTCATTTTGTACTCCTTATCCAAAACTCCATCCATACGAATCAGTAATTTCTGTAGATCTTGTGCAGTCTCAGATAAAATTTTTGCTAGTTGCTTTACGTCGCACCGACACAGATAGGTCTTATGGCGACGATGCCACAGGAAAGACCTAGGAATGGGAAGGAATCGGCCATGGCCTTAATTAAGGTACAGCCCCAACATTTTCCTGGTGTGAAAATGGGAAACCACGGAAAACCATTTTCAGGGCTGCCGACAGTGGTGTTCGAATCCACTATCTCCCGGATGCCAGCTCACAGCTGCGCGCTCCTAACCGCACGGCCAACTCGCCCGGTTCTCAGATAAAATAACAATATCATCCATAAATCGCAGGGTTTTGATTCCCTCTCTTCGGATTGCAATTTCCTTTCCAAATCCTCCTTTGATTTCCTTTACTACCTGTTCTATAGAAACTCTGAAAAGGAGGGGGGGGGGGCAAACTGCATCCTTGCCTCTCTCCTTTCTGAATTGCTGCTTCTATTTCGTATTCCTCGATTCTTATCACTGCAGACTGATACCTGATACCGATCGCCTTTAGAATCTTAAATATTAATTATTGTATTTTAATATTTTTTATTTTTGGATGTAGTTAAAATTTGCCCTTGTGGCAATCCGGAATGTCTGGAAATTAGTTGAATTCCTCATTAAATATATGATCAAACAATGTAATAAACACTTGTATAAAAATTGCCATTAATTGATATCAACAGTTTAGTTAACTTACGGGAACCTGAAATAATAGACTTTAAATCCGGAGAGAGACCAAATGACAAATGACTTCAAGAGGATATTATATATGGAAATATATCCAGTGTAATCTCATCTTCATTCTGAAGGCATCTTCAGCTTATTTTCCACTTTTCACCCCATTTCTGCGCATAAAGCACCATGTTTCTTATAGTTCATTACAGTACCTGTCAGCAACATATTCACTATTGTGTATCATTACACCAGCAGGTAATTTCATTCCTCCTGGTATCTTATTTACCATCCTGTTTCTACTCGAGATTTACTTTCTGCCTCTGCTAATGCAGGCGTCGCTCAGATGGATCGCGCCTCATTTGGGAGCAGCAGCTTACATAAATTTGAAATAATAAAGGGAATAAAACTTGAAGTTTTGCACTACTTCTAACTTCTTGATTTCATGCTTGTCCGAATTTCGAACAAAAGCTACTTCAGCCAAACCACTATCTTATGAACAGCTAAATGATTTCATAAAATTTCTTCCCACAATATGGCATTTTCTGTATAAAAGTCAGTCTGGAGTGATAAGAATCGAGGGCTTTAAAACGGAAGCAGCAATACACAATTGAGTGAGGCAAGGCTGCTATTTGTCCCTCCCTCCACCTTCTTTCAATGTCTATACAGAACAGGCCGTAAATGAAATCAAAGAGGAATTTGGAAAGAGAATCACAATTCAAGGAGAGGAAATCAGAATCCAGAGAGTGGCCGATGATGCCGTTATTTTATCTGAGACTGCAGAATATCTAGAGAAATTCCTGAAAGGTGTGGACGGAGTCTTAGATAAGGAGTACAAGTTGAAAATAAATAAGGCCAAAACAAAAGTAATGAGTGCAGTAGAAAGAAGTCAGGTAATGCAGATAATATTAGATTAGGGAATGAACTCCTAAAGGAAGTAGATGAACGTTGTTAGTTGGGTGGTAAAATTACTAACGATGGCAGAAGTAAGGAGGATATTACATGCAGACTAGCAAAAGCAAAGGAGGCCTTTCTTAAGAAAGGACATTTTCTAACTTCGGATATTGAAATAGGAATTATAAAGATGTTTTTGAAGACTTTCGTCTGGAGCGTGGCATTGTATGAAAGTGAATCATGGACGGTAACGAGCTCAGAAAGAAAGATAATAATACGATTTTGAAATGTGGTGTTACAGAAAAATACTGAAGTTAGGTGGATAGAGCGAATTACAAAAGAAGGGATACTGAATCAAATTTGTGAAAGGAGATCGATTTGGCTAAATTTAAATAAAAGAGATAGAATGATAGGACATGTCTGAAGACATCCAGGTCTTGCTCAATTAATTTTTGAGGGATGTGTAGGTGCGGTAGGGTTAGACCAACGTATGAATATGATAAGCAGATTAGAGCGGATGTACAGTGTAATAAATACGTAGAAATGAAAAGGTTAGCGTAGGATAGGGTGGCATGGACAGCTGCATCAAACCAGTCTGTGGGCGGATGACCCAACAACAGAAAATTAAGCACATTCTGCTGGTTATCTAGTCGAATGGGATGCAACATCACATGTCCATCAACGTACAAGAACGTGACTCTCGCAGTGAGTGTTCAAGTTTTACTGTAGTCCTGTGCCTAGATAATGCATTGTATAACGATTGACCTATCTAAGGTATTTGATAGGGTAGACCATGGGAGACTACTGGCAAGAAATTAGTGCAATTCGACTAGACAAAAGAGTGACTGAATGGGTGGCTAAATTTCTGAAAATAGAACTCAGAGAATTAGAGTAGGTGAAGCATTACATGATCCTGTAATCATTAACCGTGGATCAGACGTGTGGGAAATATGTCTTACCCTCGTATATTTTTCTTTATTTAGTAGCTATTTGACTCACACAAGGCTTGCGTGTTTTTCAGTACTTTTCGAGGACATTATGTCCAATAATATCAGATGATTATACTGTTCGTTGTTATATTCGTGTCAGAGCCAGAAGACGTTGAACATCGTTAGGTGACCGGTGTCTCCCACCACAGTTTTATTCGTAGTCCACTTTATATCAGTGATTATTTCCAGGGAGTGCCTACATATCCACGGCAATCTTATCAATATAAGTGTTCTGGGTGCTCATTTTATTTTACCGAACCATAAGGTCGCATCCCGGCGAGATGTAGTGTTTACAGTGCACTATGTCTTCTGGTATGGGCTATATCAAATTTGTTACTTTCATTGACCTGTCACAGTCTCATCCTTGGCTTTGACAATATGAAAGTGACTGAGGTATGAGTGATGCTAGTAATACCATTCCTTATGCAGCCAGTCCCTGTTATGAATGGTGTGAAAATATCGCTCATAGGGTCAGTTGGTGCATACATTTCAGTGGGCTTGGCAGACTGATATGTAATAGCAACTGCTGGCTCGGTGAGGAAAGCAACGGGAAACTACCTCACTCCTCGTTTCCCTAGTACGCCTCTTCAGTGACGCCTAGGCTATTTATGACAGCTGTCGGCGAAGCTGCAGAGGATCAAACCAGCCTTCGGGCTGATTACCCAACACACACACACAAGGTCGCATATAGTTGCGGCGGCATCAGCAATATTCCTACCGCCTACCATGACAACACGTACGAAGACAACAATTGAGAGTACTGTGGATTCCTCGGTCAAAAGTAGACGGTTAAATGAACCATTTGGTGGGCAGTAGGAAATTCCCTTTGAAGATACAGAAAGCAGGAGTGTAGAGGTACATACAGACATTATTCGTGACAATGAAACGGAATCTGAGCAGGAAGAAGAGGAGGGAAGAGAAGAAGACGCACCTAATGAATCGCCAAGATTTTGTATAAAGAATGGAAATGTGGAGAAAGTAAACACCTAACCACATAATTAAAACCGGTAGATACGATACAGTACCATATTTACTAGGCGCAATGGGAGCTAATTTCAAGTTATAGGGTGTTTGTTAACGACTTTGTGTCTTAAATATACGACACTGTAGTTTTGTCCTAAAGTCTACATAAATATCGAATAAGTCAGGTTATCCATGAAGGAACATACACAACAAACTATTTCGTTACGAGATACGACGAACACTTTGGGTGACACTTATTCTCCACGCGACCATTCGTGTTCCGAAAATGCGCGCGCCTACTCTAGAGGAGTTAAGAGGGAATTCCTCGTGGCAGCATTATTGGACCTTTATATTTTCTTATATGTATTTAAACGATATGAGTAAATGACTGAAATTAGAGATAAGGCCTTTTGCGGATGATGATATACTCTCAATAATTGCCCAGAAGAGTGAGACAGGCTTCGGCAGCCGGCCCACTTCCTATCCTTGTCGCTAGATGGCGACATCGTTCATTGCATTCCTGACCAAGTCGCATGACTGGAAATAGGCTGTGGATATTTATTTCATTCTACTTCATGTGATGTTGAGAGATTCTTCTCACAATAGAGAAACATTCTTCATGGAAATAGAACACGATTGTTACCTAAAAATACCTAAAAGTTGTTATTTGTAAATTCCTTCCATAGTCATTGAGTGTATTATTTAATAATAAATAGTATTTTCATAACTATTTGGCTGCGTTTCTCCAATGAATCCATTCAAATCCCGTTTTTCATGCCTGCGTATTTTGACTGTTTGAGTGCGTATAAAGTCTGGTTTTAATTGGAGGCTCCACTCACAGAACACCACTGCAAACTTGTGTCTAGGGAATGTCGAGGTGCAGCCATCATCGGCTAAGCTCGCGACTGCTCGAGAAATCTCGGCGTTTAGCACCTCCTACCTATCATGGCGATTTCGCGCCACGTGTGGAGCAGGAGAAGGAGGAGAAGACGAAGCTTTGTTTTGCTGTCAGGCAATGTCGAGGTGCAGCCGATGCAGCTTTTCGTGAAGCCAGCGCTGTGTCTCGTGAGCGCAGCGCGTGGAGCCGCTCCCACGTTTTAAAGTATGAATTTCCTTCATTCTTAAGCAACAGTACAAATAAAATCTGTCCCTCCAGACGCCGTGCATGTTTGTATAACTTTAAAGCCTAGAGTTTTAACTATGGTACTTAACTATATTTTTAAAGCGTTTTCAAGTCCCTGAAAAATAATCAGGCGGCAAGATTGAACAACGAACGTTACGTGTTTAAAATTGATAGAAATAATGAAACTAAATAATGATTTTTGCTTCTTTCTATTACGATAATTGAATGTTACTGATAGTAATAATAAAACTCAATAAGGATTTCACTTTGTTCGAATCCTTGGCTGAATAGCCAGCGTTGTGGCCGTCGTTTCAGAAGGTCCCGGATTTGATTTCTATCCGAAACGAAGATTTTAATCCCGTCTAATTACTTCTGGCTCAGAGACTGGGTGTTAGTGTTTGTTCCACCACTTTTCTCTTAATATTCAGACAACACACTGAGCCTCCGTATCTAGGACGGCAGCGCGTCGGCCACTCACCGCTGGATAACGTGGTTCAAATCCCGGTCACTCCATGAGGGATTTGTGCTAGACAAAGCGGAGGCGAGACAGTTTTTTCTCCGGGTTTCCCTGTCATCTGTCATTCCAGCAACACTCTGAATTCTCATTTCATAGCATCTATCAGTCATTAATAAATCACTTTGGGAGTGGCGACCCCATCGTACTAATAGCCTATATGTGCTTCATTCATTGCACCCTTTATTATTATTTATTTTCCACCAATTGTAGGTACAATTTATGGATGGTGAATGGAGAAAGGGCATAGCCCCACATACACGAAAGTGCCCCCATCACCACTTAAAATTACAATATTCAAATATACAATTACATTCTACATAATGTACTTATATACAGTTACCGTATTTACAGGCATATTTACACCCTTGACCCAGTCAATGACTGGAAAACAGGTTGTAGGTTTTTATTCAGACAACACACTGCACTTCCAACCACCGCAGAAACATGCAATAGTGATTACTAGACTTCGGATCTTTAGGTGTTAAAAGGTTATTTTAGCTGCCTAAAAGACTCTCAAGTAGGTTCTAAAATACTTTTAGGCAGCTTCAATTGTACATATTTTAATAGGCTTCAATTAAAATACCATACTTATTTTGCTAAATTGATAATAACTTGTTACGGGGAAGTAAACAACTTTACTCACCTCTTTGCTGCAAACTTTCAGGAACAACTCCTGTAACCACTTTTTAATTAAAGACGAGTTGGAACCTGACACTTCCGGCATAATTCACACACTGAACAAATGGGAACACCGAAATATTCTCACAGAATGAAATTTCTTTTCCCAGCAGGTCAATGGGTACTGTATCATCTCCTGCCTTGTGACAAAATATGGGAGTGTTCGCTGCGGGAGGTTCTTAAGGCATTTCAGGGAGTGTGGTTTAGAGCTTCCCGATTTTAAAATTTTGTTTAGGATACTGAACACGAGTCAGCAAATAATTTATTTCCTCGGAATATACTAAAGGCATTTTTAACTGATTTAGGGATTGAAAAACGAATTATATAGGTTTTAACGTCAATTCAGACATTTTAAAGCACAATAGGACCACAGTTTCTAACTTTACAAATACATGAAACGTGTAAATACAACTGAGGCGTCTAGTATCAAAACCGGCCAAGTCACAAAATTTACGAAAATGAGTTAAGGTTATAAATTTGAAGTAGAAGTATAGCACTATCAGGTAAAACAAGAATATGTTTTAAAATCGTCCATGTCTTCATGTTATAGAGCACTGAATTCTCGGTCTTGGAACACAATCGGCCAAGTCATGCAGCCAGTGACTTCAAAACCGGCGAAGTCAAGGAACGAGCGACAATCTTTATGATGCAGCATTATTGTGTGGAATCTTGTGTTGTTCCATTAAGCAACAAGGTGATAATATCAGTAGGCAAAATCGTTCCTTGTAATGTATATTCTCTGAAGTCATAATATTTTGTTTTTGTTCGTTTGCAACACTGATTTACGTATTGGCGGGCTTCTTACCGTCATTGGCGCCAAAGCAGTCCTATTTCCGGTGTGCTCGTATTTTGTCATTATTGTGTGCTGTAACGTGGATATTGTTCCAAGTGGAGAACTGAAAGATTTACTTTCATACCTTGAGAAATTGTACAAAATTGCAACAAAAACGGCCAAGTCAAAATTTAAATTAACAAAAAAGATGGGTTAATTATGAGTTAGATTTCTCAAAACAGCGGAACTTAAATATTAAACCATTAAGGATATAACTGTGAAAAAAAAATCTTTTCTGACCATCATTGCTTTGTCTCTACAGGTTTTTCGTCCATATTGAAAAATATGCCTTGAGTGACTTGGCCGGTTTTGATACTAGACGCCTCAACTTCATTTTAAGTCATTTCTTTAAGAACAAAATAGGTCTTTCCCTAAAATCCGAGGACTGGTGATTACATCCCTCCATATAGGGTTGGCATCAAGAAGGGCACCCGGCTATAAATTAGGGCCAAATCCACGTGCGAGACAGGTCACACCCCCGACTCCACATGTATGGGAAAAGCAGTAGGAGGAGGAGAAGAATAAGAATAAGAATATTTTTTTGTTTTATGTATTTTATTTTAAATTTTTCATCAAATAATATATTAACACAAAATTCTTAATATTCACAAACAATAGGACAATAATAATAACTTGGACTCTTCTGCTTCCTTCCCCCTCACAGCCCTTTCCTATTCCATTGTCACTTATAAACAATTTTACCACCTAAAACAAAAAATCAAGGACAACTTACATAAAGGCAATACTACTGTACAGTAATTGTGGATAAAACTGAAGACAGAACATTTTTCAGAGATAATAAATTCAATATTGTCAAGAAAGACCCCACTAATACCATCCAAAAGAAGCTCAAATAAATAATAAAAAATTCTCAGTTTTTGTTAAATGAACAGCAGACAATGAAAATGATTAACATGAACCCCACACTACCAACTGCAAGAGCACTCCCTAAAATACACAAAATAAACATAGCAGTACCTATCAGGCCCCTTATCAATTTTAGAAACAGCCCCGCTTACAGAATTTATATTTATTCAAAAATGTCTAAACATCATTTTGCAGTTACAAAGTTACAACCTCATTTTTCCATTTATTACCACAATATCACCAACATGCATTTCAACATACCGACAGCTGAAACTATCCAACCCATTGAAAGAAATCTCAATAATTATAGCAAATTTAGTAAAATCGAAATAATTATTTTATGACTCTCCTTAAATTTGCTATTGACAAGAAGTACTTTTCTTTTAAGAATGCCATTTATAAACAGGATGGTCTTCACATGGGATCCCGTGTTTTCCAGCATTTTAGCTGATATTTATCTTGATAAATTTTTTTCTTACAGGTTGCTTTACGCTGCACTGACACAGATAGGTCTAATGGCGACAATGGGATAGGAAAGGGCTGTGAGGGGGAAGGAAGCGGAAGAGTCCCAGCATTTGCCTGGTGTGAAAATGGGAAACTACGGATAAACATCTTCAGGGCTGCCGACAGTGGGGATCGAACCCACTATCTTCCGAATGCTAGCTCACAGCTGAGCGCCCCTAACCACAGGCCAACTTGCTCAGTCTTGATAATCTAGAGCACACTAAGATTATTAACAAATTTCAAGGAACCGTTTTCTGGATGTTATGATATGTGGAAGACATTTTTTTCTATAATTGACCATCATTTCATCAAAGAAGACACTTTGCTTAATCAATAGAACTCATTAGATCCGCATATTAAATTTATGATTGAATCTCAAGTAAATAATTCGTTAAATATTTTGGATCACTCAATCACTAGAAACATTAGTATAGAAAACTCACACAAACTTGCAACAAAAAAGACAAGATTCTCAACATACAGGTAACCAGGAATAAAAGCAGAATTTTATAGTTTAATTTACAGAACCTTCAACATCCCTCTTTCAACTGCTAATTGAAATGATAACATATCGAATATCACATTAATTAATGGCTATAACAAGCAATTTGTTGACAAAATAATGTATGAATTGAAAAATAAATCCTCCTCAACCCTTGTTAGAAGACCCACAAACAAAAATAAATATCTCACTTCCACATACAACAATATTTTTTCAGACAGATTTATTTAAAAAATAAAATTTGAAGATAGTGTTTAGAACTAATGGCCTGCCCCATGGTGTAGGAGTAGCGTGCCTGCCACTTAGCCGGAGGCCCTGGGTTCGATTTCCGGCCAGGCCAGGAATTTTCACCTGGATCTGAGGGCTGGTTCGAGGTCCACTCAGCTTATGTGATTACAATTGAGGAGCCATCTGATGGTGCGATGGCGGCCCCGGTCTAGAAAGCCAAGAATAATGACGGAGATGATCTGCAGGCCCTCAGGCTGAGCAGCGGCCGCTTGGTAGGCCATGGCCCTTCGGGGTTGTTGCACCATGGCAGGGGGGGGGGGGTTCAGAACTAATAACACTAATTCTAACATTTTCTATAATATGCATACATGTCACTGCTAGCAACGTCCGACTTGTTGGCTGAACGGTCAGCGTACTGGCCTTGGGTTCAGAGGGTCCCGGGTTCGATTCCCGGCCGGGTCGGGGATTTTAACCCTAATTGGTTCATTCCAATGGCACGGGGGCTGGGTGTATGTGTTGTGTTCATCATCATTTCATCCTCATCACGACGCGCAGGTCACCTACGGGTGTCAAATAGAAAGACCTGCACCTGGCGAGCCGAACCCGTCCTGGGATATCCCGGCACTAAGAGCCATACGACATTTCATTTTACTGCTAGCAACAAATATTTCAATTCAGGTATTTATAAGCATAAATGTCATAAAGTGATTCCAGCTACATACGCCAAACTGGCAAAAGTTACCAAATATGATATCAAGAGTACATCAATGCCAAGAAGCATAATAGATTTTCCGTATAGGGCGAGCACATGGCACATTTTAATCATCAATTTACGACTACTGGAAAAAAAGATCAATAATCGACTTTATGCCAGAGAAATATTTTCATACATCTGGACCAAAGCAACCATCCCATTTATAATGTCAATGATATTTCCGGGCAGCCCAACATTCCTCTTGAGGCTTTAATATTTATTTCCATCAATTACATATATGGTTCTTGGTGTGGGTTGCTGTAGTCACATCCTAGTTTGTGAACCATGTGCAACGGCCGAGTGGCCTAGGAGTGGTTCTGAGAGTCGGGATACCAGTTGCTATGGAATGGGAGTGGGCATCTCGGACATATTCTGAGTCGTGGCCCTGCTTGTGCTCAGGCGGTTAGGATTATACAATCCACCAGCGGTCCCTAACCCGTTAGAGGAGCGATCCTCACTTGGACTATGTGCAAGTAGAGTAGCATCCTGCTTCATGAATTTACCAAGCTCAGAATATTTTAAGCAAGCCTCGGACCTATGGGAGTAACGGAGTCCCATTCTCATTTGACAGGCGAGGGACTCCTTGGAAACAACTTGGCGAACGAAATGGAATTTGATGGGGAGCTATCAATATTAATGGGGCTTATGGAAGAGAGAAAGTAGAACTGGCTGAGTCAGCAAAGAGGATGCCTCTGGATGTACTAGGAGTAAGTGATATTTGGGTAAGGGGAGATAACGAGGAAGAGATAGAATATTATAAAGTGTACTTGATAGGTTTTAAAAAGGGAAGGGCAGAGTATGGGGCAGGATTGTTTATCAGGAATACTACTGCACGCAACATACTTTCTGTTAGGCACGTAAATGAGCGTATGATGTGGGTACATTTGGCAGTTGGAGGAATTAGGACGAGAATTGTCTTAGTGTATTCACCATGTGAGGGTGCAGATGAGGACGAAATTGACAAGTTTTAAGAAGCATTGAGTGACATCGTAGTCAGGGTGAACAGCAAGGATAGAATAGTGCTAAGGGGCGATTTCAATGCGAGAATTGATAATAGGACTGAAGGGCATGAAAGGGTGGTTGGTAAATGTGGGGAAGATATGGAAGCTAATGGGAACGGGAAGCGTTTGCTGGAATTCTGTGCTAGTATGGGTTTAGCAGTTACGAATACATTCTTCAAGCATAAGGCTATTCACCGCTACACATGGGAGGCTAGGGGTACCAGATCCATAATAGACTATATCTTAACTGACTTCGAATTCAGGAAGTCTGTTAGGAATGTACGGGTTTTTCGGGGATTTTTCGATGATCCACAGACCACTATCTGATCTGTAGTGAACTAGGTATCTCTAGGCCTAGGGTAGTGAAAGTGAAATCTGTCTGCAAACGAATAAGGGTAGAAAATCTCCAGGATGAGGAAATTAGAAGTACATGGATATGATTAGTGAGAAGATTTGAACAGTAGACAGTAAGCAGGTTCGAGATATAGAAAGAGAATGTGTGGCATACAGAGATGCTGTAGTAGAAACAGCAAGGGAATGCCTAGGTACGACTGTGTGTAAAGACAGGAAAAAGCAAACATCTTGGAGGAATGATGAAGTGAGAGCAGCTTGTAAGCGTAAAAAGAAGGCTTAACAGAAAGGGCTCCAAACAAGGGCCGATGCAGATGGGAATTGTACGTAGATGAAAGAATCAGAGCGAAACAAATAGTTGTTGAATCCAAAAAGAAGTCATGGGAAGATTTTCGTAATAACCTGGAAAGGCTAAGTCAAGCTGCAGGGAAACCTTTCTGAACAGTAATAAAGAATCATAGGAAGGGAGGGAAAAAGGAAATGAACAGTGTTTTGAGTAATTCAGGTGAACTCATAACAGATCCCAGGGAATCACTGGACAGGTGGAGGGAATATTTTGAAAATCTTCTCAACGTAAAAGGAAGTCTTCATGGTGATGTCGCGAACAACCAAGCTCATGGGGAGGAGGAAAATGATGTTGGTGAAATTACGCTTGAGGAAATGGAAAGGATGGTAAATAAACTCCATTGTCGTAAAGCAGCAGGAATAGATGAACTTAGACCTGAAATGGTGAAGTAGGCTATAGCGGGAAGGCAGGGCTGAAATGGCTTCACAGAGTAGTAAGATTAGCATGGAGTGTTCGTAAGGTACCTTCAGGTTGGACAAAAGCAGTAATTTCACCTATCAATAAGCAAGGGAACAGGAAGGATTGCAACAATTATCGAGGTATCTCATTGATTAGTATTCCGGGCAAAGTATTCACTGGCATCTTGGAAGGGAGGTTGCTAATGGCTTTACATCGCACCGACACGGATAGGTTTTATGGCGACGATGGGATAGGAAAGGCCTAGGAGTTGGAAGGAAGCGACCGTGGCCTTAATTAAGGTGTAAAAATGGGAAACCACGGAAAACCATCTTCAGGGCAGCTGACAGTGGGATTCGAACCCACTATCTCCCGGATGCAAGCTCACAGCCGCGCGCCTCTAACCGCATGGCCAACTCGCCCAGTTTTAAAAGGGAGGGTGCGATCAGTAGTTAGTTAAGAGGAAGTTGGATGAAAACCAGTGTGGTTTCAGACCACAGAGGGGCTGTAAGGATCAGATTTTCAGTATGCACCAGGTAATTTCAAAATGTTAGGAGAGTTTTAGACAGTTGTGTTTATGTTTCGTAGATCTAAGAGAAAGCATATGACACTTGTATCTAGGGAATGTCGAGGTGCAGCCATAATCGGCCATGTTCGGGACTGCTCGAGGAATCTCGGCATTTAGTACCTCCTATGTAGCGATTTCGGGCTACGTGCGGAGCAAGAAGAAGAAGAAGCTTTGTTTTGTTTTGTGAAAGATAACTTTAGAAGCCTATCTCAGCATTGCTTGTTTTGTGATAATTAACTTTACAAGTCTTTACGTCGAGTTTGCCGTATAATATCACGGGTAATGAAGTCTTTTTTTTTTTAATCGTGGTTAGTTTGCCATTTAATTTCATGGGTAATGAGATTTATTTTAAATCGTGGTGCTGTGAAGTACAGACAGTATTTATAGACTTTTAGAGTCTTTTGGGGGTCTACTTCATGAAATAGTGAATTAGTTATGTACATTAAGTGCTTTATTGCGCATTGAAGTGAACTTTTTGTGCTTGCACGATGGACAATTTTGTATCTAGTGAGTGTAATAAATTCTTCAACTACAAGAAAAATTTAAATCATCACGGGAGAACATAGCACAATAACACTTTTACCTCTCACACAAAATACAGTTTAGAACGGCATAAAAATTCACAACATAAGATTAGTTACTTGTTACTTGCAACAGACAATTGCTGCAAATTTGTTACTCCTCTAAGAAAAATGTGTTATAGGCCCTACTTCAGTACAATAAACTGTTTTATAGAAGCAATCCTAAAGACAACAGTTACGGTAGCAACTACTGTATGGGTGAATTGTGTAAATATTTTCTGAACTGTGCAAATATTTTGTGAACGGTATAAATATTTTGTGAGTTGTGGTGGCAAAAGTACAGTATTCGTGAAAAGAACTTCGAAACTGATGAGCTAACGATGATAAACAGCAAGCACTGTTCAGCTGAAGGGCCCAGAATTGTATTTACGTAAGTTCCATACTATTCTATTTGGTCTACAGTATATTATGTGCATATATAATATGATTTCCTAATGAAGTTAATAACAACAGCGCTTTTCAAATTTCCAAGTGACCCCATGAGGTAGATTGTCAAGTGAAATAGAATGTACTATCTCACTTGTGTCTAGGGCATGACGAGACCAACATAGGAATAACTGAAATATACTTATATAAATGACATTATCAAAAGAGAATATGTGACTTTTAAAATGATTACCTAATTTTAAAAAGTAACAACAGTTTGCGTCCGCCTCTGTGGTGTAGTGGTTAGTGTGATAAGCTGCCACCCCCAGAGGCCCGGGTTCGATTCTCGGCTCTGCCACGAAATTTGAAAAGTGGTACGAGGGCTGGAACGGGGTCCACTCAGCCTCGGGAGGTCATCTGAGTAGAGGTGGGTTCGATTCCCTCCTCAGCCATCCTCGAAGTGGTTTTCCGTGGTTTCCCACTTCTCCTCCAGGCAAATGCCGGGATGGCACCTAACTTAAGGCCACGGCCGCTTCCTTCCCTCTTCCTTGTCTATCCCTTCCAAACTTCCCATCCCCCTACAAGGCCCCTGTTCAGCATAGCAGGTGAGGCCGCCTGGGCGAGGTACTGGTCATCCTCCCCAGTTGTATCCCCAGACCCAGAGTCTGAAGCTCCAGGACACTGCCCTTGAGGTGGTAGAGGTGGGATCCCTCGCTTAGTCTGAGGGAAAAACCGACCCTAGAGGGTAAACAGATTACGAACGAACAACAGTTTGCACTCGTGCTACTGGCCATTGAATAAGTGCTGCTGGCTTCACATGTGTCTTGGGAGCGCAGCGTGGAGCCACTTGGAACATCTACCATGACAACTGACGTACGCAGTGTATAATTCGTGCAACCAAGGAGAGCAGAGATGTTCAGAGTGGTTCCGCACGCTGCGCTCCCGAAACACAAGTGAACTGATATGCTTTAGAAGAACAATAATACATTGCAAGAGCAACAGTTTTATCGCCGTCAGTGAATCGCCTTCCTGTGCTTTTATGAACAAAGTTTTTTCACTTGACCCTTAAAAAAATTCTTTGAGTATGAGCTGGAATGACCAAAGTACTTTATTAAGTCAGACTTTGTTTCCACTTTACTTTTCTCTAACCTGCACACCTCACCCTTCAATTTGATGATAAGTGCATTCTTTCTGCAGATAGTTTTTGGAGCCTTACACAACCTTTTCCTAATTATATTAAATTTAACTTCGTTATTAACACTTTTAGGACACCTTGCATTAGGAAGTCTGTCTGTTGGCTGCACCTGAGCAGTACTGGTGGAGATGTTCCATTATGTTCCACTTCTTCTTCTCTCTCCCTTCCTCTTGCGTGGACTCCCTCTTTTTCTTGATCCCAAAACATCCTTCACGCTGCTGCTGGGAAGATTTTGTGTTGGCACAGAATTGGGTTTCAGCCTAAAAAAAGAGTTTATTGAAACAAAGTTAATATTCATATTAATTTCACACATTGCTTTTTGAATAAGCCCATGCTATAGTACTATGAAATGCAAAACTGGTAGGCTGTAATAATACAGCATATAAATTACAAGAATATGATGAACTGTTGTGAAATACCATTCAATTTCATAGTAGTTGTGTAACAGCCGAACATGTATTATTACATTATTAATTTTTGTGGTTCATGGTGTGGGTTAATGGAGTCACCTCCTAGTTCAAGAACCACGGGCAACGGCCGAGTGGCCTATAACGTGGTCCTGAGACTCGAGATACCCTAACATTTTCAGAGTCATGGCCCGCTTTGTGCTCAGGTGGCTAGGACCCGTCAGGGGAGAGGTCCTCACTAGGACTATAAGTAAGGTAGCATCCTGCTTCACAGAATCGACCGAGCAAGCCTCGGACCTATGGAAGTAACAGAGTCCAGGATACAGGCGTACGATACAGAAAGAGAATGGGTGACATACAGTGACGCGACAGTAAAAGCAGGAAGGGAATGCCTAGGAACAACCCTCTGTAAAGGTAGTAAAAAGCAAAATCTTGTCGGAATGACAGAGTGAGAGCAGTTTTCAGCATTCAGTCACCACAGGCCAAGTCCTCAGTGTATCTGCGCCCCATGCGGTAGAGCTTGTGATAGGTATCACACTCTTATCTGTCCTCAGAGAAAAGAATCGCTGACATGTTTCTGCTGCAACTAATATTTATTCGCCATTGTGAGTAGTGAAATGTTGTTTGGTGCATTTATTATATATAATAATAATGAACTGAAAGACACTATGCTGTAATAAGCAAAATATTCATGTTCATATTATGCTCATGTTATTCTAGTGTAACTTAAAGGATTTAAGAAACGTAATTTAATCTTATGACCATTGACTGCAATAAAATACTAAGTAATTTATATCATTATCATTCTGACTCCTTTTGTATGTAATAGGTGCTCTTTAACTTATTTATTAATATAGTCACTTACTACTTTATTTATATCTTTGTTGCAATTCTTGTATTTTTATAGTCTAGAAATAATCATTGTTGTACTCTCGATTGTCATTGTTTCTGTGTATGTGTTTTCCATTCATTCTTCTTCCTTGTCTTTATTATCTTCAGCATTATTATTGTGTATTTTACTTACATGTATGCATTATAAGTACTGTTGACTGTTGTGTTAAGAAGGTACTGTATTGGGCTTACTGCCTGTGTACTTTCAAAAAGTCAAATAAATAAATAAATTATTTAACTCACAGAGGCATGCAGACTGAATGCTGAAGGACATAACCGTCTATAGCTATGTATGTATGCATGTAATATTCATTTTCTCTATTTCAAGCAGTAAAGGGAAGTTAAAAGTTTTATACACAAAAAGTATTTCACTTCATAAAGCATAAAGCTGAAAATTACAGGCCAGTCAGTTTGACATGCATTGCATGTAAGCTTTGGGAAAGCATTCTTTCTGGTTATATTAGACATGTTTGCAAAATTAAGAACTGGTTTGATAGAAGGCAGTTTGGGTTTAGGAAAGGTTATTCCACTGAAGCTCAACTTGTAGAATTCCAACAAGATATAGCAGATATCCTGGATTCTGGAGGTCAAATGGACTGTATCGCAATTGACCTATGTACGGCAGTTGATAGGGTAGATCATGGGGACTACTGACAAAAATAAGTGCAATTGGACTAGAAAAAAGAGTGACTGAATGGGTGGCTAAATTTCTAGAAAATAGATCTCAGATAATTAGAGTAGGCGAAGCTTTATCTGACCCTGTAATAATTAAGAGGGGAATACCTTAAGGCAGTATTACTGGACCTTTATATTTTCTTATATATATCTATGATATGTGTAAAGAAGTGAAATCAGAGATAAGGCTTTTTGCAGATGATGTTATTCTGTACAGAGTAATAAATAACTTACAAGATTGTGAGCAACTGCAACGTGACCTTGATAATGTTGTGAGATGGACAGCAGGCAATGGCATGATAATAAACGGGATTAAAAGTCAGGTTGTGAGTTTCATAATTAGGAAAAGTCCTCTCACTTTTAATTACTGCATTGATGGGGTGAAAGTTCCTTTGGGGGATCATTGTAAGTACCTAGGTGTTAATATAAGGAAAGATCTTCATTGGGGTAATCACATAAATATGATTGTAAATAAAGGGCACAGATCTCTGCACATAGATATGAGGGTATTTAGGGGTTGAAGTAAGGATGTAAAGGAGAGAGCATATAAGTCTCTGGTAAGACCCAAACTAGAGTATGGATCCAGTGTATGGGACCCTCACCAGGATTACTTGATTCAAGAACTGGAAAAAATCCAAAGAAAAGCAGCTCGATTTGTTCTGGGTGATTTCCGACAAAAGAGTAGTGTTACAAAAATGTTGCAATGTTTGGGCTGGGAAAACTTGGGAGGCTAAGTAGTGTGTTACAAGTGATTAAAATCATGTCGGGTGCATACTGAATCTCAGTTATGTTTCGAACTGTCAGTGGAGAGATGGCGTGGAATGACATTAGTACACAAATAAGTTTGAGTGGTGTCTTTAAAAGTAGGAAAGATCACAATGTGAAGATAAAGCTGAAATTCAAGAGGACAAATTGGGGCAAATATTCATTCAGAGGAAGGGGAGTTAGGGATTGGAATAACTTACCGAGGGAGATGTTCAATAAATTCCCAATATCTTTGCAATAATTTAAGAAATTGCCAGGAAAACAACAAATAGGGCATCTTCCACTTGGGCAACTGCCCTAAATGCAGATCAGTAGTGACTGATTGATTGATTCATAACTTACCACTGACTAAGGAGCTGAGGATTCCTAAAATCTGTGGATTGGAAGTGATCTCAACATATCTTGTATGAGCTATTTAATTAAGTAGGTAGGTCCTTCTTTCTCGTAAATGTCATCCAAATCACTTCTCCTACATTTGATAACCCACTGATCACACCTACAACGAAAGAAAACAACAAATTAAAATTAACCTATGAGTGCAACTTTTACACCATTGTCTACTTTCGATTTATGTAATTAATTCAAGATAAGACTACTTGTTGATACCTAAATGTTAAACCTAATGTGATGTGTACACTAATATTTTACAATATTGGAATTTACTTTCACTGTTTCACAGGACTTTGCTGCTCCAGGGCATTGTAGTTCTTGGATTATTGGAAGTTGTTGTTAATTTGTAGTGGATGCCTCATGGATTATTAAATTACTGTCTGTAGATTCAGCTGCACTGGAAGACTCTCTACTTGCTATGTTGCATATCAAATGGATGTGATTACACGAGCTTGATTGCTCAATATGGACTGCTGGACAGCTGCAAGTGAATGTGTGGAGCCCAGTTCGTGAATTATACGGCAAACTCGGCGTAAAGACTTGTTAAGTTAACTATCACAAAACAAGCAATGCTGAGATAGATTTGTAAAGTTATCTTTCACAAAACAAAACAAACCTTCTTCTTGCTACACACGTGGCGCGAAATCGCTAGGTAGGCGGTACTAAACGCCGAGATTCCTCGAGTAGTCTCGAGCATAGCCGATTATTGGCTGCACTTCGACATTCCCTAGACACAAGTCCACTGCAAGATGTCGTGAAGCCCACCTTTTCGAAAAGTGAGTTTTTGCGTGATCGCTGCAGAAGGTGTTAGCGGGCAACTGCTGGTGTAGGGATGGAGGAAGTCTTTACCGATATACAGATATTGGGACTTGAAAACCTATTTCGATAACCGATACATGTATATAGCACATAATAGGCTATACAAGACCGACTACAATATATCAGACCTTAATGTTACTATCGATTGGGAGGAAAATGGCGACTTCGTGGGCGAGCGTTTGAGACATGTGGTTGGTTCATATCTGTGTTTACATTCTGCTAAAGAGTGTTATATTGATCGAGTTATTGAAGTATAAAGTATATGTTTGGTAAAATAATAATCTATAACGGTTTATTAGTATGGTGTTTCGTTAGAAGTTTATATGATGGTATTTTTAATGTATAATAATGTTTATGATTGCCGTGCTATAACATAACAAAAATGGGTCGTTCCTGCTGCGTTCGTGGTTGTAGATCTAATTATACCGTTGCTGAAGCTTTTAAATTCCCTGGAGATAGATCTCTACAGTAGAAATGGATAAGGAATATTCATCGGGAAAATTTGGAAGTCAAAGACCAAACTATCGTAGGCTATGTGTGTAACCAAAATTTGTGGTTAGGGAAGATCTCTTTCCAACCGTAACGGTGAGCCTATTCGTTTTAGTTTTCTCATTCAGTTGGAGTAATTTCATGTAAGTTGACGATAAGTATTAGTTTCTATGTAGAATATAAGTGTGTGAGTGTATTTATATGGGTCAGTGGTCACTAGGATCTGTAATTATACGCAGTCATGTGAGAATATGTTTGTTTTGATCGTGTTGAGAAGTGAATTAGGAACATACATCGTGAATATTTCTACATACAAAACAGTAGTGTGCATATGTCACCTGAGAGTAAGTCTGAGATTAGGGAAGACTGCTTTTTTTTTTCTAATTCTAAATGGTGGACCTATTCGTATTCGTCGAAAAAATTAATTTCGATAGATGATAATTGGTATGGTGATGTTCCTACAGTGTCTATGCGCTTCAAAGTGTCGTGTGATTTAGATGCAATTGTATTTTGAAAGAATCTGTGCTTACCTGGGGGGAACATTTGGCTAGATCTTGGTGTATGACAAAACTTATAGTGTGATAGATGGAGCAATCTGTACACTGTTACACAGAAGAAATAATGACTTGCAGGGATGATTGTGGTGGTGATTATTGTTTTAAGAGGAAGTACAACTAGGCAACCATCCTCTATACAGCATTAATCAGAAAGAAAGAATAGAGGGCGTCCGACACTTCAAAAAAATGAAGGTATCGGCCGAAGGAAGACAAGGGCCACGAAGGGCATGAAAATGAAAGACTCCCTAGGCCTCCATACGTAATACCGTCGGGGTCTGAAAAGAACAAGTGTTGACCAAGGGAGGTCGGATAGGATAGATGAAAGTGAGGAGCCTGGCACAAGTAAATGGAAGGAATGCCAGGACTCAGCTGAGGGCCCCGTGGTCGCTAACCCACGCTCCAAAGTTCAGAGCCCCTGGGACCCCTTTTAGTCGCTTCTTACGACAGGCAGGGGACACCGTGGGTGTTATTCTACCACCCCGACCCACAGGGGGGATTTGCAGGGATTAGCTTTGTTTGAACTCAGGGGTTTTATTGTACCAATACCTTCCGATTCATGCTGTGGATATCTGTTATCAAGCAGTCTACACCAAATTGTAGCTCGTCCATGTAGGTTAAAGACATCATTGTTTAGAGTCAATAGAGTTGTTTTACTCATGTTCTTCAATGGGGAAAATCCTATTATATATTTAGTGTCTGAACGCTTCATTGCTAAGTTTACCATCATGGTTGGAAGTGCTACTATATCATATGTCAACATATGATATAAGAGTTTCCAGTAACGAAGGCTTAACATCACCGGGGCTGTTCATTGGGCTGGCATAATCATTTCGGGTGTACTTCATTTCCATCGAGTGCTGAACATTAGAAATTGTCCACCACTTCGGAACTAAGGCAATACGTTATGTTTCATAGTTCTTATGAGAGTGAATAAATTGAGGAATTTCGCACCTTAAATTATTTTTAAACATTCAAAATGATGTTATAAATATCATTTTAACAGTTTTATAATGTATTTCCATCTATCCAGCGAAGTGTAACCTAAGAGAAAACGTTATTTGACTAAGTGAAATTTCGAAATAATTAGCTTGTTGTTCTCTTTTGCTGTGGGGCTGTCCATCTATTCTAGCAGAATATGCGTGATTCTAGTTGATTATATGTGATGAGTACTTGTTCGCGAAGCGTTTTCATAGGTGCAACAGTGATTTTCCTTATGATGTTACATTTATCATGTTAAATTACCATCGTTTGCAAAATATGTACGTGATCTTTTCGTAATTTCTGGCGGATTGAACCAGATATTGCGTAGCTCTTTCAGTGGTATCAACACAAGTAATTTAATGTGACGCCGGGCTGAGTGGCTCAGACGGTTGAAGCTCTGGCCTTCTGACCCCAAGTTGGCGGGTATGATCCCGGCTAATTCCGGTAGTATTTGAAGGTGCCTAAATACGTCAGCCTCGTGCCAGTAAATTTACTGGCAGGTAAAACAACTCCTGCGGCACTAAATTCCGACACCTTCGAAAATCCTGAGTTGGTTTATCGTCGAAATTAAGTTATTGTGTGCTACCCTAACCTTCATCAAACGGCAGCTACTGCGCCCACGACGTCCACCATCTTGGTTTTGATATTACGGTCTGATATATTGTAGTCGGTGTTGGGCTATATCGGTATATTAAAATGATATCGATATAGGTTATCGCTAACGATAAGCCAAGACAAGACCAACTACAATTACATCAGGCCGTAAGCCAGAAAAATCATGGCGCACATTGGTGGACAACATGAGAGGTTAAGCGGAAGATTAAACACATTTATTCTGAGTCACCTAAAGAAGATATCACAAGTCGAACATCATAAAATGCAACTATTTAATTCAAAATATGAACCATTTTGCAACAAAGCAACGTTATCGCTTAATTCTATCGTAAATCTAATTGTAACTTCAGTGGGAAATTAACAAAGGGAGAATTATTTTATCAACGTCAGGTTGAAACACACACACACACACAAACACCACAAAAATATTTCACATATGAAACTCTGGACGGCAAATAAGATAAAATAGCTGTCAACGAATAATTGAATTTACCTTACAGACAAACCATGCAACATCATCAGTAACCACAACCCATTATGTAAAACAAGCAAACAAATACATTTTTCGAACTAAATTTCAACTCCCCAAAAGCCACCTGAATAGCTGAGTAGTTAGTCTACAGTGATATTTGTACGATACTCTTGAACATCTAAAGCACTAGTCACCTTAAAACTCACCGAAATTGATGGCACATCATCCTATTGTAATTTATAAAAAGATAGAAGGTAATCAATCCTCATTTCAGCTAACGAGGAATGGAGTTAGATTTCGTTTCCGTATCTCCGGAGTAAAACACTAAACATTATTCAATTACATCATTCTTGTACCCGTTTAAAACTACTTTCATATCTCAGTTGAAACAATGAGTCACGATTTTTCGGATCTTTCCGGGAGTGATTTAATTTTGTACTATATGTATGTTAGCTGATTGGATAAAATGCTAAGATAGTCACCATTAGGTCATTTCGGAAGTTTGCGTCGAACCCGAACTGGATCAGCACAGTCTATAGGTATAATATTTTCCTAACAATAAATTTGATATCAAAATGATTAATGCGCACAACACTAGTATCACTTGGTTCAAAGTTCTCTCTACGAATGCACCTAACCAGTTTACCTTAATACTAGGTCTGAAGATTTTGCTTTGTCCCTATAATTGGACTTGCATCCAGGTGCACACCACATACGACCATCTGATTAAACTATAAACATACTGCACACATAACTGAAAATATAAATAAAACAGGTTCTGAATAAAACATGAAGGCAATAATTTGATCACCAATGGAAGTGATCCAATAAATACGCTTTTAAGGAACAAACAGCTTCTTACGGCTTTGGAATAGGCTCTATAACCTTTAAGGTTACTAATAAGTATAATTTTGCGATTAATAATATTGAAATTTCCGTGCGTATTTTGTAACAACGCGAATTCCGTTAATCAAAACAAACACACGCTAGCTCTCTAATTGCCTCCATTACGGACAGTTTCAATAGGTCGGATAAGGTCTGGCCAAGACCAACTACAATATCATCATACATGAATGCATATATCGATACGTGACAAAATGGCCCACATATTGGGCAACTGGCCATGTTTACATTCGGTTTGTTTCGTGTTTAGTTTATTTTGCCTCCGACGCGTCTGGTTGCCTGAGTTTATCTCGCTGCTGGAATTCGCGGTTTCATTATCCAATGAATATATGTATTCTGGGTTTTTCAAAAGTTCGAGGAGTCTTGGCCATTAAAAGCTCCGTCCAGATTGTTAGGAATCATCTTTATTGTACTGCATACAAAAAGGGCTAACTACAGAATCTCTCCATGGTTAAACATGTATTAAATATTTAAGTGGCATGGTATACTTTTTCATAATTAGGGAGCCTATTATTGTAGGAAGTACAAATAAATAAAAATAGTGTTTCGTTGTTCTTTTATTGGTAATCTAGTTATTGTACTGTTAATGTGTTAATGATATATTTGTAATAATAACAATAATAATATCGCCTCAGCTACCACATGCTGACATTTTTTTTGACGCAATCTGGCTGCCTGCTCGTTAATTTCGACATTGCGTTTTACTCTAGGTCTTCTAGATGACAGAGCAAATCGAATCTCTCTTGGGCGTTTATAGCTGACTTTTAATTAATTTTGTCGGGTAAACGCCAAATGTGTCACCAGAGATTTCTTACATGAGGAGATCGTACGATATGGAGTGAGTGTCATATGTACTTTCTTCCGCCCTTCAGACATCCGACTAGGTCTGCCGGATTTGAACCAGCTACCTTGTTTCCGAAGGCTGACTACCACTGATCTATAGAGGCAGCACTGTCAGAGTGTAACATTGCTCTAAACATGTCACATTCATTGAACACACAGCAAATCCTTTATCATAATTTTACACAAAGTATTTTGATTCCCTTAATTATCTTGCTTTGCTTGGAACTGTTGTGATCACAGTTTTACAGAACATCAATATAATTTCAAATCCTTGTATTTTGGAAAAAGTATAATTTGATATCGAGAGATATCGATATTTTGTTTTGATAATATAGCCATGTCTATACTTTAATTAAGAATCGATATCGAATGAAATATCGATATTGTAGTATGTCGGAATATCCCTAGGTGCTGCATATTCCACTGTTTGTATTGAAATTCTAGTCCAGCCTATCTGAGGCTCAGAGCAAAGTATTGATTGGATTGGATATTTCGAGGTTGCAATTCCACCTTCACTAGCATCATCTCATTCAGAATTATCGGAGTTCTCTAGTGCGGTTGTTGTTAATGATAATTCAAAGAAAACGATACATTTACGGAAAAACCGATATATTACGCCATAAATTGAATCAAAATTTTGGTATCGATATATCGATAAATCGAAGGAAATATATCGATATTTCGTAAAATCCGATATATCATTCCCATTCCTATGCTGGTGTAAATTATAAACGTTAAACTCCCGTAAGTCGACGTTTGAGCCACAGAAAAATTGTCACATTTCAGCATTTTCAATGCCTCCGTAGCGTAACGGTTAGTGTTATTAGCTGCCGTCCTCGGGAGCCCGGGTTCGATTCCCGGTACTGTCAGAAATTTAAGACTGGCAGGAGGGCTGGTATGTGATTGAAATGGTACATGCAGCTCACCTCCAATGGGGGTGTGCCTGAAAAGAGCTGCACCACCTCGGGATGAGGACATGAGTTTACTTGTCCGACTCGTTGGCTGAATGGTCAGCGTACTGACCTTCGGTTCAGACAGGGGTCCCGGGTTCGATTCCCCGCCGGGTCGGGGATTTTAACCTTCATTGGTTAATTCCAATGGCTCGGGGGCTGGGTATTTGTTCTGTCCCCAACATCCCTGCAACTCACACACCACACATAACACTATCCTCCACCACAATAATACGCAGTTTCCTACACATGGCAGATGCCGCCCATCCTCATCGGAGGGTCTACCTTACAAGGGCTGCACCCGGCTAGAAATAGCCACACAAATTAATGCAAGAAGTAAGTAAGTCCGGTTATCAATAAGGAAATTTAGTAAGTCCAGTAGATTCAAATATAAATATGATAATTCCAATAATGCAGTCGCTCGGCCTTGTAGTTAAAAGGGTGCTTGAACTTGCACGCCACCAGTCCTTCAAAGATTAATATTTAAAATCTTTTAGTCATGCTCTCTTGTCATTTGCATTACTGTCCTAGACAGTTACAAAACATTTACACTCCACTGTCGAAATCATATGTATCGGGAATCTCTACCTGTCACCAAGCATTGTTCCGATCGTATACATGTGGGACTAGAAAAGGACATCTGCTCATACATGATGGACCACGTAAGTTCAGACTGTACAACATCTCAAAAAGTTAGCGTTGTATAAAAATTGTTTGGAATAAAAGTTGCTTGGTATTAAGGCGGGAAGAACATGCTGTTTGTCGTGTTTTATTTGGGGAACGTTTGAACGTCATTTGAGGTTCACGTGACGTTTTGAAAAGAGGAACCAAACTTTTCTTTTTCGTATTCCTTATACAAAACTAAACAGCTTTTCATACACCTTTTTTAAGTATAAAGTTCTGTCCCTGGTTAGGCAATGCAATATTGATGACAGCTAGGTACACAGAGTAGTACCTGTTACTGCATACGCGTCGGACCTTATTGTAATAAATGTTCAAAATGATGCCCTTCTACTTCAATGCATCTTCCAACTCTGTGAATGAACAATTGATGTGTCCGTAAAAGCATGTATCTGCCAATACTGACTCAAGCATTTCGTATGCGCACCTTCAGGTTGTCTGGAGTCGTTGGTTTTTCAAAATACGCTCGATCTTTCAGTTAACCTCATAAGAAAAGGTTCGGGGATTTAAGCTCAGGAGACCGAGCAGGCCAATTGATGAAACCTGCGTGCCCTATCCAATGATCTGGTAATTATTATTTAAAATTTCCCGAGCAGTACATGCGTAATGAGCAGGGCATCCGTCGTGCTGATACCACATTTGCTTCCTGGTTTCTAATGGTACATCTTCCAACAAGAACGGCAACACCTCCTTTAACACTCCAGTGGGCGGGCGGAGTACAGATGTCCTCCAGTGATTTTGTTTTGCGTTACTGCAAAGGTTGGCAACACTCGTGACCTTGAGCGGCCATCCTGTCTTCCCACTCACCCTCCGCCCGTCAGTGCATTGTCAGCTTTTATGCTCGCCAATTGTCGCCGTGACCTCGTGTTTATTTGCGCTGTGCAGTAGTGGTGGACACTTGTCCTCCGCGCGCCCACTGGCGTTACAGATTTTTTGGATGTTGCTGTGGTTTTTTATTTATTTCATAGTTTTGAACGTCATAACGGTTTAATTGAAATAGTTTATGCGTGATGACAATAATGACCAGTGAAAGTGAACGTGAACAGGTACGCCATGAGATGAGATTGAGGATAACGAGAGTGCTCTAAGTACAGAGGATGAAGATGAACGAGAAGAAGACCAGTTGGAATACGACACAGAGAGTAGAGAAGATGAAATCAATGCATAGGATAACCCGGCGGATGTTCCTCACGACTCTGAGGAAATGGAGGTAGAAGAAGGAGCAGTTCATCCTCCTGGCCCGGTCCCTCCTGCCGCTTTCGTCAACCCAGAGCTTTATTTGGGAAAAGATAGCCGATCAAGGTGGTACTTTGAACCTCAAGTTGCCCAGACTTCTCGTACACCCAGACATAACATTATACCAGTTTTTCATCGCCCAGGACCTCAAGGGTTTGCAAAAAATGCAATCACTCCAGAAGCTGCGTTACAGTGTATTATTGATGATGAAATGGTGAAAAAATAGTTGATTGTACTAACATTTACATAACTAAAATTCGCCCTCAGTTTGTCAGAGAAAGGGATGCTAGGGCCCCTGATTCCCGAGAAATTCGTGCATTGATTGGTATATTATATCTTGCTGGGGTTTTTAAGGCTGGAAGAAGAAACGTGTTTGAAATGTGGGATAATTCACACGGCACGGGAGTAGAGCCTGTTTATCTAACCATGAGCGCAAAGAGGTTTCGATTTCTTTTACGTTATCTGAGATTTGATAACGTACACAACAGAGATCAAAGGAAATCTGTTGACAAACAAGCTGCTTTTCGAGAAATCTTTGAGATGTTCGTGCTCAATTGCAAGAATGCATACAAACCAGCCGACTATCTTACCATTGATGAACAGCTAGTTGCATTTAGAGGAAACTGTCCCTTCCGGGTGTATATGCCTAGTAAGTCTGCAAAGTATGGGATAAAGATCTTTGCTTCGGTTTCCACAACAAGCTTCTTTGCTACAAACCTTGAAGTTTATGTAGGGAAACAACCAAATGGCTCTTTCAGAAGAAGCAACAACACGTCAGACTTAGTTTTGAGACTGGTGCAGCCTATTTCAGGAAACAATAGGAATATTACATGTGACAATTGGTTCGCATCTGTGCCCTTGGCAATAACGCTCCTGGAAGGAGAAAAAGTAACTATGATTGCTACACTGAGTAAAAACAAAGCAGAAGTTCCCCCAAACTTTCTACCTGGTAAGTCAAGAGAAGTCAAAAGCAGTTTGTTTGGCTTTCAAAAAAGCTGTACATTGGTATCCTCCGTACCGAAGAAGAATAAGGCTGTGTTGGCAATATCAACTATGCATGAAAACATGGCAATCGATCCAGATACAGGTGATGAGTGAAAGCCCGTGATCTTTACTTCCTACAATGAAACCAAGTATGGCGTGGACATTCTGGACAAAATATGCCGTCAATATGACACTGCGAGAAACTCAAGAAGATGGCCACTAACAATCTTCTTTCATATTCTGAATATAAGAGGATTAAATGCTCCTGTAATGTATAAAACAAATCAAAAACTCGGCTTTGTGAGCCGCTGTGATTTTTTTAAACAAATGGACCTCGCTCTGATTAGACCACAAATTGAACATCGTATCAGTTTGGAGACGATACCATAGGAAATAAAGACAAGAGGAAGGATCCTGCTGAAACTGGACAGGGAAGAAGTTCCACCTCAACCAGCATCCCGAGGAGTGGCTGAGAAAGGAAGATGCTTCCTCTGTGGCAGAGCCAGGAACAAGACTTCAAGGAAAAAGTTTGGGAAGTGTCATGTGTGTGTGTGTGTGTGTGTGTGTGTGTGTGTGTGTGTGTGTGTGTTGATCATATGAGAAATGTTTGTGCAAGGTGCATTGAATAAGCTAAAGTTTATAAAATGCCAACATTCCGTTTGTGTTTTTTATGCTTCACTAATATGGAAACTTAGGTATTACACCCTTCCGGGCCTCGAATGGATGACCCACGCATAAGAATGCCTCCACGTAACGGGGTAAACACCTACGGATGAGATTGGATTGAAGAGCGGGTCGAATTGCTACACGAGCTTCGAACCGCTTCCCTTCCTACTTTCTGTGCTTGCCCGGCAGCCATAGCACTTGGGGAAATGGTACGTTCGGAAAAAAAAATACTTAAGATGGAGCCTTATGTCTATAATATGAAAGTAGGATATCTGGGTTCAAATGCCTATTGGATACTGCTTAGCACTGCTACAAATGACAAGAATCATAAAATAGGGGTTACGAATACGAATTTATTCAAATATGACATATTAAAGAAATTGACACAGCTCTATACAATGAACTCTCCACATATGGGAGGAAAAGAAAATAATGATCCCTTTAAAATATGAATCGCCCATGGGAGTCGTCTGCATAACGGTATGATTGAGGTTTTGCGATTTGCTATCGTTCATCTTTCCTCATTAGTTCAGACCGTTCATGAAATTTTTATATTATTCTGTCGATCACACCGTGAGATGATCTGATGTCCCTATTCACATATTACTTCCTGTTAGCACGAACATAACCGGGGCCTACGCTACATAATTATCATATTAAAAGAAACATTTGCATGATATACAAACAAACACACATACCATTTAGCTAAATCCCGAACTCCTCATTTATCACCAAGACCACGCAACGTGCACATAGGTTCTGTTTGAACTCAAAAATATATGCACATAATTACGAAACATACACAGATATATGGATATATACACTTCATGCATAAAGGAGAGCCATTCCTAGAAAGAAACAGCATGGTTATCACTGTCTCCGGCCCAAGGCGCAGCCTGGGGCAGCTCGCTCAAGGGCGCCATCATAATCCGGAGTCGAACTGGCCGACTCCCGACCGAGAGGTACTGTGGGTTTCTAAAAATCCCTAGAATAGCTACAGTCTCATATCACCGGATATCTGGGGGAGATCCCTACTCATTTCTTAAATACCTTTTAAAATCACCGTGATATTATCATTATACAAGTATTCTTAGCTAAGCCATTTAAACTAAACAGAAGAGCACGGGGTAGACCCAGAGCCCAAGTCTTAATACAATAGTACAACGTGATCCCTCTGTCAGGAAGGCGGGAGCCAGACATTCACACACAAAAAAAGAAGGGCGGCCATTCACTTCGCCCGACCATTTCTCATTCATTGGCCACGCCAGATTCTTCTCTCCCTCACACGTCCACCCTTCTCATCTCGGGGACATATATCCATGGCCCACTTCATTTGTTTATTCATATTATCGTAGATTTCCCATAAAATACTCTTTTATTCTCTCCCTTCTCATTATCTGAACGCCGACTGTGGGCACGATCACTTCTAACTCATCTCATCGTAAATTCCTCGGGCACTCGGCCCTCTCATTACGTCTCATATCGCGTATCCTCCTTCCTTGGGCATAGGGCTCTCATGACTCCTCAGTCCACTTTTCCAGACTCTTCGCTCCTACCACAGGAAATATACCTATATTTAAATCTTCTGACCAAAGATTAGGGACTCCTGCCTCTGGGTCCCACCCCGGCTATAGATTAAAAAAACACTCCAAACCATTCTGGCCAATTAATCAAAAATCACGGGAGACTTGCACATGGTCTCTCACACCTACCTAAATAACACAACATATACCTCTCCCGGTCGGGATTTCTTCTCCCTTTCTGTACATGCACTGATTATATGTGTAAGCTAGGCATGCCTTGTCTGACTGACCCATGAGTTTCCCTGGCATATACGACAGCCACGTGGGACAGTAACTACCAACATTTTGACATGGTTTTCCCTGCTCGCCAGCATTATTGTTCCAGCCACCCCTAAGGGAAACTCAAATATTCTCCTAACCTTGTTACCATATTTGCTAGGACATTCTACATATTACTAAAAATATAACCCTCACGATAAGCTAATCATTAAGAAAAAAATGAGTCGTCCGGGAATTTAGCTCCCTTGAATTTACTCCAACATTATAAAGATCAATAAAATTTCCATATTTGGACATGCATTATCTTACAACATATTGATATTTACAAAAGAAAGCTAATCCTATCCCCCGGTTATATTATCGTGCTTAAGAAATTAGATTTGGACATCACTCATCTGTTTGGTGGCCGTTGTTTCTCCTTCCACGGGAGACCCATGATGGAGTTTTAGTGCTGCATGACCCCGCGGTTGGTGGCGGGCGTGCAGTCCTTCATCCCTGGTCCATACAAGTCCGACATCCTGGGAAACTCGTTCACAGCTGAAATCTTACAGTAATCCAAAATGGGTAACACTTTACACTCGTCACACGGCCTCTATTTCCAGACTTTACACCACGAATAAGACGGTCTTTCAAATCACGGCGGGCGCGTTCACAGCAGTGATCAGGTGGCTCACGAGACTCGAGCACCCTGATTCAGAGTTACACATTGGGTGATACCAAATTATGAATTTCACTGACTCATTAAAGCCGGCACTGTCCCAGCCGTTCGTTTGTAAATTATGCTCGCGGATTAACTAGTTTGACACGCAGCACAGAGACAATTCACTTAGGCTCGTTTGGCCTCCCGTTACACTTCACAAAGGCTTTGTACTTCACAGCGGCGATGGACACAATAACACTCTTACAAAGCGGCCAATGGGTTCGGACTGTAAAACTGGAGCACCGCGGGACACAGTGTCCTTCTCAACGACCCGCAAAGAACAACCGTCTTCTGCGATGGCCAGCCCGGCCTATATCATTTTGCCCGCCGGAAGCCTGGGGGCGTAAACGTTCACGGTTCATTAAGGACAAGAGCTCCTTTCATACCAAGAATTGAAGACATTTAAATAGTGCATCTTGTAGCCCTCTATCTCCTCTTTCATTTGAGCAAGGCGTGCTGGACCTACGATCGGCAGTTTTTATGCAATTTGCTTCCCGCCTTTGATTAATTCATTAGCGTCCCTTGGGAGGTGGAGTCATCTTTGAGCGCGACTCTTAGCTTGGGTGACGCTGTTGTATTCCCATGTGTTAGCGATATGTTACATCTGGACAGCTGGTGACCTCATTTCTTCCCCTGAATAAGTTATTACATATTTTTAGTCTGGGAACCGCAGAAAATTCAGCTCTATTCACCGGTGTGTCTCACATAATTTTCCTATGTCTGGATCAAAATATCATCCCATTTTTACGCGCCAAAATCCAACGTTGGCACCCGTGACACGTGCATAAAAAACCGGAAGTTCCTTATGTTAGTTTGGAACCCTGGGAAGCTAAGCCACACCTCGGGGCGTATCTGACTATTCCAGCATCGCGTCCCCTTCTAGCTCTCTCTGCAAGTTGAGAGGGTATTTCCGCGGGGGCTTGGCTCTTGCTCTGTCTTCCCTTTGTTTTGCAGGCGCTCTTTCGCGGGTTCCGTTCTGGTCGGACGCCGCTCGATCCCCATCGCCCATACTGCTACCAATGACGCGACCTTTAGGAGTGATTTTAATGAAGTAGAAAGGCACATATCATTCCCATCAGCTGTACAGGACACTGTACGGTTTCAGTATGTACTTTATTTTTTTATACTACGAAAACAATTTGTATTTTCAAACTGGAAAGTGATAACAACATTTAATTTTTATAGTTTGTCATTTATAACATAAAACATATACACATTTTTTAACATTCATAACATAACATATCAAACTTATACATGTTTTTGTTTTATTTACCGTGATTGTATATTTCCTACTTAATATTTTGTGGAATATGCCTACACTCTTTTTTATTAAAAATGTGTTTAGTATATTCCTACCTAATCCAAAACAAAAATCATGACAGCTAAATATACATTGCATAGGGTAAAATGGCAAAAGAAAGTGGAAGACACCTGTCCTTCGCGCGCCCACTCGCGATAGGAGAAACCACGCGCCCATTGCAGTGTTAAAAAGTGTCCGTACTTGGCACCTGTTAAGGTTCCATCAATAAGTACGGTCTAGTTACCTTGGCACCCAAAATCCCACCCCACACATTAAACGAGCAGGGTCTCTGATGTTCCAGTTCTCGTAATCAATGTGGATTGTCCACAGCGCAATAGTGCATATTGTGTCGATTTACTTGACCATCATTTGTGCATGTACACATGTCACTAAACACTACCTGAAAAATGTAATATTATCCCACAGTCTTTCATGGCCTACCTACAGAATGTTAATCTATTCATAAAATCATCACCATGTAATTCTTGATGTAATGACATATGGTAGCGATAGAACTTACGCCGTTTCAGTATTCTGACGACACTGCTTTTGGACATTCCCGCACTGGCAGCTAATGCGCGAGAACTGACATGGGGACGCAGCTAGCCCCGCTACTGCCCTATCGTCGTTCGTAGCGGTAGCAGTTCTTCTATCAGGAAATATTCCCGCGTACACAAGAATAGCCCGTTCCACATCTCTTCTAGGTTCCCCGTAAATGAGAACCATTTACACTTTGTCTTATTGGTAAAGTCGGTACATCACAACCCATAGACAACTGCATACGCTTCAAATGTTAAACGACTTGTACGGAACTGATGGTTGTTACTCGGTGATCACTAATTGTAGTAGGTACGTACTACCAGTGGATCCATCTAGACTCGCAGGCGGTTGCAAGTACAGAAACGACAGATACCACGAAACCGTCCTACCACGAAAAGTAAACAAAACAACGGACACAGTGTCTGATGGGCTCCCCGCCATAGTGTTATGCTGGACTATGTCGAATGGGACCAACCATTCATTGCGCTCTTCGAACACATTCATAGAATTCCTTCAAATTTTTCGTTGTTATGCACGTTTGTGTACGAACAATTGCAAAGTGCTTTATACAAGATTTGTTTAGTTTTGTGTGAGTAATGAAGGAAAAAAAGTTGGTTCCCATTTTTTTAGAAACGTCACGTGATCCTCAAATGACCATCGAAACTTTCTCCAAATAAAACACAACGAATAGCATGTTCTTTGCCCCTTGATATCAAGCAACTTTTATTCCTGACAGTTCCTTTTATTACGCTAAGTTTTCGAGATATTGTACAGTCTCAACTTATGTGGTCCACTCTGTATACGGGAAGAATACTCAAAAATGGCATTAAAGGCTAACCTAAGCAAAAATACGATGGACTAATATCGATTAAAGATGCTGAGGTTCAGGACATCGAACATCTGCTTCAGTTCGGTACTTTCCGAATCCATGGCTAAATGGTTAGCGTGCTGGTCTTTGGTCACAGGGGTAATAGTTATAGAATTTGTAAAGTTGTTTCTCATCTGCTAAAAATATGAAAAATGGACTTACTCTCATCTTGCATAGGAGCCTCGAATTACGCCTACCTGCCATTGCCAGTCTTGTGCCGCAAATCTTCATAATCAATCAATCAATCAATCAATCAATCAATCAATCAATCAATCAATCAATCAATCAATCAATCAATCAATCAATCAATCAATCAATCAATCAATCAATCAATCAATCAATCAATCAATCAATCTTGTTCTGCATATAGGGCAGGAGCCCAGGTGGCTGATTCCCTCTCTGTTGTTTTCCTAGCATTTTCTTAAATGATTGCAAAAAATTAGAACTTAATTGAACATCTCCCTTGGTAGTTATTCTAATCCCTAACTCCCCTTCCTATAAAAGAATATTTGCCCTAATTTGTCCTCTTGAATTCCAACTTTGTCTTCAGACTGTGATCCTCTCCTACTTTTAAAGACACCACTCAAACTCATTCGTCTTCTAATGCCATTCCATATTATCTCTCCAACAGCTCGTAACCACTTAGTCGAGCAGCTCCTCTCCTTTCTCCCAAGTCTTCGCAGCCCAAGCTTTGCAACATTTTTGTATCGCTACTCTTTTGTCGGTAATCACCCAGAACAAATCGAGCTGCTTTTCTTTGGATTTGTTTCCAGTTCTTGAATCAAGTAATCCTGGTGAGGGTCCCATACACTGGAACCATACTCTAGTTGGGGTCTTACCAGAGACTTATATTCCCTCTCCTTTACATCTTTGCTACAACCCCTAAATACCTTCATAATCATTTGCAGACATCTGTACCCTTTATTTACAATCCCATTTATGAGATTACCCCAATGAAGATCACTCCTTATATTAACACGTAGGTACGTACAGTGAACCCCATAAAGAACATTCACCCCATCAGTGGAGTAATTCAAACTAAGTGGAATTTTCCTATTTGTAAAACTCACAACCTGACGTTTAAATGCGTTTATCATTATGCCATTGCCTGCTGTCCATCTCACAACATTATCGAGGTCATTTTGCAGTTGCTTACAATCTTGTAACTTATTTCTCTATACAGAATAACATCATCTGCATAAATCCTTATCTATGATTCCACTGCTTCACACATATCATTTACATATATATTGACGGTTAAAGGTCCAATAACACTGCCTTGTGGAATTCCTCTACTCTAATACTCTGTGTTCCATTTTCTAGAAATATAGGCACCTATTCAGTCACTCCTTTGTGTAGTCCAACTGCACTCATTTCTGCCAGTAGTCTCCACCCTATCAAATGTGTTAGATAGGTCAATTACGATACAGTCTATTTGACCTCCTGAATTCAAGATATCTGTCATATCATGCTGGAGTCTTACAAGTTGCGCATGAGTGGAATAAACTTTCCTAAACCCGGACTGCATTCATCCAATACTGTAACTAGATTCTTGTTCGAAAATTGTACTTCGATCCTGTATGTGCTATTTTAGTTCCTATGTAACTTCCTGGATCACCCAGAATATACATTTGTTGTCCATGTTTACAAAGTAATTGCTCTAGTTGTATATTATTTATGTTTTAAAACAGGGTTTCCATTATATTAATCATCAGTGCTCGATCTCTGTCCAGGCACAGTTAATATATTGCATCAAATGTGGTATTTGCACGCGACTCGGTAACAGCACAACGTATATGGCATTTTAAATGACTAATACTTTCATTGTGCCATTTAAGCAGCTTTGCCTGCAGTTGGTCTGCTGTTCATGGTAATGAGTATCTTTATAGTAAGCCCTCCAGTGTAACAGTGCAAGAATTGTTTATTAAAATCTACGTGCTCCAACTTATCTTACTTGAGTAGTTAAACTCTAGGAAATTCCCTATTAAATCCAAAAAATGATAAATGGCTAGCATTTGCACCCGTTCTTTGCACGGGAATTTGCAGTGGATTACATGTTACCTACAGGAATTTAAGTGAATTAACATGGCTCTATTCACGCTTTACTGTGGCATGTTAAAGTTATATTTTCCTATTGAAGCGCGTGGCAGGAACGTGAGATATAATGAAGCTGAACAAAGTCGAGGGATTATGATGATGATGATGATGATGATGATTTGTTGTACCGTACAGTTCCTGGTCCGAAGTTGTGCACAAATTCTCCATGGTTCTCGGTTGCATACTGTATCTCTGACATAGATGATATCTCCCTTAATATCTGTCCTATCGAAAGGAGTAAAATGGCTCTTTAGTTTTTTCCGTTACCCACCTTGCAGTGACATGCAGTGTAAGTCCCACGGGACTTGGACAAAAAATCCATTTTTTCGTGATCATGTATGTTATTATCCTTCGTACGATAAATAAGTACATGACATAAATGAACGGAAATAACATATTCTTAAACGTTTGTTGTATACAGTCTCTTGATAAACCTAATGCTAACGAAAATATTTGAGAATAATCTTCCGAAAAATACGAACTCCATGTAATTACAATGGCATCATATGCACCTGATAATACAAACCTGAGGGAGTAGAACCCAAATATGTAGTCTAGTTGAAATAAGTCCAGCAGTTTTCCACTTTTAGGAATATACAGACAGATAGATAACCAGACAGCAGACAGACAGACACCGAAGGGAAAAGTTCTATCTCATATTACTTCGGTGTTCAGGTACAGTAAGGCCTAGAGAAGTATGATGTATCCTCTGATTTTCTCCTGTTATGGATCCTTCAAATAACTGTACATCTGCGAGAGTGTTCGTCACCGGCTGCAGAGCATAAAACCCGTAGAAAATAATAATTTTCTCCGTCATTTGAAAAGTAAGCGAAATTATGTACATAACAAAAATATTTAAAATGAAGGGGCGTTTCACATAGAGTCTATATATTTTACATATAATCAGTAGTGTAAGAGAAAATGAAAAAATCTCTTCTGGTCTTTCTATGAACCCCATTCAATTTAGTGATTTTTGAATGGTATGCATATCGAAACCTGCTTCTGGATGAGTAGACTCAAACAACACGAAGTTTGGTTGAGATCTATTCAGCCATTTACCCGTGACGGTGGAACAAACAAACACGAAAGCTAAAAGCTACTGATAACGTTTTTGAATTGACCTGAAACGGATAAATATACCTAAATTTGGCGAAATAAATGACATTACAGACTACGGACCCCAATATAATTTTATTTATAAGATTAAATATAGTCCAGGAAGTATTTATGAGATACAAATATGAGTACAATATGTCTATAGCATTTTATTGTATGGAAAATCTTCGATAATTTCTATTTTACATTGGGCGTCCCAAAATAAATTTGACAGTGTATCTCAGTATTGTATAGGACTAATAGTTTGCACATAACACACTATGATTTGTGTTCTTCACGTTATTTTTCCATGTAGTCCCCATGGCAATTTGATGATCTGTATTTTAAAACTGTTAAATTGTATCTCGATTTTGAGAGCGGAACATGGAAATTCAGGAGGATAATTCATTTAATTGCCTGTCCGACTACCTGGTTGAATGGTCAGCATTGAGACCTTACGTTCAGATGGTCCCGGGTTCGATTCCCGGCGTTAGTGGGGATTTTAATTACGACTGATTAATTCTTCTGGCTCTGGGAGTAGGTGTTTGTGCTTGTCCCAACACTTTTCTCTCCATATTCAGACAACACACTACCCTTCCAATCACCATAGATGCACGCAATAGTGATTACATCCCTCCATATAGGGTTGGCATCAGGAAGGGCATCCGGCCGTAAAATAGGGCATCCGCGACCCAGCAGGTGAGGGGAATGTGGTAGAAGACTTATTTTGATTGCCTCAAATCAATCAATCAATCAATCAATGATCTGCATTTAGGGCTGTCGCCCAGGTTGCAGATTCCATATCAGTTCTTTACCTAGATTTTTCTTAAACTTTTCCAAAGAACTTGGAAATGAATCGGGCATTTTCTTTGTTAATTTATTCCAATCACTTACTCCTCGTTCTATGAATGAATATTTGCAACATGTCCAATTGTAACTTGATATTATGATCTTTCCTAATTTTAAAAGATCCGCACAAGCTCATTTGTTGTAATGTCCCCTCCCGTGCTACTACTGTCTACGACTCGCTCATATATGGACATAGCTTGTCCAATGTTACTCCGACCATCTCTTCTCGGCGTCAATCTGTTGTTCTGGTGAGCATCAACTTGCTCCGGGCCGCCTGTCATGTCACATCGCCACTTCACACCTGTCAATCTTCACCTCGTGATAGTTCCATTAAGTTCCACACGCCAACTCTCTCTGCTATATAAACTCGCATCTTTCCCGACTCATCAGTCTGGGATTCGACTGTCCTGGTGTGTGTAGGCTCTTAATTGCTTTCTTCGCAGCATGATCCTTACGCTGGCTTTAACTGGCACTCTTTCTACATGGCAGATGGTGAGTTAAGAAGATTACCCAAGATTTAATATATTTTTTGCGGCCCTTTAGGCACTTTTAGTATTTTCGCCTGGCCATTTAAAAACTTTAAATTCTTTCCCCTCTGCCATGGCAACAGTATTTTATCATGAATATTTTGAATCGCTGAAAGCGCAGTGACTGACTCAGTGGAAGGTTCTATCCGTCCTTAGTGTTTCCCCCTTAGATTTTTTTGCTGATTCCCATTCTATTCTCTTCACTTTTCTCTTGCCGGTTGAGCTGCGCGTCCCATTTTTGCCTTCCTCATCCATATCCTTTTCCTCTTTGGGTTCGCTTTTCTCGGCATTAGTCTCTACTTTGGAATCGACTTTGCACCTATCCTCTGAAATCCATGTTCAAAACAAAAATTTGGTGGCTCAAGCTAAAAGTAAACATAACTAGTTGTGTACTGAATTTTCACTTTTCTTGGTGATTCAATATTTCCTTTCTTGGTCTTACTTCTTTGTAAAATTATTTCTGCAATAATACAATATATTCATTTATGAAAACTTGACAAATATTTTAACTTGTGACTACCACGGTCCTCCGATTTCTTTTACACGCTTCCCTGGACTTAGTAAGAATAAAATCCTTTATAATCGCTATTATTGAAAATTATCGTAACTAATAGTAGCAGAGCGTGGTTTTGATCCACGGACCTCTGGGTTATGGGTCCAGCACGCTTACCATCTAAACAAATACAGTCGAAACTTTTTATTGCCACATGGCTTTTAACGACTTATTGGATAAAACGGCAAAATCTAACCGTCCCGTCTAAATCCTATACAAACACTGTATTTAAAAAGTCACTTTTTACGATATCGCTTATTACGACATATCGTATAAAACGGCGAATTTATGTCTCATTTTCGGTTAAATGTATCGATTATAACGTCCAATGTTGATTTGTTTTTTAACGCGTTTGGGTATTTCTGAAAACAATGTAAAGTTTATTTTCAAACTCTTCTATTCTGTAGCCAATGGCCGTAGCCGTGTTGAAACACCGGATCCCGTGAGATCTCCGAAGTTAAGCAACATTGGGCGTGGTCAGGATTTGGATAGGTTGCCACGCGCTGTTGGTGGGGGTAAGGGAATGGAGGAGCGGAAAGGAACTGGCCACCCCACCGCACGTAAACTCCGGCTCAGGAACACCTCTGCGGAGGTTCGGACCTGCCTTCGGGCAGAATAACCCTTACCTTCTCTTCTGTAGATTGTACATTTCAAATCAGTCTGTCTTTTAAATAGTCAAGGCAGTCATTGCTCTGAATATGGAAAGTGCTTAATATGAAAGAAAAGTCACAAATAATATGGCGATTACAAAACCGAGAAACAAACGTCTGCATAGCCCAAGAATTGGATGTTTCACACTCAATGATTTCTACAATTTGGAAGGACAGAAAGAATATCTCGTTTGTTAGTCAAGACCGCGTGCCACTTTACTGATCAATTTACATTGTTGCTACGTCTTTCTTCGCTTATCATTTTATATTTTTCTGGCGTATTATTGCTCTGTGCAAACATTAAAAGAAAAATTCTTTCTAGTCCTACTTCACAAATACTGTACTGAAAATACAGTATTTATTTCACCTGTGGTTTTTGAAGTTTCAACTTTCTTTTGTTAACTAACCATGTGCAGTAAGTGTGCAGCGCAAAACGTACAGGTGTGACTTTTTGGTCCGACGTGTAGTTGTCAGGCAGACAACTGCCGCATTTCTCTAGACTCAGTGTCAGTTCTCAGACAGTCTCAGTGCAGTGTAGTACTGGTAGAAGTGTACAATGTTTTCCATGTTAAGTTGGTCGATTTTGAGTGATTTAAATATTCAAAATGTGACAAGACATAAGCGGGTATAAAATAGCGATCCTAACCTAACCGAGAGGCCACTATAAATGTATGTTTTTTGACAAGGCAAGAAGGCCTCTATTTATATATACTAAATTTTTCTGTGTCTTTTTTTTTGCTAGTGGCTTTACGCCGCACCGACACAGATAGGTCTTATGGCCTGTGTCATTTTACTGGGACAGTTGGTATAATACTGTATATGAGCGGGCGATAAGACTTCGTGTACTCTTTTATTTTGATATTTTAGCGTCGGAACATTTTACCCCACCCCCGAAGACGCGCAGGTCGCCTACGGGTGTCATATCAAATGACCTGCACCAGGCCTCTGTGGAGGCCACACGGCATTATTATTACCCCACCCTCTGTGCTAACCGTCAAACCAGTTCCACAAATTCCTATAACCATCGGAGCAATTCGACAACACCCGACTTTTTAGCAACAAAATAAGGGGCCGGTTTGTGCAACTATCGCCTATAACGACCGTTAATTGGCGGTCCGTTCCGAGTTGTTATGACCGCTTTTTGACTGTATTGTGCAACAACATTCGAAGCTAATCCTATTCCTTCGTCAAGTCATTGCAATCCTGCGTCATTAGTGTCAGCATTAATTATAAATGACTCCCTGTATGAATACAGTGATCGATACCCATGTCAATACCCGTTGTGACTGCACTTAATTATCTTTCCCACCAATTCTATCAGGTTACAGAAGGGCCACTCTGGATCACGCAACAGCTTGCATGCAGCACGGGACGGCTGTCTCACGAAAATGAACGTAATAGCCTGAAATTCAGTGTGGGAAAACAAGGACATGGATAAATGTGCACAATAACGGACTTAATTTACCTCATGTACTCACTTCATACATTTTTTAGGCCAGCTTTATCTGCCGCAAGTTCATTCTATTCATCCAACTCGTAGCGAAGATAGCTTACTACAAATAAGCCACTCTGCATGCACTTTGAAGTGATGTGTGTTTTAAGCACTGTTGTAACAAGTGATGTAATATTTCATTCGTCAAACAGCTCGGCTGTGACGTGTAATGAGTTCCACCTCATGTCAACAGTTCAAAATCGTCGAGAGGTACATTATACAGAGTGATCCTCACCTAAAGCCTCGTCTACTCTGCTGAACACTGGGGCAGGAAACTCGTGCCACGTTGTGTGGGGACCTGTAGTGGCGATTGCAAATTGGAAACTGGGGGCCCAATAATGTATAGACTACAAAAGGTACCCGGGCATGAGGGATATAATCGGTCAAGCGGCCGTGCGATGAGAGTCGCACAGCTGTGAGCTTGTATTCGGGGGATGGCGGGTTCGAACCCCAATCTCGGCAGCCCTGAAGATTCTGTGGTTTCCCATTTAACACCAGGTAAATGCTGGCGCTGTGTCTTAATTAAGGCTGCGGCCGCTTCCTTCCCACTCCTATCACTTTCCTAGCCCATCGTCGCCATAAGCGCTATCTGTACCGGTGCGACGTAAAGCAAATAAAAAATATAAACAATAAAAATTGAGTGTAAAAGCGGGCAGGTGATGCATGAAATTTGTAAAAAGAATGTAAAAAATGGTACGTTTTTAATCCTCTTCTTCTTTATCTGTTTACCCTCCAGGATCGGTTTTTCCCTCGGACTCAGCAAGGGATCCCACCTCTACCGCCTCAAGGGCAGTGTCCTGGAGCTGCAGACTCTGGGTCGCGGTATACAACTGGGGAGGATGACCAGTGCCTCGCCCAGGTGGCCTCACCTGCCATGCTGAATAAGGGCCTTGCGGGGGGATGGGAAGATTGGAAGGGATAGACAAGGAAGAGGGAAGGAAGCGGCCGTGGCCTTAAGTTAGGTACCATCCCTGCATTTGCCTGGAGGATAATTGGGAAACCACGGAAAACCACTTCCAGGATGGCTGAGGGGGGAATGGAACCCGCCTCTACTCAGTTGACCTCCCGAGGCAGAGTGGACTCCGTTCCAGCCATCGTACCACTTTTTCAATTTTCGTGGCAGAGCCGGGAATCGAACCCGGGCCTCAGGGGGTGGCAGCTAATCACACTTACCTCTACACAACACAGGTGGACTTTTTAATCCTTTCTGAGCGAATTTTTGACAGAGATGTGAAATATTCATAGTTTCCGAAATTTTTTATTTTATACGCATATAATAACCCTTTCACAAAGGCAACAATAATTACTCATGTATTACAATTAAATATAAGTATGGCGTTAATCACTTAGTATATGACTAGACACTAACAAAGGGTTATTTTTTTACATTCTCCTCGTAGAGGGAATGAAAACTTGTAGATGATGGTGGTGATCACATCGTGCTCTTCAAAAAGATCGTTTTCTCCCTCACAGAGAGCCCTTGAAATGATGTTCTAGGAGATAACACATTCTCTTCAGCCAGGAGATTTAGGCGGGTTGGGGTGATGTGCGGGATTATGGAGGCCGTACGTATGGAGTGGGAGATGTGGAAGTGTGTTGTCGACCTTTGTTCGTTTTTTTTTTTAAATTCGTTTTATTCATATTTTGATTTTAGTGTTCACATACATTACATGCTACATAATATGTAGACATATACACAGTGATTGCTCATTATAATTTTGTTATTTGGGGCTACTTCCTTATTATAAATGTTATTTACATTACAATTATTAATAAGTTTCCTACATAAGGATGGAGTACAACAACAGTTGATCGAAGAAGTATCATAATTATATGAAAAGAACTTGATTGTATTCAGGGTTAATGGTACAATTCCATCATGGAAACCAATCAACAGAGAAGTACGCCAAGGTTGCGTCCTCTCACCAATGCTTTATGTCATATACCTACATGAATGCTCTTATAGAAGACTGGAGACGTTTCCCCCACGGTAGTATCACAATCAACAGACACCAGAAATTAGACAACCTTCTATATGCTGATGACCAATTACTATTTGCCAGCAGAGAGGATGACGTACAACAATGACACACATCATCTCAGTAACGTAGTCGCTGAATATGACATGGGAATATCTTGAGATAAAACGAAAAATCTCGCTTTCAAGGGTTAAGAAGCAATTCCGAGTAAGATCTGTCTCACCAACCTCGGCTACTCCTTGTCATTCGACAATGATGTAGATATTTTAAATAAAATAGTAAAGTTCAACAAATTCATAGGCACAGTGAACTCAATAACGAAGTGAATCTTAGTACAGAGAGACACAAGACTTCGAGTCTACAAATCACTTGCTGTTCTCACATATGGAAGCGAAGGGTGGACAATCAGGAGACAAGATGAATCCACAATCACAGCTGCTGAGAAAAAAATTATTTGAAGCACAGAATAATATACACGATGGGATCATAAAATTAACGTAGATGTGATGAAAGAACTAAAATTAGCACTATTAAATTACATAGGAACCTACGGGAGAAACTGGTGAGACCATATCAACAGAACGCCTAGGGAACGAGCTCCAGAACAGATAGTACGATACCAATCTAGGGGCATCGAGATAACCTGGCCTAATACTTGACTGGCAGATGATGATGATGATGATGATGATAATTAATGTTCATATTGTAATAATTATTAGAATAACCTATATGGAGAAATTTTCAGTACTCTATTTAAGAACTTACCGAACAATTTACAATTCATCAAACACAGTCAAGATTTTCAAGACATGATGCACATGCACCTCAATGAATACATCGTCACTGCTCCATTAACTGATTCTGGCAACAACTGTTGTCATAGCACGAATTAACTTCACCCTATCCGACTCCATCTTGCCTTTCTAATGATTCAGAAGTCAGTTACTATTTCAAGTAGCCTTTGCAATGATGATGATGATGATTATTATTATTATTATTATTATTATTATTATTATTATTATTATTATTATTATTATTATTATACCGGGAGGTACACCTCCACTCCGCTAATTTAAAATGTGCGCCAGTTGAAACTCCTCTGCTGGAGGGAGTCTGAACTTTATCTACGCTATTAATTCTTTACCTTCTCAGAAGATGTCACCACGTGGAAAATTTTGAGTTTTTGAACTGTGTCATTTTTGATGTGTTTTTGTTTCGCTTGAAGTAAGAAGTGTGAACTTTCTCTTCTAGAGGACACTACTGAAGATCAACAATAGTGCACCCTAGTGCGGAGTCAAAGAACTATTTTGTTGGAGAAATTTTTATTTCAAATGTTTGTTTCTTGCTAAATTTCTTTCTGTTATTGTTTAAGTTGGCTGTATACCCCTCTTTTCCCCCTTGTTTTAGATTTATCCAATCCCGAATTTCTTTTAGTAATTTCCGACCAATCCGATGTATCTTCCCCCATCTTGGATATGTTTCTGTACCCTAGCCAATAAAGTAATTGTGGGCGGGTGTTTTCATTCCCCTGACACCTAGAACCTTCCGCGAGAGGATATAAACTGCTGATTTTTGGGTCTCCGGGCCACTTCTGTTCCATCTTTCAGTGTATAAAGTACATAGCAGGAGGCGGGAAGCGCCTCTTTCCTCGGCAGCGGTCATCAATAAGGTAATGGCCGATTAATAAATTCTTTCTTTGCTAGCTCAGCAGTTTAACTCTCGGGGCGGGTGCGAAGCGTTCCTCCATGTAACCTTTTCCTAAAATGTAACGATCTTTTCTTCTATTCTCTTTTAAGCTGCATATTGGGATAGAGAGTGCTAACCCTCTCGAGCTCCCACTCACATTGTCTTGAGATGAACTTATTTTCTCAACCTATTCTTCGTTAATGTAAAACAAATTGCTCTTTTCTAAAGTCACCTCGGCAGTATGGGATTAGCCCTTGCATTAGTGGCCTAGAGCCAGATTAGTTTTTTTTTAAAACAAGTGTATTAGGAGTGCAGATTGCCTCCTCTCAAATTGTTATTTTAGAGGTCATGTAATTGCCCCTTTTCATTTAATAGACCTCAGTAGGTTGGGTATTGTACCCCTGTGTCTATGTCCAGTGAGGACAACTTGAAGGTGGAGTTTGGTGTGGCCTGGGAGAGGCTTAAATTTTGAAAGCGAGTGGCTCTTTTGAAAATTAAGTGTTGTATGCCTCGTGGAGGCTTTTCTGTGTAATTTGGAGCAAGGGCTCCTAGGTATGAATGGGGTTTTCTGCCCCTCTGTTAAAACTCGTGTTTGGGGTAAAACTGAGCTGATTGCCCAAGTTGTGTAAAATCAGGGCGCGAAGCCCAATTCCTGTAAATATTGTAACTACCCTTTTTTGACTTGCTACTTTGTACCTGCCATGCTTGTTATTTCTTGTTTTTGAAAAGAAAATATAACCTTGTTAAATTTTAAATTAATTTTGCTTTCGTAGCTGGAGACCTATTCACACCCGCACCTTCTTTCACCTCTACCTACCACGGAAAAACTCCGTAACAAGTGCTAGCAGAGCGTGGTTGAATGGGTCTCAATTTAGCCCCTTTTGACGGCTAAACATTGTTTGTTCCGAACTCTAACTATTTTCCCAGTTGCTGGAATTTTTTGAGTTTTTCAAAATTGTTCTGTCACCATGCCCGGCCCTCGCGATGTTCTCCATCTTAACTATTTGCGCAAGGAGGAGTTGATCTATGAATTGACTATTAGAAATGTACAATCTGGAGGCACGGTTGCAGTAGACACAAACAAGCTTAGAGAGTCCCTAGATTTGCCCATTTCCATCCCCAATTTGGGAGAGAAAGAAATTGACGACTCTCTTTCCACGATCACGGAGAATATTACTGGGCTAGCTTCTGTAGTTAGTTTTTTTGATGAAAATGATCCTTCTCCTAATCAAATTAAGCGTGTGCAAGCTAGGCTATATCATTTTTCGAATAGGGTTAACGATCTGTTGTCTCTAAAGTTGAATGACGTTCAGAAGAAGGAAGCTAGTACGCTGCTTGAAAATATGTCTGAATTATCTAGCAAGGTCACTCAATTGTTAACAGGGGAGGTTCCTCCCAGAAGCGATCTACCCACCACAGTGAATGCAGGTAGTGAGGAAGCGCATCCCAAGGGAGAAGTTAATAGGATAACCGTTGCTGCTCAAACTATCCCTGCCCCATTGGACAACGAATCTGAACGTCGTGCATCATTGAGTAACATCCGTTCTGAATTAACTTCCTTGCCATTGAAACCTTTACCTACTATGTCACCCGGGTTTAGCAGCTTGCCTCATCCATTGGCAATGTTGCTCAGAGGTATCTCTAAGTTTTCCGTTAATACCACCAGTGATGTAATTTCTTTTTTAAGATTTCTAGTTGAATTTCAGGATCATGCCCTTGTGTTTTCTCTTTCTCCATGTCAAATTTTGTAAATTATCTATCCGTATGCTATTGGTATTCTCTCAGATAAAATCGTAAGAGCCATTGCCGAGCAATCATCTATTGAGGATTTCCATGCCCATTTGCTAGCTAACTTCATCCCGGCTAGGGCCAGGTCCTCCCTTATTCAGAAGTACTATTACCGTGTACAACGCCTGGATGAAAACTTGGCTGATTTCATACAGGACATTAAGTTTTATACTAGGGTGTTTGCTCTTCATTTCCCTGAGGATCAGATTGTACAAGCTATTGTGGAAGGGATTTCACCACCCTACAGGTCATATTTGTGTTTCGCGGCGTGCCCGCAAACTTTCTCTGAACTTGAAGCATTGGCCGTCTCAGCGGAAGGAGTTAGATACGCCGATTCTTTGCGTGTCGCGAAAGAACCCCCGCCTTCCTTTAGTAATACTCGGCCTCCACCTCGCCGACCAGTCAATCCCCGTAAATGTTATGCTTGCGGGTCGCCTGACCATCTGCGCAACAAGTGTCCACTGATCAAGTCAAGTGGGGCAAGGAATGGAGCCGGGTCATCACAAGGCTGTTTTAAATGTGGGGCTTTCTCACATATCGCCAAGAATTGTCCCAATTCGAATAGCACCCCCTCCTGCTCAACTTCTGGTGCAAATTCCACCCATGCCAATAATAAAAAGTGACTAGTGGCTTCGGCTGAGTCGACTAATCCACCTTCCCGAGACTCAGCCCCTGGTAAACAGGTTGTAAATTCAGGGAACGAGCAATTTTCAAATTCATCTTTTGAAGGTCCCAAAGAGTGTCTTAGGATTGCGGCGGATACCCCCGCACCGGTCCCCTTTCTCAAAATTGAGTTAAATAACGAGCCTATAACAGCTCTCTCAGATTCAGGTAGTGTTTGTTCTATTATTTCGGCTGATTGGTATTCAAAATTGAAATCTGTTTGTAAACTTCCTAACTATTGTTTGTCGGCGATCCAATACGTTTCGGCTAATTCCTCTCCATTAGAAATTCTCGGTTCCTTATATGTCAAAATTCGTATTTTTAAATTCACATGGAAAGTTAAATTGTTTCTGGCCAAGCACTTGTCTTGCCCCATTATATTGGGAGCGGACTTTATTTCTCACACTGGTCTTGTGCTCGATCTTCAGAGTAGGTCTTGCACTTTCAAATTTGCCTCTAATTGTAACATCCCTTTATTAAAGTGTAATTCTGCATTATGTTCTTCTATTTCGCCTACCCAGGATGAGATGTTGTTAGACCTTAGACATCTACCTGAGGAGCAGGCTGATAGTATTCGTAAATTGTGTCAGTCGTTTCCCGAGGTGTTCTCTGATACTCTTGGTGTTACTGACCTGATCGAATACAAAATTGAGGTCACGGATTCGATTCCTGTCCGTTTTCCACCTTATAGGCTATCTCCACCTAAAATGAAGGCTCTAAAAGAAATCATCGATCAGATGTTGAAGGACGGTATTATTAGGCCCTCTAAGTCAGCGTATTCTTCGCCTATTTTTTTAGTCCCGAAACCCCAAGGAGGCTTCAGGCCTGTCATTGATTACAGGGCTCTCAATCGGAAGGTGGTGTTACAATCTGTGCCCCTTCCTGACCTTCATTCTTGTTTTTCATGGTTTCGAAAGGCCAAGTTCTTTACTATCTTGGACTTGAATCAGGCCTATAATCAAATTCCCCTTGCCGAAGAGTCTAAACATCTTACAGCGTTTGCCACGGACTGGAATTTATATGAATACAACCGCGTGCCTTTCGGGCTCCCCACGGGAGCAGCTGTACTCACTAGGCTACTAGATAGGGTCTTCTCCGACATCAAATTTGAGTATCTAGATCATCTGCAAGAAGTTCTCGATCGCCTTCGTAAAGCTGGGTTAACTGTTAAGTTGTCCAAGGTTGCCTTCGCTAAGCCCTCTATGTCTTTCCTAGGGCATATTGTGTCACCTGATGGTGTAGCTGTCGATCATTCTAGAACACAGGCCATCCGTGATTTTAAACCTCCCAAGGACATTAAAGGCATCGCCAGGTTCATTGGTATGGTGAATTTCTTCAGGAAGTTTATTCCTAACTTCGCTAATAGGGCGGCACACTTAAACCTTCTTCGTAGGAAAGGCATCAAATTCGAGTGGGGACCTTCTCAACAAGCCGCTTTTGAAGACCTTAAATTAGCTCTTTGTAATGCCCCTGTACTTGCTATGCCTGATTTCTCGAAGAAATTCATTGTCCAAACCGACGCATCGTCGTCAGCGGTAGCTGCAGTCCTTCTTCAAGAGACTGAACTAGGGAGGCGCCCCATCGCCTATGCGTCTAGGAAATTGTCGGCTCAAGAAGCCAAGTATTCCATCTATGAGCTCGAAGGTTTGGCAGTCTTATTCGCCTTAGAGAAGTTCCGTCTCTATCTGGAACATGTCAAATTCGACCTGGAGACAGATAATCAAGCCTTAAGCTGGGTCTTAGGTAGGCCGCGTCGTACTGGTCGTATAGCCCGCTGGGCCATCCGTATTTCTGCCTTCCAGTTTGATGTTAGACATATCAGAGGTACCGAAAATGTTGTTGCTGATGGACTCAGCCGTATGTTTTCTAACGACGTCGAGACCCACGAACCGGTCGAACCTTCCGAGTCCATACTATCTAAGGTTAATGCCATCCTAACAGATGCTCCCATGCTCTTTAGGGATATCGAGAAATACCAACGTGAAGATCCGACGCTGGCTCCGATAATGGAAACCCTTTCTTCTGGGGAACATTTTGTCCCTTATGTTCTGAGGAATGGTGTTCTATGTTGCCCTTCGAGGCATGATAAGATGATGAAAGTTGTTGTTCCAGCGGTTCTTGTACCTATGATCTTCAAGTATTATCATGAGACCCCATTAGGAGGGCATCTTGGTATCTTTAAAACTCGTGAAAAGATTCGTGAAATGTTCATCTGGAAAGGTATGGACGGTGAAATCCGTGAACTAGTAAAGGCTTGTAAATCCTGTTTGCTTAGTAAACCGACCATGTCCACCAAGGTAGGCCTCTTGTCTTCTCAGCAAGCGTCGCGCCCCATGGAACGCCTGTATATTGATTATGTAGGACCATTCCCCCAGTCAAAGGGTAATGCCAACAAGTTCATCGTTGTGTGTGTAGATGGTTTTACCAGATTTTCTTGGTTATTTCCGACTAAGCTGGCTACCGCTCAGTCTACCATTACTTGCTTAAATTCTATTTTTGCTTCTTTTGGTCCGTGCCAATATATTGTATCTGATAATGCGAAGGCTTTTACATCTAACTTATTTCGTAAATTCTGTTTTGACTTATCCATCTCTCATGTAACTACTTCTGCTTATTACCCTCAACCATCTCTGGCTGAACGGGTTAATCGTAATCTCAGGTCCGCACTTATTGCCTATCATCATGAAGATCATTCCAGGTGGGACACGTCCCTGCATTGGTTAGCTTTTGCTTTGAATTCGGCGGTTCATGAATCTCATAAGTTCACTCCAGCTTCCTTGATGTTCAAGTTTGTTCCCAACACGCCGCTCTCTAACCTTTGGTCTCTGAGTGACATTCTACCCGAGACAATAGATCCGGATAATATTAAAGATCTTTGGAAGAAGGCTAAAGCCAATCTTAAGGTATCTCATGAAAAGGTTAGAGAAAAGTATGATCGTGGACGGAGACCCACCACTTTGAAGGTAGGTGACCAGGTGATGGTCAAGAATTTTGTTCCCGCGGGCAAGCTTGCCCCCAGATTTCATGGGCCATGCATCATTCTCGATTTTCTTACGCCGGTTACATTGTTAGTAAGCAATCCAGCCACCGAGAGGATATTTAGGGTTCACCTGTCCCAGGTGAAACCGGTGTAAATTTTGTGTCAACTTGCTTCATATAATTTGATAGGAATATGAAGGTTATATTTTTTTTTTAGTTCCACTCTTAAGGCATTCTGCTCCTTCTATTTTATTTTATATGTAAGCATTTCTGTAAAACCTCCCCCGATTTGTTAAACTGCCATCCTGTCCTTGCCACGGCCATTACCACGCTCCCGTCTCCTGCTCCACTACACACAGTGGCTGGCTTAGATGAAATGCCATGGATATCTGCACGCCGCTGGCCCCTCAATCTCTCTACATGCCTGTGCCCTCAAAAGAAACATGATGGTCCAACACAATTCTGCCGCCTAGCTTAAATGTTTCAGTGCCCCCGCAGCCGCGCGGCGCTGTGCCGCGGCTGGGTTCGAGGACGGGCCCCCTCGGCCCCAGCGAGGACGACATGTGCACGACGAGCCGGAGCTCTCCTCCCGGCCTAGGCTGATGTGCGGCGCACGTCCTGCTACTTGCCCGCAGCCTGTATTCCTTCACCGCGGGCGCGGCGTGTTTCAACACCACTGCTCCCCTCATAGTGCGGGCGAGCGGTATCTCAGGGTACTTGAGGGGTCCGAGCGGCCTCCTTTGGACGCAAGCTGCAACGGCCGGTTTGGCCATCCAACTTCATCAACCTCAACTACATGGACAGTTACGATAAGCAATGACTACACTCGGGAATTCAACAGCAATATTTGGTGGACATTGCAAAATTTTTCATCACTTTTAAGTATTAAAAGTCTATCTTCGGAATTCTACTTCTACAAACTTAAAAACTTTACTTCATCTGCAACAACAAAATTTTGAAACTAAATCAAACCAAATTAAGAAAATCTTATAATTTTTTTTTGGGCAATTAATCTCCATATCTACATCAAAACTTGGACCTTGTTTTCAAACAATTTAATGTGTCACCCCGGGAGGAACTTTTGGGGGGGGGGAGGTCTGTACCGGGAGGTACACCTCCACTCCGCTAATTTAAAATGTGCGCCAGTTGAAACTCCTCTGCTGGAGGGAGTCTGAACTTTATCTACGCTATTAATTCTTTACCTTCTCAGAAGATGTCACCACGTGGAAAATTTTGAGTTTTTGAACTGTGTCATTTTTGATGTGTTTTTGTTTCGCTTGAAGTAAGAAGTGTGAACTTTCTCTTCTAGAGGACACTACTGAAGATCAACAATAGTGCACCCTAGTGCGGAGTCAAAGAACTATTTTGTTGGAGAAATTTTTATTTCAAATGTTTGTTTCTTGCTAAATTTCTTTCTGTTATTGTTTAAGTTGGCTGTATACCCCTCTTTTCCCCCTTGTTTTAGATTTATCCAATCCCGAATTTCTTTTAGTAATTTCCGACCAATCCGATGTATCTTCCCCCATCTTGGATATGTTTCTGTACCCTAGCCAATAAAGTAATTGTGGGCGGGTGTTTTCATTCCCCTGACACCTAGAACCTTCCGCGAGAGGATATAAACTGCTGATTTTTGGGTCTCCGGGCCACTTCTGTTCCATCTTTCAGTGTATAAAGTACATAGCAGGAGGCGGGAAGCGCCTCTTTCCTCGGCAGCGGTCATCAATAAGGTAATGGCCGATTAATAAATTCTTTCTTTGCTAGCTCAGCAGTTTAACTCTCGGGGCGGGTGCGAAGCGTTCCTCCATGTAACCTTTTCCTAAAATGTAACGATCTTTTCTTCTATTCTCTTTTAAGCTGCATATTGGGATAGAGAGTGCTAACCCTCTCGAGCTCCCACTCACATTGTCTTGAGGTGAACTTATTTTCTCAACCTATTCTTCGTTAATGTAAAACAAATTGCTCTTTTCTAAAGTCACCTCGGTAGTATCGGATTAGCCCTTGCATTAGTGGCCTAGAGCCAGATTAAGTTTTTTTAAAAACAAGTGTATTAGGAGTGCAGATTGCCTCCTCTCAAATTGTTATTTTAGAGGTCATGTAATTGCCCCTTTTCATTTAATAGACCTCAGTAGGTTGGGTATTGTACCCCTGTGTCTATGTCCAGTGAGGACAACTTGAAGGTGGAGTTTGGTGTGGCCTGGGAGAGGCTTAAATTTTGAAAGCGAGTGGCTCTTTTGAAAATTAAGTGTTGTATGCCTCGTGGAGGCTTTTCTGTGTAATTTGGAGCAAGGGCTCCTAGGTATGAATGGGGTTTTCTGCCCCTCTGTTAAAACTCGTGTTTGGGGTAAAACTGAGCTGATTGCCCAAGCTGTGTAAAATCAGGGCGCGAAGCCCAATTCCTGTAAATATTGTAACTACCCTTTTTTGACTTGCTACTTTGTACCTGCCATGCTTGTTATTTCTTGTTTTTGAAAAGAAAATATAACCTTGTTAAATTTTAAATTAATTTTGCTTTCGTAGCTGGAGACCTATTCACACCCGCACCTTCTTTCACCTCTACCTACCACGGAAAAACTCCGTAACAATTATTATTATATTTGCCTTTATTTGTAGTGGCGAAGTTAGGACTCATGGTCCTCTCTTACACTTAACTATACTTCATTAACAATGTACATCTGACAGCAATATTCATAATCTTTTCTTAAAACTACCTTTACCAACTAGAAACAAAATATGAAACAAAATAACATGAACTCTATAAATATTCTTAGTCATGCCTTAAAACTATCGTTACAAATTAAAAGTTGGAAGACACAAAATACCATAAGCACAGTAAACGTACATTCATACACACATTCACTCTACCAGATTCATTCAGCCTGGCGGCACACATCGAGGAGATGCTCACGGCAAGACAACTTGAAGGAATTTAAAGAATTTATCTAATCGACTATTCGACCGGATGACAATGATTACGAAAAGGATTGTAATTTTTTAGGAATAAATAAAGAATATATTCTCATACTTTATTATACTGTATTGTATTCACCAAAAATTCGTAGCTCATATCCCTAGGATGTTTTCAGCACTGAGTTACTTGCCTGAAGGGCTAACAGGGACAAACGCTTCAAATGCTGGATTTACACTAAGTAGCCTTTTCAGGATTAAATAATTCCAACAATATTTTGACATTAATATGCAGTATGGCTGGAGATCATCTAAAAATTGCGGTACGGAAGTTAGTGTGACGGAAGTGTAACATTAGCAACCGTACAGGCTGTGATGAAAGGTATCGATGGATGGCCAGACTATGCTACCTAGCAATCGTGCAGGCTATGTCTGATGGGTGGCTAGTGAACATGTGAAATTCCAGCCGTTGATGGATGGCCATGACCAAGAGACGCATTTATGAACATTTGATTTTCGCAAAGCGAAAAGTGATTCTTTTTTATATCAATCACCGAAAATTACAAACAAAAACCCGCACTTCTAGCCCTTCAGGCAAGTAACTCAGTGCTGAAAACATTCTAGGGATATGAGCTACGAATTTTTGGTGAATACAATACAGTATAATAAAGTATGAGAATATATTCTTTATTTATTTCTCAAAATTACAATCCTTTTCGTAACCATTGTCACCCGGTCGATTAGTCGATTAGATTAGCAGTTTGCCTTTTCTACCACTACGAGCGCTAATCTGAGTTAATGCATTGTTTCACTAGAGCACCACTACGAGCGCTAATCTGAGTTAATGCATTGTTTCAATAAAGCACCACCACGAGCGCTGATGTGAGTCAATGCAGAGCTTCACTTAAGCCCTTATAGCTGTGTTCGGTGCGGACATTTAAAAAATCAAAAATTACCTTAGGGCTTTGAACCAAGGAACACATTACAGAAATAATTATACAAATATGTTATTTTGGCTAGGGTCTGAACGAAAAAGTAAACGAGTAAGGAAACAAGCATTTAAGGTTGTTTATCCGCAACTGCGTTTAGGCCGGAGGAGGTTTTCGAAATTTGTCTTTTTAATTTTGATAGAGATGTTTAAGACTCATAATTTGAAACCTTTTCGAGTCCTTTAGCCCTGCAACGTATGACACATTTGACGAAATTGCTTAATTTTACTCTTTCCATAGTATGGTGACCACTACTTTGTCTGCTAAGAAATATTTTCAACGTTGTCCGGCTCCATGGCTAAGTGGTTAGCGTGCTGGCCTTTGGTCACAGGGGTCCTGGTTTCGATTCCCGGCAGGGTCCGGAATTTTAATCATCATTGGTTAATTTAGCTGGCACGGGGCCTGGGTGTACCTGTCGTCTTCATCATCATTTCATCCCCATCAAGACGCGCAGGTCGCCTACGGGAGACAAACCAAAAGACCTGCATCTGGCGAGCCGAACATATCCTGGGACACTCCCGCCACTAAATGCCATACGCCATTTCATTTTTCATTTTCAACGTTAAAATGCAAGGTGACTGCATTCTGACACAATATATTTTCTGTAGGCTATAGAGATATAGGAATATTGTAAATACATTTACATCTGTAAACTAGCCTTCCTAATTTGGGTATACACCTCACTGCGTATTTCAGTAGAACAGCCCGACATCAGACTAAAACGTTTTTGATCGGGGTGGGGGGTGAGGAGGGAAGGGGTGATAGTTGAATATGCGAACGTCTCGCACGGGTTTACCTGTAAGCTTGTTCTTGAACTGAATCTCTGAGATCTATTGATAACATTTTTAGCTCAACTGCACCAGTAATTAAAGTGCGATTGAGAGTGAAAAGAACTGACATCATCTCATTCTATTTATTACGAGATTTTTGGAAATAATGCCACAAATACTTTTTTTCACGTGATCTCGTTTTGGGATGACAGACCAGAGATTACTATAAAATATTGAAAACCTGTATTTTGCTTGTTGATAACAGATACAGAGTGAGTTGGCTACGCGGTTTAATCATGTAGCTATGAGCTTGCATTCGAGACACAGTGGGCTCGAACCTCATTGTCACCAGTTCTGAAGTGGTTTGCATGCTTTCCCGTTATCACGCCAGGCTGTAACTTTATTAAGGTCACAGTCGCTCCCTTGCCATCTAGCCCCGTCCTATCGCATCGTCGCCCATAAAACTTCTCTGTGTCTGTGCGACGTAAAACAGATAGAAAAAAAGAAAATTAATGACATATGATATATCGGGTCATTACGAGACTAGGCTGGGCTGAGCATGGATGAAGATGAAATTGGAAGGAAAATTAGAAGATAGGAGAAGGACAAGTTACGAATGACCCATGTGGGTGGTGACGTTAGAATACATGTACGGTATTCCCTATCCATCATAAACGGCGACTCACGGGTGATCCCATGCGTTCTCAACTTGGTCTGAAATTCGTTCTACTTACTTGAAACTTTTCTACCTGACCTTCCTGGTTAACGCTGGCTCAGACGGTGTTAAGTCTGCGAGACGTAGGGAGTCTGAATTTATGACCTTCTTTGCCCTTTGCCCTTTCTCTTTCTCTTTCTTTAGTCGATACCTTCTTCTGGGCCCTTTACCTTTTTTAATCGATACCTTCTTCTGGGCCTTTTCTTTAGTCGATACCTTCTCCTGGGCCCTTTCCCCTCTTTAATCGATACCTTCTACTGGACCCTTTCCCCTTTCTTAGGTCAATAACTTGTTCTGGGCCCTTCCCCTCTTAAGTCGATACCTTCTTCTGGGCCCTTTCCCCTCTTTGGTCGATACCCTCTTCTGGGCCTTTCCCCCTATTTATTCGATACCTTCTTCTGGGTCCTTTCCCCTCTTTAGTCGATACCTTCTTCTGGGCCCTTCCATCTCTTTAGTCGATACCTTCTTCTGGGCCTTTTACCTTTCTTTGGTCGATACCTTCTTCTGGGCCTTAGCCTTTCTTTGGTCGATAACTTGTTCTGGGCTCTTTCCCCTTTCTTAAGTCTGTACCTTCATTCTTCGAAAGGACGTATACCATCCATGACCACCTTTTCCACATTCCGTCTTCCAAGAACTCCTAAATTAACACTTACACGCCAGCCGCCCTAATATATCTTGATGTTGGAAAACCCTTCGATTCAGTCTGGCATCAAGGACTTTTATACGAACTTCAACATTTCCCACTCGCCATCACCATTTTACTACTAATATTCAATTAAATCCAGGAAAGTAAAAAATAATATTAATGGTACCCATTCCTACACCTTTCTCATAACCTCCGGTCTAGCTCGTCTCCCTTCTCACCATTTCTATATATCCTAACCACGTACGATATCCCCCATCCTGCACCACCACTAAGCCCATATCAGTATACTATGGACTTGCCATTTTAGCGCTCAGTTGTACCTATACTTCCCTTCTAATAAGCTACAAAGATACTTAAATACCCTGGAAACCTTGATTAACCACTGGCACATTTCCACAAATCCAACCAAAACCCAATCCATAGTTTTCCGGAATAAATTTCGTATTTGCCCTCCGCGTCATGAAGTCTACTTAACAATGTTTAACACACCATTCATGGAAAACCTACTAACATAGCTGGGAATTAAATTATAAAATAACCTACGATGAAACCATCACCTAAAAGATAATTACAGAAAAGACATGCATCGTTTCCGAGCCCTTCGATCCCTTACTGGTTTCACCTCGGGATTAAAATCTACCCGAATCATCAACATCTATCCTACCATTAATCACCTACACTTCCTTGACATGGATTCACACACAATTGCCTCAACGTTGCACCGACACAGACAGGTCTTATGACGACGATGGGATAGGAAAAGCCTAGGAGTGGGAAGGTGCATGGTGTGACTATGGGAAACCACGGAAAACCATTTTCAGGGCTACCGACAGTGGGGCTTGAATCCACCTTTGACATGGATTATTGCTCACCCGACTGAATACAATACGACTCAATAGACTTGACCGTCACGCAATACGTATCACACATCATACTGATTTAGGATGAAATTTTTCTTTCTTTCTTTCTTTCTTTCTTTCTTTCTTTCTTTCTCTATCTTTTTTCAACTCTGGACTGCGACCAACCAACCGAGCAGAGCCTTACGACACATCTTCTGCCAACTTCCTACCTCTCTACACCTTTCCCGAAGTAACATTATACATACATTCACGTCGCCTCCAATATCTCACAAGAGTCACCCTCCATAACAATCGTATCGTAACGTGTACTCACCGCAATTCTCAACGACACCCGAAAACATAAACACTGCCATCTCTTTCTTCCAGCCGTTACCTAACTACTACCTAATATTCTTAAGTAACCATTCCAATCTGTTTAAATTATTTACCAACAATGAAAACATTCAAGATGGTTTTGGCCTCGGTAACACATTTCCTGACTACTGTACCGGCCGACAAAGGCACCGCTTGTGCTATCACAATAGAATGTGCTACTTAGTGAAGTGATATATAAATTCAGTGTTTTTATCTATAAAACAGCGGCAATCCGTAAACACATATAACCATAAGATAAAAAATTAGATGTATGGCTTTTCAGGCGCTTGCTCTATTAACCAGCGTTTCGTCTTAGGTCTGACACTAGACTCATCAGAGTGGGATGTGTCAGACCCTACCCACTGACGCTGGGGTGTATGCAGGTGAACTTATCAGAAACCTATTTAAGAGGCACAGAGAAAACGCCTGAAAAGCCATACATCTAATTTTTGATCTGTTTTTGATATGCTCTATTGGTGGAAAAATATCTAATTCCCTCCATGGGAACTTAGAATTTACGTATAACCATTTCATGAAAAATAATTCCCCTCATCACACTTGCATCAATGAAATCTCAATTTTCCTTTTGGCAGTCACATGAAAATATGTAAATTAACAACAACCATACTGATTTAGTCTGAAATTTCTTTATTTCTTCAGCTCTGCACTGCGACCAACCAACCGAGCAGAGGAGCGGTGGCACGACGCCTCTTCATTCGGGAGACGGAGAAGGGCTGGCCTGAGAATGGTTTTCCCTGGTTATCCATTGTCCTGCTCTAAGGCGAATGTCGGGACAGTTCCAAGTATAGATCATGGCCGCAAACCCACTCACCTTCTCCGAACATCTCCTTCACCGTATCACATCTTCCTGGCCTGAAAGACGGATTTACGGTCTAGGAGGTCCGCCGTCCCCTTAAGAGACGGAATGAAAACGTTGTAGTAGTCGTCTCCCTTTTCTATTCTTCTTGTTTTCCCTCACCTTTCATTTTTGGTCTCTTCTCAGCAGAATTATTTTTATGGTATATATTGACTAATATTGGTATGTAATTAATATATATTTGTTCTAGTTTCTCACTCTGTACAAACATATTAATGCCGAAGAAGGGGCACAAGAAACTTGTTTAACGTTTACTCTCAAGAATTTTTTAATCTACGCAAGAACCTCGTTAATCCGGATCTCCGGTTTATCCGGATCGAAAGTAATAAAAATGTATTTTTACTTGTACAGTATTTCTTTTACGGCGTCGACTCTTCTTGAATATATTTTCCGCCAAGGATAGTCAGGGAGAGGGATTGGAAATAAGTCGGACACGGTCTATCAAAGTACCATCCCGGCGTTAGCCTGGAATTGAGAATGGGAAACCGTGGAAAACCATTCCCACGACGGCCTAGCTGGGAATCGAACCCACGCTCTTCTGAATGCAACGCACTATTAATTCACTGATGGTGAATTCGAAAATGAAACCAGCGCTCTATCAGAAGAAACAATGACTCATGGAGAGACAACATTGCAGCTGGACAAACTGATAGCCTATTTAGAATCATTCACTGAAACCACACCGACAGAACTGTTGTTAGTAAAACGTCTTCGTGGTCGAGCTGCGCGCAAACGCTATACAAATGTAACACAGAAAACGCTCACACCTTATTTTAGTGCATAAAACAGAGTCGTAAATGTACGAAAAGTGTTCTTATATTTTTCGTACAATTGAAAAAGGTATCACTGTACAAGTTTTGTTAATAGATTGTATAACATGTACTGTATTTGTTTTTTAGTTTTACCGGATTATCCGGATTTTCGACAATCTGGATCAGGTCCGGTCCCACTTAACCCGGATAAACGAGGTTAACTTATAATATTTAATAAACATTGTATGCAATATACATGAGTGTGAAACATTATATGCCAAAGAAGAGGCAAACGACTCTCACAATCGAAGAAATGCCAACAATTAAACAATTATGTAAACATCTCAGTATTTCTGTATAAGAATGCAAATAATGTACAAATGTTCTTACTCAATAAACGGGGCACTAGCGGCGCCTACTATGGCGGGTGCGATGTGGTTTGGCCCTGGGATTGCTCCCTTGCTTTTGGCGGTCATCTCTGGGTCAGAAATGTAAAATTAATATTTTCGGTATGTACAAACATTCCTTTCTTTCTTGATCCGTTTACACTCCAGGGTTGGTTTTTCCCTCCGTTTCAGCGAGATATCCCATCTCTACCGCATCAACGGCAGTGTTGGAGCATGGAACTTTGGGTAGGGGATACAAATGGGAAGGAGGACCAGTCCTTCACCCAGGCGACCTCACCTGCTATACTGAACAGGGGCCCTGTTGGGGGGGGATGGGAAGATTGGAAGGGATAGACAAGGAAGAGGGAAGGAAACGACCGTGGCCTTAAGTTAGGTACCATCCCGGTATTTGCCTGGAGGAGAAGTGGGAAGAAAAACACTTCGAGGATGGTTGAGGCGGGAATCGAAACCGCAGTTGACCTCCCGAGGCTGAGTGGAGCCCGTTCCAGCCCTCGTACTACTTTTCAAGTTTCGTGGTAGAGCCGGAAATCGAACTCTGGCCTCCGAGGGTGGCAACTAATCACACTAACCACTACACCGCAGAGGCGGACTTCTTCAGAATATTAATACAGATAATTTTACGTGTACTCTGGTGTGAATTTAATTATAGGATCCTTTGTAACAATTTATATTGCTGTAAGAATAGTCTTTGGTGGAGCTATTTGAGGATCCAACCAGCCTCTGGGCCGATATCGCTGACCGAACCTGCTACAGAACAAAATTCAGCAAGTGGGAAGTAGAGTCAGAGAGAAACCACAAGAAGAAGACAGGAGCTAAGTGGACAGAAGAACGAAGAACCACGATGAGAGAAGAATTGAAGGCTGCCTGGCAAAGAAGGAAATGCACAACTTCTATGTGAGCTTTGCGTGTTCAGTTTTCTGGTCTTTTTCGCATCTAATAATAGTAATAATAATAATAATAATAATAATAATAATAATAATAATAATAATAATAATAATAATAATAATAATATAATTACGCTTGCTTATTGCAAGCCTAGTTCAGCCCTTGTAAGGATATGTGTGGGGTGAGATCACCTATAAATATAATGATGGTATGTGGGCCCCGAAGAGGCCCGGTGTAGAACATTCGACCTGACATATAGGCGACTTGTGCATGTATGCGTATGAGGCTCTACCTATGATCAATTTTAATGATGATGGCACATACACACACAGCCGCCGAGACGCCGGAATTAACCAATGCAGTTTAAAATTCCCGACTCTACCGGGATTCGAACCCGATACTGAGCTGGACCGAAGGCCAGCACGCTAACCATTCAGCCTTGGCACCGGATGGCTTTGAATAGGAAACTGTTATTATGGTGGAGAACACTACGTATGGTGTGTGCTCTTAAAAGTTTTCAGGAATGTTGCGGACAGTATAAACATGGTCAATTGACGGCCGAAATCGAAATAATAATAATAATAATAATAATAATAATAATAATAATAATAATAATAATAATAATAATAATAATAATAATAATAATAATTTCGTTTCCCTACTGCTAGCCTATTTTATAAATGTTGCGTTCCTCAGACTGTCGATATTATTATTATTATTATTATTATTATTATTATTATTATTATTATTATTATTATTATTATTATTATTATTATTATTATTATTATTATTATTATTGAAATAAATAAATTTATAAACTGCTTGAAGGAAATATATAATAACAGAATTAGGGCCTATATCTAGAATAAGACTCAACTTAATTAAACTAGAATCACTTTGCTCGAGGACTGGGTGTTTGAATTGTCCACAGCATTCTACCATTTTTAATTAATTCATTTTTTGAGGTGAAAACATTTATAAACTACATGCATTCAACAGGTAGAAATTTACTGAGTGGAAGCTGAAAGCGAAATGGCTTCAGATTTAACATAGGCCTATAGCCAGCCTACTTCAGCCCTTGTAAAGGCAGATCATCCAGTGAGTGGGAATGCACCATCGTTAAACATGAAGCTGCGTGTTAGTGTACTGGAGAATAGTATGGTGCATGAGTTTTTGTGAGTTTGCAGGAATTGCTTCAGATTATTTTCCCTCAACATGACCATCAATCGAATCCGAGGCTCGGAGGCCGAACTACTCATCCATAGAGTTGGGCATCTCTGTGATAATGCACTCCTTTCTTTTCGTCGTTCTTATATAACATTCAGGCTATCACTTCAGTGTCACTGAGTGTGCATCACCTCTGCGACAGTTGCACGCTGTTCACGACGGCTCGTCAGTTAGCAGCGCTCACAAAGAGAAGATGAATGCGCGTACTACGAGTTAGTCTTGACGAGGATGCACTCGCGACTCTTTCTGATAATGAGTAACACTGAAACAGGGTGAGGGGATGAAGAAATCCAATTTGTATGCGTCTTCCGCCTTTCCCTTGAACCGTTAAATATTAGGGACGTCAGTTACGCTCTAGTCTCTGTTGAATAAGGAAGACTCTAGTAATCATACTCAGACCTGTAGTCGAGGGTATACACGGGTATACGCCGTATGCCCTCTTGTTAACTCCACTCATTAGAGTATGCCTCCTGATGAGTTTCTTTTCCTTTTAATTTCGCCATTCAGTCAGTGGTTCTTTTAACTCTCCAACTACGCTTGTAATCGTGAACATTTAAGGTTCAACTTGATAAATAACATTATCAGCCATCACATATTTTAAGGTCACCACTGTTCGCTGCTTACGTCTCCAGTCTTATGTCCATACATTCAAACGCCTCACCAGTTGAGCGATTTAAGCCTGACAAGTATATGAAGATGTGGCTGAAAAATCACCCTTCCGCAACACGCACCAATTCAAGTGTCCCGTAGAAAACTGCTGTGTAAGCAAATTAAGATTTTCAATCTAGTACGTTCAAATATTGATTTCTTCTTTGTCATCATAAATTTCTTCTACTGCATATGCCTGATTTATCCCAAATTGAAGGGAGTCTGTTGTGACTAGCTGTAACCCACCAGTTTTGAACGCCATGGTGGTCTGGCATCAGGGATTTGTTATGACCGGACTCATTGAGTATAGCTGTAAGAATTTTGGAACAGCAGCGCTGAACAACCTATAGAATTGATATTGCCGTACATCGCATGCCGTTGGTGATTTTCCGTCCATATTATATCATCCTTCACCTCCTTTCCTCCATCACGACATTTAATTGACGAGTATTGAAATCACGTTGACACCCACAGGAAAACAAGAAGAAATCAGTGCAGAATAATAAGAATTAAAGCAGGTGTCAAGTAGGCTTTCTCCGAAAACCGCAAACGTAGTTAGTGGGACGTAGAATAAATAATCACGTTATAGTCATATTCATGCAGACAAAGAAAGTAGACTCTTTTGGGTACAAAAAACTGCTGAATACGTGAAAATGGTCTCTTTCAAGTCCGCCGGCAAGCCGATTGAGACTCCACTATGCGCCACATGGGACGCGCCACGTGGGAGTATCACCTCTCCCCCGCTGCTACGCCAGCGTAGTAGGTTCGTGGGGGTGTGGCGGAAGAAGGTTTTTTGCGATGATCGCTTAACTAGGCATAGCCACTGTATTCTTAACTTTGGACATAGAATTATGGATAAGAACCCGCTCTCTTGTCTTATAAGCTCAAAAACATATCCATGATTCCGTGTTTTACGTGTAATGGAGAAAATGTACGTGTGGGAAGATTTTAACATAAATGTATCTTACGGCTAGGGGTCCTAAAACAATAATAACCACCACCACCAGTGTCGCACTGAAGAGAACAATTGCAAACGACCTCATACTTCGTCTGGTTTTGTATGCTTGATGATTTTTAGTTTTGTGTGGTATTATATGTGTATACTACTTGTATGTATGTTCAGTCTTCAACCCTAAGGCTGGTTGGATCCTCAACAACTCTGCCATCAGCTGTCATAGATTTCCTAGGAATCACTGAAGAGGCGTACTAGGGAAATGAGGAGTGAGGTAGTTTCCCGTTGCTTTCCTCACCGAGCCACACGTTGCTATTACATATCAGTCTGCCAAGCCCACTGAAATGCTGCACCAACCGACCCTTTGAGCAACGTTTTCACACCATTCATAGCAGGGACTAGCTGCACAAGGAATGGCATTACTAGGATCGCTCATACCTCAGTCACTTTCATATTGTCAAAGCCAAGGATAAGACAGAGACAGATCAATGAAAGTAACAAAATTACTCTAGCCTATACCAGAAGACATTGTGCACTGTGAACACTAGGTCCTGCCAGCAAAGGCATGTATACTACTTATAAACAGTAAATACGCATGGATGTATTTATATTGTTATAGTGTGTATGGTCATAGCAGCCTCTATCCGGTTGCTGTTACTTGCAAAGCTCGGCCACCTATCTTCTGCAACCATCTGTGTTGTGTTAACGCCTTTTGCACGGCAGTTCTTTTTCTAGTCACGGACGCATGGGATCGGGACAGACTCTGGCCGCCCTGGACGTGCTGAGAATGTATTTTAAATCCCAAGGTTCGTCCCGGGAGGCCACATGTTGTACACAATGCATCACTGTCTTCTTTCATTTCTGAATTTGCCAACCGAACCTGCTCTGCACCCGGCATGAAAAGTGACATAGTGTCCGTCCTTGCAACACGTCTGAATCAGCTGTTATACTCGCGAGTTCGTTTATTAAATTTAACCGAGTGAGTTGGCTTCGCGGTTTGGATCACGTAGTTGTAAGCTTGCATTCGAGATCAAGTGGGTTCCAGTCTCACTGTCACCATCCCTGAATGTGATTTTCCATGTTATCCCATTTTCACAAAAGACTGTTCCTTAATTAAGTTCACGGTCGGTTCCTTACCAGCCCTTTCCTACGTCTGTGTTGGTGCAATGTAAAACAAGTAGCAGAAAAACTTGTGAAGACCTACGTGTGGCTAATTGCGATGTATTGTGGCAAAACCTAGACAACCGGGCGAGTTTGCCGTGCGGTTAGGGACGCGCAGCTGTGAGCTTGCATCCGGGAGTTAGTGGGTTCGAATCCCACTGTCGGCAGCCCTGAAGATGGTTTTCCGTGGTTTCCCATTTTCACACCGGGCAAATGCTGGGGCTGTACTTAATTAAGGCCACAGCCACTTCCTTCACCTTCCTATCCCGTCGTCGGCATAAGACTTACCTGTGTCGGTGCGACGTAAAAGCCACTAGCAAGAAAAACTTGGACATTGAACAAAGGTGACATAAACACTCTAGAAGCCTTTGAAATGTGGTGCTGGCAACGTTTCGAAAGATAAACCAATTTTTGCAGAAGATAGGTGGCCGAGCTTTACAGGTAACAGAGAACAGATAGAGATAGCGAAAATTCAAATGATCATAAATATTTCTCCCGATCGTGGTCATCCAATAATGGTTGCTAATTTCGGATGACCGGGGAACATCAAAAGCTACGAAGATGCGCTTGGTGGAATCATTAGTATTCTCAGTTTTTTATACCGCTGTGAAACCTGGAACGTCAAGGCTACAGACAAAAGTCGAATTGATGCCTCTATGACGTGGTGTTGGCGGAGAATGCTGCGTGTACCATGCACTAAAAGAAAACCAATGTTTCCAATCTGAACGAACTGAGCATCAAGAAACGTCTATCTTCCCGTGTGAGTGAGTGTTACCACCAGTTCCTTGGCCACATTTTCAGAAGAGAACTTAGAAAATACCTTTTTTCCAGGAAAAATTGGCAGCAGACCACGAGGAAGAACAGCAAGTAGACGGTTAGATCAGACGAAGGAGATCACTGGCCTACCTCTTCAGATCATATTGACCCTCAGGCACACGCGCCAGATCTTAAGACGCAGACACACGCGTGGGGGTGCTTTCCACCCCACATATCATTGCATTGTAAAATATGAATTTCTGTATTAATTGGAGATTTTAAGATAGCTTATGTACGAATGACTCTTTCTGCAGGGATCCAGCCAGAAAGGTAGAAGAGCGGGGAGAGCACAGAAAAGTTATTTGTACATTTCACTAGGAAATAAAATGACCTGGGGTGGATTCCATCCCATACGTGTGTGTTTGAGGGTTAAGGAAAGCTGAAAACCTTTCTGTATGGAGGCAACTCGCCAAGCTGCAATGCAGGATTGACAGAGTTATGAGGTCTCGACGCTCAGCAATGAGCAAAACGACTAACGATGGTGAGTTTCAGATAGATCTCTAGTTCAAGAACATATCCCTGTTAAGGAATAGAAAGAACTTTTCTGTAACAGCCGTATTCTAAAAACCTTTCCCGCGAAGGAACGTGCTGAGAATTATTTCATTTCCAGATTCTACGTTCTTCATAACACAGTATTGTAGTTTGTTATCTACAAGGCCTGACTCTCTGTACTTTCTGAAGAGTAACCTTACGGCTTTCATGGCTCCTCTCTTTCTTTTGTCGATACCTTCATTTTCGAAGTACCGTACCTATTATGCTTTCTCCCTGTTGTTGTTTGTCCAACCCTTGTCCCGTTTCCCTACGGGGTCGGGTATGAGGTGAGATGAATTTGTCGTGGCGGTTTTTTATGACCGGATGCCCTTCCTGACGTCAACCTCACCAGAGGAGTTAATGAGAGATGAAATGAATGACGTGATATATGATAGTAGGGAGAGCCTACTCCTGTCGAATAGCACCAAGGGGTCTCCTCAAGGCTTAACGTCCCCATCCGACGGACGAATCACCATCAACAGCGTCATATGCCCTCACTCCATATGAGCACGGCGGAGAGGTTTGGAATTTAATCCAGGCTTTTGGCACGTAATCTAGTGATTAGAAATTGCATACCACGTCGACGTCGACGAACGGGACTCGAACCGGCTAACCTCGGTGTTAGACCGTTTTTAGACTTCAGCGCCTTAACGATCATGGCCACCAGGCGGGCATTCTGCTTTCTCCCTAGTTAGTGTTAATAGAGGTAGAGGATCCTTGCCTAGCTGTACTTCCTCTTAAAACAGTAACCACAACCACCACCACCGACGAACTGCAGAAATTAATGGCAAAGGACCTCACACTTTGTCTGGCCTTACATGCTTCATGATAGTTGTGTGTCGTATTATGTGTATATACTACTTATAAACAGTAAACACGCATGAACTCTTCACAATGTTGTTATTATTAATAATAATAGGCCTAATAATAATAATAATAATAATAATAATAATAATAATAATAATAATAATAATAATAATAATAATAATAATAATAATAATAATAATAATAATAATGTTACTGGTTTTTACGTCCTACTAACTTCTACTTAGTCCGCCTCTGTGGTGTAGTGGCTTATGTGATTAGCTGCCACACCCGGAGACCCAGATTCGATTCCCGGCTCTGCCACAAAATTTGAAAAGTGATACGAGGGCTGGAACGGGGTTCACCCAGCCTTAGGAAGTCAACTGAGTAGAGGTGGATTCCAGCCATCCTGGAAGTGGTTTTCCGTGGTTTCTCACTTTTCCTCCAGGCAAATGAGTGGATGGTACCTAACTTAAGGCCACAGCTGCTTCATTCCCTCTTCCTTGTCTATCCCTTCCAATCTTCCCATCCCCCCGCAAGGCCCCTGTTGAGCATAGCAGGTGAGGCCGCCTGGGCGAGGTACTTGTCATCCTCCCCATTTGTATCCTCCGACCCAGTGTCTGAAGCTCCAGGACACTGCCGTTGAGGCGGTAGAGATGGGATTCCCCGCTGAGTCTGAGGAAAAAACTACCCTGGAGGGTAACCAGATAAATAAGAAGAAAAACTCCTATTTATGCGGTTTTCGGAGATACCAAGGCGCCGGAATTCAGTCCTGCAGGAGTTCTTGTACGTGCCAGTAAATCTACCGACACGAGGCTGACATATTTGGGCACTTTCGAATACCACTGGACTGAGCCAGGATCGAACCCGCCAAGTTGGGTTCAGAAAGCCAGCGCCTCAACCACTCACTTAGCCTAGCCACAAAACGAAATGGCGTTATGGGCTTTTAGTGCCGGGAGTGTCCGAGGACAAGTTCGGCTCGCCAGATGCAGGTCTTTTGATTTGACACCTGTAGGAGACCTGCGCGTCGTGATGAGGATGAAATGATCACGAAGACGACACACACACACAGCCCCCATGTCAGCGAAATTAATCAATTAGTGTTAAAATTCCCGACCCTGCCGGGAATTGAACCCGGGGCTCCTGTGACCAAGGCGAGCACGATAAACATTTAGTCATGGAGCCATGCAGCTCTGTCACAATGTAATTCTCTTTTATCTAATACCTTCTATGTATTTGTGAAAAGGTTCTATTATTTTTAGATATACCTTTGAAATCTATAATACGTTTGAGCTAAATACGATTTGTTACAATAATGGGCTATTTGTTGATTCACAATCTCGAATATTTAAGCTGCTGAAATTTAAAGATATTCTACACTATTGAATTCTTATTAGTGCGACTAAGATGCGTATCTATTCCGTTTTTACCATAAAGGTCGAGGAAAGAAAAACACTGAGATGCCTTGATTCTCATCGGAATAAAATGGCATACCGGTAGGTGACTTTTCCAATAACGCGACGCGGATTAAACTTTGCTTCAGTGAAGAAACGCATTGCAGCACACGTCGCTACCTCTATATTATTTTGTACTGCTTGATATGGACCTCCTCCAAGTCCGAACCTTCAGTAACTTCACCATTTTTCAAACTCTTGCTGTGTGAAGGTTCTGGTTTGCTGACTTGTGCACTTGCGCGTAATCCGTCGATGTTACAACAAACTATTAGATGCAGAATTTGAAACGAGCACCGTTCCTTTGTTTCCGGGCAAACAGCTAGGAAGCTTACCTTTAGACTTTCATACATTTTATATCTATAAAATAATATAAATATGAAACGACGTTTGTCTACCTTCTGGAATGACATTACGTACAAATCACAGCGTAAACTTGACCTGAAATTGTATTATTTACAAGATTTCATGCAATTGGTTAACATGAGATGATGTCTAAGAGCCTAATGAAGCTTGATTGTTATTTAAAGGGGCTTGACTTGCAGGTGATCGGCCTCTAATGGAGCAACGTCCACAGTTTTTGGTGTAATTTTAATGACTCTCCTCTCCTGTAAAATTAAAATGTAGTGCTTTATAAATATGTACTTTAAATATTTCTCACTACAATAGGCTATAATGAAGAAAGGTAAACCTTTGATTTTGCTTGTAGATGGTCGAGAAAGCAGTACAGATACAAATAGATAGCACAGCCGCAGAACACACAGTTAAGTTACAATACATGCAACATCATTTTTTATTGTTTTACACTAATTACAACGCACTGCTTTACTTGCACACTGACGTTTCGCAAAACACGTGAGCATGGCCTTACCTATGTTGCCAGCGCGCTACTGCCGCGAGGACAGCTGATGCAATATGATCGCGGTAAACATACATACATACATTATCATTATAGTCTGTTATGCCTTTCAGCGTTCAGTCTGCAAGCCTCTGAGAATTTACTAAACGTCGCTACAATCCTCGATTTGCAACTAGTGTTGTGGCCTCATTTAGTTCTATACCTCTTATCTTTAAATCGTTAGAAACCGAGTCTAACCATCGTCGTCTTGGTCTCCCTCTACTTCTCTTACCCTCCATAACAGAGTCCATTATTCTCCTAGGTAACCTATCCTCCTCCATTCGCCTCACATGACCCCACCACCGAAGCCGGTTTATGCGTACAGCTTCATCCACCGAGTTCATTCCTAAATTAGCCTTTATCTCCTCATTCCGAGTTCCCTCCTGCCATTGTTCCCACCTGTTTGTACCAGCAATCATTCTTGCTACTTTCATGTCTGTTACTTCTAACTTATGAATAAGATATCCTGAGTCCACCCAGCTTTCGCTCCCATAAAGCAAAGTTGGTCTGAAAACAGACCGATGTAAAGATAGTTTTGTCTGGGAGCTGACTTCCTTCTTACAGAATACTGCTGATCGCAACTGCGAGCTCACTGCATTAGCTTTGCTACACCTTGATTCAATCTCACTTACTATATTACCATCCTGGGAAAACACACAACCTAAATACTTGAAATTATCGACCTGTTCTAGCTTTGTATCACCAATCTGACATTCAATTCTGTTGGATTACTTACCTACTGACATCAATTTAGTCTTCGACAGGCTAATTTTCATACCATACTCATTGCACCTATTTTCAAGTTCCAAGATGTTAGACTGCAGGCCTTCGGCACAGTCTGTCATTAAGACCAAGTCGTCAGCATAGGCCAGGCTGCTTACTACATTTCCACCTAACTGAATCCCTCCCTGCCATTTTATACCTTTCAGCATATGATCCATGTAAACTACAAACAGCAAAGGTGAAAGATTACAGCCTTGTCTAACTCCTGTAAGTACCCTGAACCAAGAACTCATTCTACCATCAATTCTCACTGAAGCCCAATTGTCAACATAAATGCCTTTGATTGATTTTAATAATCTACCTTCAATTCCATAGTCCCCCAGTATAGCGAACATCTTTTCCCTCGGTACCCTGTCATATGCTTTCTCTAGATCTACGAAACATAAACACAACTGCCTATTCCTCTCGTAGCATTTTTCAATTACCTGGCGCATACTGAAAATCTGATCCTGACAGCCTCTATGTGGTCTGAAACCACACTGGTTTTCATCCAACATCCTCTCAACGACTGATCGCACCCTCCCTTCCAAGATGCCTGTGAATACTTTGCCTGGTATACTAATCAATGAGATACCTCGATAGTTGTTGCAATCCTTCCTGTTCCCTTGCTTATAGATAGGTGCAATTACTGCTTTTGTCCAATCTGAAGGTACCTTACCAACACTCCACGCTAATTTGACTACTCTATGAAGCCATTTCATCCCTGCTTTCCCACTATACTTCACCATTTCAGGTCTAATTTCATCTATTCCTGCTGCCTTATGACAATGGAGTTTATTTACTATCCTTTCCACCTCCTCAAGCATAATTTCACCAACATCATTTTCCTCCTCCCCATGAGCTTGACTGTTTGCAACACCACCATGTTGATTTCCTTTTACATTGAGAAGATGTTCAAAATATTCCCTCCACCTCTCCAGTGATTCTCTGGGATCTGTTATGAGTTCACCTGAATTACTCAAAACACTGTTCATTTCCTTTTTCCCTCCCTTCCTAAGATTCTTTATTACTGTCCAGAAAGGTTTCCCTGCTGCTTGACCTAGCCTTTCCAGGTTATTACCAAAATCTTCGCATGACTTCTTTTTGGATTCAACAACTATTTGTTTCGCTCTGTTTCTTTCATCTACGTACAAATCCCTGTCTGCCTCGGCCCTTGTTTGGAGCCATTTCTGATAAGCCTTCTTTTTACGTTTACAGGCTGCTCTCCCTTCATCATTCCACCAAGATGTTCGCCTTTTCCCATCTTTACACACAGTTGTTCCTAGGCATTCCCTTGCTGTTTCTACTACAGCATCCCTGTATGCCACCCATTCACTTTCTATATCCTGAACCTGCTTACTGTCTACTGTTCGAAACTTCTCACTAATCATATCCATGTACTTCTGTCTAATTTCCTCATCCTGGAGATTTTCTACTCTTATTCGTTTGCAGACAGATTTCACTTTCTCTACCCTAGGCCTAGAGATACTTAGGCCGGGCTGAGTGGCTCAGACGGTTAAGGCGCTGGCCTTCTAACCCCAACTTGGCAGGTTCGATCCTGGCTCAGTCCGGTGGTATTTGAAGGTGCTCAAATACGACAGCCCTGTGTCGGTAGATTTACTGGCACGTAAAAGAACTCCTGCGGGACTAAATTCCGGCACCTCGGCGTCTCCGAAGACCTTAAAAAGTAGTTAGTGGGACGTAAAAAAAATAACATTAATTATTAATTAGAGATACTTAGTTCACTACAGATCAGATAATGGTCTGTATCATCGAAAAATCCCCGAAAAACTCGTACACTCCTAAAAGATTTCCTGAATTCAAAGTCTGTTAAGATATAGTCTATTATGGATCTGGTACCCCTAGCCTCCCATGTGTAGCGATGAATAGCCTTATGCTTGAAGAATGTATTTGTAACAGCTAAACCCATACTAGCACAGAAGTCCAGCAAACGCTTCCCATTCCCATTAGCTTCCATATCTTCCCCACATTTACCAATCACCCTTTCGTATCCTTCAGTTCTATTCCCAACTCTCGCATTGAAATCGCCCATTAGCACTATTCTATCCTTGCTGTTGACCCTGACCACGATGTCACTCAATGCTTCATAAAACTTGTCAACTTCATCCTCATCTGCACCCTCGCATGGTGAATACACGGACACAATTCTTGTCCTAATTCCTCTCACTGACAAATCTACCCACATCATTCGCTCATTTACGTGCCTAACGGAAACTATGTTGCGTGCAATGGTATTCCTGATAAAGAGCCCTACCCCAGACTCTGCTCTTCCCTTTCTAACACCCGTCAAGTACACTTTATAATCTCCTATCTCTTCTTCATTATCTCCCCTTACCCGAATATCACTCACTTACTCCTAGCACATCCAGATGCATCCTCTTTGCCGACTCAGCAAGTTCTACCTTCTTTCTTCCATAAGCCCCATTAATATTGATAGCTCCCCATCGAATTCCATTTCGTACGCCAAGTTGTTTCCAAGGAGTCCCTCGCCTGTCAAATGGGAGTGGGACTCCATTACTCCCATAGGTCCGAGGCTTGCTTAAAGTGTTCTGAGCTCGGTAAATTCATGAAGCAGGATGCTGCCCTACTTGCACATAGTCCAAGTGAGGATCTCTCCTCTAACGGGTTATGGACCACCGGTGAATTGTGTAGTCCTGGCCGCCTGAGCACAAGGAGGGCCACGACTCAGAATATGTCCGAGATGCCCACTCCCATTCCATAGCAACTGGTATCCCGACTCTCAGGACCACTTACTAGGCCACTCAGCCGTTGCCCATGGTTCACGAACTAGGACGTGACTACAGTAACCCACAAACATGAACCATCGCAGCCCTCATAAAATGTAATACCTTACGCAAAAAAATCTAATGAATCGGGATAGAAAACAAATTCACAAATGTACACTTACTAATAACATCCCACACTAAAAAGAGAACACATTATTAAGAATAAAAGAGAACAAACACATCACTAACCACTAAGGAGGTTATGGCGTACAAAGGGAACATTCCACTGATCTCAGAGTCACTTTCTTGCCACTTGTCTTTCCCGAAGTAGTACACTGAGGCACGCTAAACACTAAAGAACTTAGTACACTAACCAATACACGGATTTAAGTAAAACTACAGCTATTTTTAGATGCTGAACTATTAAACCTGTATTGCACTAACTTAGGCCTACGATATGCTAAACTGTAAACTACGCTATACTGTACTATACTAGATATACTAATGAAAAAGTCGTGAACCGTACCGAATACCATACACGGTGAGCAAGATAGGTTAACCACTTGGTGAATGTAAATTATTACGATCTCCCTTTATACTCTACGTTTCCCTACGTTGCTTGGCGCTGCTTGCTTCAATTCTACGCTCGCCGCATGATGTACTCTGCTCACCTACTGTCAACTCGACTGATTACGTCAGCTGTGCTACACTTTGCCGTGCTTGTGTACTGTGCACCACGTGACTTTATTCTTTCTATAACTCGCTAGTGTGTATAGCCTTCGCTTCGTTTCTGGAAACTTCCTTTCCTCTTTAAATTGCCTTCTCCGCCCATCCATCCTTGAGTCGGGCTTTCGTGGCGGAATGGTGGATTTACACACGCTAACAACTGTGTGCTGTGCTATTATGTCAACTTCAGCCGGACATTATCTGCTACAACTCGGTGAGCAAGGCTTATAACACATTTGTTTACATTTGGACTTTACCTTCATTCTGGCATTTGCCTATTATAATACAGTACTTTACTCAGTCGAGTGGCAATGCTTCGCTTTAAAACTTTCACATAGACTCTTTCTACTTATGAACTGCTCTACGGACTATTTGCAAAAAGAAAGCTTTTTCAGTTCTCATTTATGATCTATTGCTACTGCTAAAGTATTCCATTACCCGATGAAGAAGATCCTTTCTCATCCTAGTCCCCTTTCCCTTCCCATGCGTCCTTTTTCTTTTCAGGGTTCTGGTTTCGATGCGTATTGTATACTTTTGTAAATGTGGCACATCTTTTTTAGATTTTTCTTCCATTTACAAATTTTTATCTGGTTGTTCACTTATGGTTATTTTTGCACTGTTATTCTGGTCATCTTCTTTTGGGCCTAGTTCCTTCCTTACTGCGCGATTTTCCTCATCATAGCCTACTTCTTATTATATTTTATTAAGCACGTTTGATCACCTAACGTTATCTTATCAATTATGGTACATTTTATTTCATTCTGGTATATCAAACTATAAATATTATTTTGTCGTCGCCCCGACAAAATACTAGAGTTGGCAACTAGGTTTGGAGATCGCACTCTGCCGGTATAAGTATGACTATGGATCACCGCCGTCTCAATCTCTATATACTGCCTGCTCTGTGCCGCGAGAATTGCGTTTACAGCGACATTGCAGATGGCAGCACTTACCACACCCAGAGCACAATGTTGGTTAATTGAGAGTTCGTCCGTAAAGCCAATATAAAATGAAAAATAATCCTTAACTTGTTACTAATTTAGAAGATAATGCACATAGAGAAACTAACATTTCACATTTGAGCTTGGCTTAAGATATAGAAACGTAAACCAGTTGCAGTAGATATATTAGGATCATCCCACTGCTGCATGGTACATACAAATTTCAGAACTTTTTCGACACGAGTGACCTTTTCAGTCCTTTTCTTACTGTTATTTACCAGCAGTGGACGAAAAAAAGAATCTATCACTGTTTCGCTGACCCTTTGTTCATGACCAGATTTCAGGATACGTTTTACAGCACATAATGCGTGCGTTCGTCATGTCATTAAATCCACCACCCAATCTCACTGAACTAAATAGAGCTTCTATAGCGTCTCCAGAAAATCATCTAGTGAGAACATAAAATAACCGTTTTTGTAACAGATAAGACACACATTCCACTATAGATTTTACAGTTATCAAGACAGCATCAGCATTAGTCAGACACTTCAGTTTTTCACGTTTTGATTCCAACCGAATTATTTCAACGTACTCGATGATATCATCATTCAACCATTGTAAGTATTTTATCTGCTAGTGAATAGAACTGCACACAATCTGGATTTTTTTGCCGAAAGGCTTTACAGTAATCATTTCTGAACTAAAAGGAATAGATCGGAGACTTCTAAGCCTTTAACGAGGAAGTAGGCAGCAGGACTAGAGAACTTCTTTGAAAGTCGGATTACAAGAAAACACAACAGTTTATTCACGAGAGCAGGAGATTTTACAATATATATGCCGCATACACCTTCAACATGACCACGCAAACGAACTTGTCGCTGGTTTGGTCGTAGAGGGAGCCGTACCTAATCAGCCATTTAATCGGCGATCACTGTTACACTCCTCTCTGTTGGTCTGAGAGTTTTACATTCAGCTCTAAGTCTTTACTTCACTAATTGGGAAATCCCGACAAACATTATCAATATTTTCCATCTAGGCTAGCTGTCCAGAGTACTTTGTGACGGAGCTGACACTAGATCAGGAGTCCCTGCCATATTCGTAACCGTTTGGGATACTATTCCCCCCGGCACATAGTAAAGGGGTGATTTGTTCTGACTGCCCGGATTTTGTCTTGCGAAAATTATGAATTTGATTTTTTAAACGGTCGTTTTTCCTTTATACTTTTCTGCTTCCTTTACTTTATTCAGGCGATCAATTTCTGGGCAGTCTTCGAATTTATCTGTAGTCTTTTAACTTCATTATGGTCATTCATCAGCTGTTATCGTAGTCTCAGAATTCTTGATCGGAGCCTCTAATGTGTGATTTTCTGATCACTGCTGTCATTCTTATTCGCTGGAATATTGACTTGGATTGGTACATCGTTGTTCAAATGAATTTCGTACTCGCCATCCAATGTATTTCCTGCAGTTGAAGAGCATGTTTTATCACAGATTTCTTCCGAAGAAATATCTTGTCGCTGTCTGGTCTTTTACGGAGCTATTTTTCTGGTTTGAAGGTAATGGGGATAATTCGAAGACCGACTAGGCACGCTCTCTGGCTTCAATATATTTTTGTTTTATATTTTATCTCCATCTCTAAAATTCAGGCTACAAACACGAGAATAATCGGATGGAATCCATTGACTACCCTTGGTTGATCCTTGCCTTGATATAGCGTTAAGTAATTTTCTCAACGTTCTTTACTTGGGGGGGGGGGGGGGAGGGGGGATAACAGGAATCCTCACACCTGAAGAATTTGGATTTCCTGCTTTCATATATAGAGAGGAACACAACAGTTAATCATTTTACAACCAGAGACACACACATACAAATTCTCGATGCAAAAACACTGGAACACAACAACGTGGGTACGGAGATAAGTTGGGTGCGTTAGCTGGCGCCCCTAGCGGAGGTTTGTGACACTAACAGCTCACGCTGAGAAGCATGTTAACCGCATAGCATAGAGCAGGCAGTATATAGGATTGAGACGGCGGTGCTATGGATGTCTACGTTTCAGCGCATAACCACCAGACAGAGCCAAAATCGGCCAAAACGTATATTTAGTGGTAAAGCAGTGCGGAGTATAGTCGCAATGTTTTGGTGCAATCAACATGGCAGCAGCGCGTGTCCACTGAACGTCCACTGGCTTCAACTCAGGCAGCACATTGGTGGCTCTATACTATTCTGTGCTCATTGGTCCGTATAGTGATCCATTTTCTGCGAGCTAAGAGAGGGAACCGGTCAACATTCACAGGTGGATTGTGTTTGTATGTGGAGAGAAAAGGATGTGTCTCCAACAGATGTGCAAGTGGTGGCGTGAATTTGGAATGTGCTCGACCAACTATGAAAGATGAAGAACAGAATGGCCTTCAGTAAACATGTGACGTATTCGTTAATGCCATCGGCGGAGTGGTACGGAAGAACAGATGTGTAATGCTGAATAAGTTACAGGTGTTTAGCGAACAGAATGCACACTTTATAGTTAGGAATAGAAGAGGGTATTACTTGCTCTGACAAATGCTTGAGTAACTTTGGTGATTATTTGGGAAAGTAAAGGATTGTTACCAAAATGTAACAGTGACTTATTTTCAGTCACCCTGTGTGTGTAGGGGTGTGGGTAGTAGAATATGTCCTCGGTATCTCCCACCTGTCATAAGGGGAAAATAAACGAGGGACCAGAGGCTCTCAAATTGCTTCCACTTGGTTCAGACTTCCTACTTTCATATTTACTATCTGTCTACCTCCGTAGCGTAATGGTTAGCACTACTGTAGCTCATTCCATGTTAAGAAAACAGTATTGATCTTACGACAACACGGTTGCCATATCGAACGGCTCTGTTCAACACCATCATGTTGGCACATACATTTGTGAAATTCAGTACTTAAGTTCAAGACAAAAAGCGGATGAATCTAAGCTACAAATTATTTGTGTCATATAAACAGGACGGAGTGTTTACAGGGGCTATTTTTGGTTTGTACAGAATCAGAAGTAAACTACGGCACATAAAAAATCTCATCATTGAAGCGTAAGGCAAATTGGGGGAGAAAATAGACAAATAATTTTTATTGGCTCGAGGGGTGAGGGATGCATGTGATTTCATTTAATAAATTTCTCCACGAAATAAAGGCTCAAAACAGACTCAAGAAATAAATACTGTAGATGACTCTACGAAAGATCACACATGTAGGCTTATCGCATAACTCGCACTCAACACAAGATAATTACGTAGCGATTTAAAGCCTAAACACACACACGCAACAAATAAATACTCTAGGTGACTCCTGGAGGTCAAATGGACTGTATTGCGATTGAACTGTCTAAAGCATTTGATAGGGTGAATCATGGGAGACTACTGGCAAAAATGAGTGCAATTGGACTAGACAAAAGAGTGACTGAATGGGTTGCTATATTTCTAGAAAATAGATCTCAGAGAATTAGGGTAGGTGAAGCTTTATCTGACCCTGTAAAAACTAAGAGGGGAATTCCTCAAGGCAGTATTATCGGACCTTTATGTTTTCTTATATATATATATAAATGATATGAGTAAAGGAGTGGATTTGGAGGTAAGGCTTTTTGTGGATGATGTTATTCTCTATAGAGTGATAAATAAGTTACACGATTGTGAGCAACTGCAGCGTGACCTCGAAAATGTTGTGAGATGGACAGCAGGCAATGGTATGTTGATAAACGAGGTTAAAAGTCAGGTTGTGAGTTTCACAAATAGGAAAAGTCCTCTCAGTTTTAATTACTGCGTTGACGGGGTGAAAGTTCCTTTTGGGGATCATTGTAAGTATCTAGGTGTTAATATAAGGAGTAGTATAATTGGATGGTTCGGCCGCCTCCTCCTCCTCCCGCCGCCTCCTCCGCCGCCTCCTCCGCCTCCTCCTCCTCCGCCGCCGCCGCCGCCGCCGCCGCCGCCGCCCGCGGGAAATTTGAATTTTGGCGGGAAATTTGAATTTTGGCGCGAGATTTGAATTTGTAAACAAAGCCACGTGCTTTTTGACAGCTGTCATCGACAACAACGCAACGCTAACCGCACTGCTGCCATCTTGACGGACCTAAACCTCACTAGTACCAACCTAACCTAACTAGCGTGAGGTAAACAAACCCACGTGTTTTTTGACAGCCACGTGCTTTTTGACAGACAACAACACATCGCTAACCTCAGTACTGCCATCTTGACGGGTCTAAACCTTAGTGGTACCAACTTAACCTAACTAGCATGAGGTAAACAAAGCCACGTGCTTTTTGACTGCCACGTGCTTTTTGACAGCTACCATCCGCCATCTTTAAACTACAGAGCGCTGTGCTGCCCTCTTGCGTCACCTGTCATCGGCAGTGCTGCCATCTTGGCGGGCCTAAACCTTAGTGCTACCAACTTAACCTCACTAGCTCGAGATAAACAAATCTACGTGCTTTTTGACAGCCACGTGCTTTTTTTTTGACAGCTGTCATCCGCCATCTTTGAGCACCGTGCTGCCCTCATGCGGGGCAATTTCGTCAGCTGTCATCCGCCATCTTTAATCCAGAGAGAACAGTGCTGCACTCTATGTGGTGGCGGCAATTTGAAAAATTCTATGTGCTCTTGTTGGGAAACAAAGCCACGTGCAGCTGTCATCGGCCATCTTTAATCAATAGAGCGCTGTGCTGCGGGCAATTTCGTCAGCTGTCATCCGCCATCTTTAATCCAGAGAGAACAGTGCTGCACTCTATGTGGTGGCGGCAATTTGAAAAATTCTATGTGCTCTTGTTGGGAAACAAAGCCACGTGCAGCTGTCATTCGCCATCTTTGAGCGCTGTGCTGCGGGCAATTTCGTCGGCTGTTATCCGCCATCTTTAATCCAGAGAGAACAGTGCTGCACTCTATGTGGTGGCGGTAAATTCCACGTGCTTTACAAACCTATGCGCTTTTCTGACAGCTGTCATCCGCCATCTTTGAGAACAGTGCTGCACTCTATGTGGTGGTAGCAAATTCCACGTGCTCTACAAAGCCACATGCTCTTTTGACAGCTGTCACCCGCCATCTTTGAGCACTATGCTGCGGGCAATTTCGTTAGCCGTCATCCACCATCTTTAATGAACAGAGCACCGTGCTGCCCTCATGCGGGGCAATTTCGTTAGCTGTCATCCGCCATCTTTTAATGAACAGAGCACCATGCTGCTCTCTGTAGTAGCGGGTAATTTGAAAAGTTCTGTTAGCTGTCATCCGCCATCTTTAATCACCGTGCTGCCCCGGTGACGGCAAATTCCACGTGCTCTTGTTTGGAAACAAAGCTTTTAATCCAGAGAGAACAGTGCTGCCCCGGTGGTAGCAAATTCTACGTGCTTTACAAAGCTATGTGCTTTTTGACAAAAAAAAAAAAAATCTGCTCTCGAGATACTTACCGAACTATACTTACGAAACTGCTCATCACCTTCTTTCTTCCATGAGTAATAAACAAAAACTCTATCCTGCAAATAAGGAGCGGGAGGAAGGTGATACCTAACCTAAAATAAAAGAATATGCCAATTCTACATTATTTATTTACATCTTGTATGTACAAGTTTTATCTCGAATCATTTTACCCTAGCGTACTTCTCGATGCAATTCTTGAATGTACAAGTTTAGACTTGCCGTACCAGCGTTCCTCTCCCGAATTGTGATGTAAGACAGCGTAACGTAAGTACACACACACCTCTAGCATAATGTTTATGTAAAGTAGTACTTATCAATACTACTATGCCCCCAGGCTAGCGTGTTGGTAGAATTTGGGATGACAAACCGTTTACAATCATCGCTATTAAGGGCTACCTTACTAATTAAATGTGTGTACAACTGGTGCTTCTTGCTTCTAATGACAGACATTTGCTTATGCAAAACAGGTGGATTACTTTTAATGCAATTGTTATAGTTTTCAAAACTTAGCTGATTCTGAACGACATTCTTTTTAACCCCCTTCAATCTCTTTATTTGTAATTCATTTAAGAGTTTTATGCAATATGACTTGGATTTAGTACCTACAAATGAATCGATAATATTCCCAGCACATTCATCTTTCATTTTACCTAGAACCTTTTTGTTCACTAGCGGTAGATGATATTGATTATCTGCAGGATAGTTACTCGTATCAAACCTACCCAAGTCAGGCTTTATATCATTGTAATAGTCATCAGTTTTGATTTGATAAATAAACGAATCGGTATCTGTGTAGAGCAATTGCGCATTATGCGCGTACTTCTTCATCATATAATCGTAATGGAATTCATACATGAGTGTTTTAGCCAATTCAAGTACTGCAAAGCCGACGTAGGTAGGTTTGTCATACTTAGCCTTGACACGATTCATCTGTATAATAACTAAATTCTCATGTATGATGGTGCAGCTGTGGAAATTTGGTTTACTTATTAAATAGTTAGCACCATACCTTTTCTTAATATTATCCCAGTTTGTAATCAATTTTACATCAACGCGTTTGTCAACATTCTCCATAGTCTTACCAAACACACTGTTATTCATGAGCTTGTAGAAATCTTTTTCAAACTCGTTAACCGCATTCGTTCTTAAATTATTGTTCAGATCGATATATGGCTTTAGCCACGGTGACTGATTAAATTCTAGTACGCGATGAATTTTGGATAACTTCAAACCATGCTGCAAACACTGTTTTAAATTTCGGTAATGAATGATATACTTAGATTTATCGCATAAATTAGCAATGAGCATTTTCATCGTTGATGCAATGTACGGGGACTTCATATTTTCAGGGCAGAACGGTAGGTCATTATGAGAAGTGTGTAACTCTTTAGGATACTGTAAGTCAACTTCGAGGAAATAACCTTTATCAGCTTCATCACCTAGGGCGTGTAGCTGTAAAGCATCAATTTCGCACTGCGTCAGCCAGCGGAAACCACTCACCGGTAGATGCTGACTCATCGCACACCCATACTGATTATTAGCATCGAGGTAAACGATATACCGAGATTCCTGACTGGAATCGAAACTCGGCATGTACTTATTATTAGCACTCGAATACCGGCCGCTGCACTGACTCAGACCGCCTCGAATGGATGCTTTTATAAAGTGCACCATATCGATATCGGACAGCAGTTCCAAATTCACACGCGTGTATTTTAACATCGCGTCCCAACTTAACCCAGGTGCAGTAAAATACTGACATGGGTCAAGGCTGTAGGTGTTCATGCAAACACAGCGAAAATTTTCAAAAACATCAGCTAACAAAAGTACATCTGTCTTTAAATATAAATCAGAGTATTCACCCAGCGTTTGAATGTGGAACTGCTCCCAGATATGTTGCGCATGTAAATAGTCATCATCACTAATATCTGCTGAATTCAGCGAGCTGTAAAAGGATTGTTTCGATGGTAAGGCACGTTCTTCGAGGCGGTCTAAGCAGTCGAGATATTCATAACAAAAAACACCCTTACGCCGAAGTAAATTAAACTGCGCTTCTTCGGGGAAAACGCGTCGAATTTCTGTAAATTGTTCAGGCTGTAAATGACTAGAAAGTTTATCGAGGCTACTCGCCATAAAGCGAAACGAGTCAAGGAATCTCAGTTTTATAGAATGCTCAGCATCTACTTTTACAGACTTTGCAAACGCAATGTACCGCTCTTTATTCCGAGGGATTATATCTACTTTTTCATCCGAAGCTCCAAATTGTGAAATGATGAAATGAGAGTCGTAACCAGATAAGTTATGAAAAATTACAGGGATAAATTTAGGAACTCTATACTTAAGATTACAGCTATAATGAGCGGCACATCTGTAGAAACCAGTTAAATGATCATGATCAAAAACTTTAGGGTCATTTTCGGAAAATTCCCCATCACAAATGCTACACTTTGTAGCACGTTCATGATCATTTAACTGAATTTCGGTGAATGGCTTCATAGGAATATTACTATTCAGAATACGACCGAGACGAACTGCATCACTTTCAAGTCTTTCTAAAATACTTTAGCAGCATCATGTCCTCGATACAGCTCTAACTTGTTAAGCGTACTATCGTAACTACACTTGATGTAATACGCGAAGCTATACGGGACATGCATGTGCGTAGTATTAGTGAAAGAGTTGTCAGGATTAGGTGATCATGTGTTGCATGGCGTGAGGATGGCTTCAAAGTCTGCATAAATCACGAACGGTACCCACATCTGCTTGTGAAAATTTGTAAATTTTAAAACATTATTGCCTGTAGTAGGTATCTCTGTACGTACATGATTGCAGTCATTCTTGGAATGCTTCGTTAACTGATCATCATTTCTGAAATACTGCAAGCATCCATCACATAGCCACTTTTTGTTACACCTGTTTGACAACTGACTGCCAACAAGTCTACTCAGATTTTTAATCCAGCAAAAGTGGCTATTCACACTGTTTTCAATATAGAGTAAATTAACGTGAGTACTCTTCTTATGACATGTATAATACAGAGGACCTACTACAGACTTTTTCTCTACACCATACACATTAATACTAATGTTATTTAGTTCCTCAAAGCGCTTAATATCCTTTATCTGCACAGGAAATTCTATACTATCGAAATTTAGCTGCGTTGAATAGTGCGGATACGATGATGTTCTATACGCTACATTCGATTTAGCAGGATTTAAAGCTGACATCACCGCCCAAGCAAAACATGATTCGTCATTGTTTTGGATGTTTACAACAGCTTCTTTTCGCTGAATCCATGTCGGCAGCTCAATGTGCGAAGATCCACGCATAGGATTGTACTTATTGATGTTAACTTCTAGATACATTATTTCAACTAAAGCCCACCCTGATTCCTTTTCCTGAAATTCCTCGCTCTTAGTTGAAATAATGTTAGAGACATCCCTAAGTACATCACCAAAATTAGTCGACTGACTTATGATAAAATTCTTCGTATTAAATGATTTAATGTCCGTTATTTCGGATTCATCCGTGCTTTTAATGTACAAGGCGAAAAGTTCAAAATTAACTTTAAATAAACTATGATTGGACAAAGATTTAGCAAGAAGCTGTTGTACATCCGGTTGAACGCAATTTAAAAAGTTTGAAGTGCTCTGAAACTTTTGACTCGTGCGAATTCGGTAACTAGCAATCCTACTTTTAAATGCTGTATTAATTTCCTCGATGTTTGCGTTACTACCACTTCTACACGCATTATTTTTATGCGCATTACTCCGTAAGTGCCCCTGAAAATGCGAAGATGGTACATCAGTGTTACAGTGCTCGCAGTGAATAGTTTGAAGTTCATGATTTTTTCTAGGTTTTTTACTACTAGTACTTTCTACAGCTACATCAGTAGCTGCACGCTTTTTCCCTACTACTACCTGAGGGCAAGTAGATATTTGATGTACCTCTGCTAAGTGGTCCTCATATCGCTCTACGTTAGCGAAATACACACTACAAACTTTACATAAAGCAGATGTTATGCTAGGGTGTTTTGATTTCATATGGCGCATGAAGTTATCACGCCTTGAAAACGTTACATTACATTCCTCACAGCAGGGGGACATCTGTTCATGATTTTTTCTAGGTTTTTTACTACTAGTACTTTCTACAGCTACATCAGTAGCTGCACACTTTTTCCCTACTACTACCTGAGGGCAAGTAGATATTTGATGTACCTCTGCTAAGTGGTCCTCATATCGCTCTACGTCAGCGAAATACACACTACAAACTTTACATAAAGCAGATGTTATGCTAGGGTGTTTTGATTTCATATGGCGCATGAAGTTATCACGCCTTGCAAACGTTACATTACATTCCTCGCAGCAGGGGAACATCTGAAAAGAGAACGACCGATAGAGATTAGGTGAAAGTTACGGAAGAAACCAAGTTTCAGCGTATAGAGGTTGGACATGGCTGTGAGTTAGGCCTATAGCATGAGGATTGAAGAGAACAACTAAAGTTACGATGTTCGGAAGAAACCAAGTTTCAGCCCGTTGAGACTAGACATGGCTATGTATACGTGTTTGAAATTATACCACGTCTATAGTATGAGGATTGAAGAGAACAACTATTTATCAATACTCTAAAGTTACAGAAGAAACCAAGTTTCAGCCCGTTGAGGGTAGACATAGCTATGTACACGTGTTTGAAATTATACCACGTCTATAGCGTGAGGAATAAAGAGAACAACTATTTATCAATACTCTAAAGTTACAGAAGAAACCAAGTTTCAGCCTGTTGAGGGCAGACATAGCTATGTGTGCGCGTGTTTGAAATTATACCACGTCTATAGCACGAGGATTAAAGAGAACAACTATTTATCAATAGACTAAAGTTATGATGTTTTAGAAGAAACCAAGTATCAACCCGTTGAGGTCAGACATAGCTATGTGTACGTGTTTGAAATTATACCACGTCTATAGCATGATGATTGAAGAGAACAACTATTTATCAATAGACTAAAGTTACGATGTTCGGAAGAAACCAGCTTTCAACCCGTTGAGGTCAGACATAGCTATACCTCGTCTATAGTATGCAAGAACAACTATTTATCAATAGATTAAAGTTACAATGTTTTAGAAGAAACCAATTTTCAGCCTGTTGAGGGCAGACATAGCTATGTGCGCGTGTTTGAAATTATACCACGTCTACAGTATGCGGGTTGAAGAGAACAACTATTTATCAATTGCTTAAAGTTATGATGTTTTAGAAGAAACCAAGTTTCAACCTGTTGAGGGCAGACATAGCTATGTGCGCGTGTTTGAAATTATTCCTCGTCTATAGTATGCAGGTTGAAGAGAACAACTGTTTATGAATAGCTTAAAGTTACAATGTTTTAGAAGAAACCAAGTTTCAACCCGTTGAGGTCAGACATAGCCATGTGTGCCTGTTTGAAATTATACCCCGTCTATAGCGTGAGGATTAAAGAGAACAACTATTTATCAATAGACTAAAGTTATGATGTTTTAGAAGAAACCAAGTTTCAACCCGTTGAGGTCAGATATAGCTATGTGTACGTGTTTGAAATTATACCACGTCTATAGTACGCGGGTTGAAGAGAACAACTATTTATCAATTGCTTAAAGTTATGATGTTTTAGAAGAAACCAAGTTTCAGCCTGTTGAGGGCGGACATAGCTATGTACGTACCTCGCGTGAGGATTAAAGAGAACAACTATTTATCAATAGACTAAAGTTATGATGTTTTAGAAGAAACCAAGTTTCAACGAATAGAGGTCAGACATACCTTAAAATCTTCGCGCTGCAAACTGTTACTCGGATGTATAAAATGCGTGCGTTCAAGCCTGAAACTCGAATGATAATATTCTGGTCGTACCTAAAAAAAGAAGAAACATATATGAATGTAGTGTAGGGTGCATCATCTAATCTAATTATCTTTACAACTCAAAGTTCGAAAACATACCTTTTAAAAAAAATGCACGTGCTGCAGACTGTTACTGGGATGAATAAAATTGCGTACTTTCGAACGGTACCTAAAAAAAAGAACAAACATATATGAATGTAGATGTCCGGCGTAGAAGTTGCTTTGCAAATAAAAAAAGTAACTAACAGTTCTACCTTACCTTAAGATAAAGGCTGAAGAATAATATTCACTGCAGACGGGTGATGTGTGTGTGTGTACGTAATAAACGCATACAGAGAACTGTGAGCACTTCGCGCAGACTGCAGCGGCTAAATATTGAACCCGACAGGGGCATGATCCAAGGACCTTGGGTTGATATCGATCTCAGTAATTACGCACGCAATGCTATTAAAGGGAAAGAACGCTGAAAATGATTAATATTCATATCATTAATAGAGGTCATACCGAAACTAATTAATATTCATACCATTGAGATAGATAAATTGTGTATTTTAAAATTATTTTATGAGATTTCTTTGTCTGCGACTTATTGCGCAGTATTATCCTTTGTGTAGCGGGGGCCCCGCAGATGAAGCCAAGCCAACTTAGACCCGGGAGGGGTTACGAATGGGGATTCCCTATGACATCACTCGAGAGAAGACATCCCTCCTCAAGGCTCACAGAATGAGGGGAAACTAACTTTTTCGAAACGGAATATAGGAGCCATCTTGGAATCGGACTGGCCAACTTAATTACCGACGAGGTAGAAAATTAATAAAACTCGAATTAGGGGCTCATCTCCCGATTTAAAAGGGATGAATGCTACTGGGACATTTATTCAGAGTGTTTAATGTCCTCTTCCGTGATAACTTTCAGCAGGAGAAAGAATACTGTGTTGTTTCTGCGTGGAAAAGTACTGGGGCCATCTGGTTAGTGTCATGACAGCTCCTCGAGACCGGGACTTCACCCCGTGTGGTGGGGGAAGCAGAACATATTTTAATTAATTTAAAGAGATTCACCGAAGGATAATTGAGTGGTTATGTCTCAATCGCACCAACTAGATACTGGTCACCGACCAATCGTACTATTTTACCTCGAGTACGCCGGGAATAGGCGATACGCAAATTAGTGGAAGGGGTATCGCTCCCTAGTAAAAACTACTGCAGAAAGGAAGAAGCGTCAGTCGGGATTTGTGGCTTACGGGCGGCGAAGCTACGTGTTGTCGAGCTTCCAGTGATCTTTTGTTTGAGTGAATTTCAATTTAATTTACAAGTGAAATCGCGTACTGTGCGTAAATATTGCAGAGATTGGATAGACGTGATGCTAGGGTCTAAACTTTAAAGATCAGAGACGTGTCGCGAACATTAAATATAATTTGTAATAATATTATTATTATTATTACTACGGCGCTACTGTGTCGAGTCGTGACAAAGGTACGCGGAATCCGATACTGAATCGCGGATTGCGGAGTGAGGTCCGATATCGTGGCTGGACGTTCACACCGAATGTAACTAAATAAATCTTGGAATAAATAGTGACGTGTTGTGTGCCTCAGGAATATTGCCAGCGGTTTCGTCAACCTAGAACAATGGACTCCCAGTTGGAAAGAAGAATGGTGCCTCCAGTAACTGCTGTGGTGCGTATGGGTCAGCACTAAATCAACAATGGACTCCCTGAGCTGACAACGGGTCATCGAGATGGAGATGAGTATAAATCATAATTAATATGACGTAATCAGATTGGGCGGGGAACAGTTATCATTACCTGACGCTATAATGTTAAAGATTGTAACTTCAGTAATGTAGATGTGCTACCATGATACACGTAGCTTCTATTTACTTTATTTAATTAGTAACACGTCTGAGCAATCAATTGTAAATAAAGGGGTAACACGATAAGTTTGCATGCAGTAGTAGATTGACTTAATCATTTTATTTGGGAAAACTTGTAATTATTGATGCGTCAGGAGACTAATTCTTAGTAATTCAGAGTAATTCAAGTTAGGTTGTAGTTAGTCCAGCGAGGATATTGCATGGCTGGTAAATAGTGTAATTTTATTCCGTGAGCACCCAGAGCTACGAGATATGACTTCGGAACTGACATCCCAGGCCTCCAATGACATATATTTAGATAGGAAGTGTACAATTTTAATTGGCAGGCTTATCACCATTTAAGTGCAAATTGAGGAATATTTAATTCATAATTGTATTACCGTGTGACGATTTTATCAGAAATCACAATTTAGATATGGATTAATTACACCGTCATTACGAGGAAGTTAATTATGATCACGCAGTATGGTCTAATTTCCAGGTAAGTCGTGTAGGGAGATGGTGTAATGATGAACCCAATAATAATAATAATAATAATAATAATAATAATAATAATAATAATAATAAATTGTAGTTATGGTAATCAAACAAGTATTGGTATCATAGGAACCGATGTCGCGTCGCGGGATCATGATATTGTAAATGAATGTGTGTGTTGAATTGAAGTGAAGTATTGAGAGCCGATGTAATTTTGTTTAAGGAACGATGAGGCTCAGTTTATTAGTGAACGATCCCCGAGATGGGGTGTTTTGTTAAGAAAGGGCGTTATGCCTGTGAAGGCCGAGGCCAATGACCACCCGCCGTGTGGGGGCTGTGGGCAGTTGACCTACTGAGGAGAAGTGTCGGTTTTTTTGTGTATTCTCGTCCGCTCGTGTAAGAGGGAGCCTTGAGTTGAAGTGAATGAGGGCGAAAGAATCGCTTAATAATGAAATATTCAACACGCCAGACTGATGTAGTCGCTAATAAATGACACGGCGATTGTTACCAGTACTTGTTAGTTTACTGCCATTACACACTTGAGTATAACGTAGTTTAGGGTTTTCAGAGTCCCACTTCCATCCCAACGGGTGTCAGTTCAGTTCCCGACAGCGGCATTGGTACCCCAATGCTCAACCGAAGGCTGGATGTCTCACGTGTTTACTGTATATAATTTGTGTTCTTTAAGGGTTTATGTATCTTGTTGTGATTATAATTGAGTTACCGATGGTGTTGACCATCGGGGTGGTGAATTTTTTACAAGTGAGGGTCGGTTCAAACCCGGGCGTTTGTTCCACATTTTTATGAGTTCCTTCGTGGTACTTCGTTGGGGAATAGCTGTGTGTTTAGTATAGGGATTGCTCAGATTCGTTGCATGCATGTTAATCCTATTGGTCAATGATATCACATAGCCTCAGTGTCTATGATAAGTGTTTTCCCGTTCGAATCTCGTCATAATGGATCGCTCTGCGATAGATAATACTCGGATCCATCACAAACGACTGAAAGTCGATAACAAACAACAACAATTGATAATAATCCATGTAATTCATTTGTATATAAATGCGTCATTACCATCATCATCATTAAGGCCTAATAAACCACGTGTATTAATCTAATCTTTAACCCGAATGTGTTCTCATTGTAATTAGGTATGACCCGTCTCCTACCCTGTATGCCCTTAAGCTTAGTCGAGTTAAGCGCCCATTTGTTTTATTCCAACCCGTTAACGCCCTGTAGACATCATGCCGGAGCCATTAGGTGTAGGGACGGGCACATACTTAAGATGGCGCATCCAAAGTGGGGCGAGATAAAAGGGCGTAAGTGAACTGTGGGGGCTCGATATGTCCGTAAATAAGGGCTACCCAGATTTAGGAAATTTAGCGCCATATAGAATGACATCCAATGTCTGGCTATATAAATACGGCCCAAGGTGGGACATATTCTACGGTTTAATAGGCGTATTTTGATGTTTAATAGGCGCATAATTATCCCACCTATTGCATACCATTAATGTAAAGATAGGGGCGTTGTGTGTTGTGTATTAGGCAAGGCATACTTGTGCGGCTTCCAGGAGTGGGCACGATTATTTCGGTAACCCAGGTCTGCTTCTGACATTTCCACGCGAGGCCCAGTTCATTATGAGTGAATAAGTGATACCTTGATGTCAATATTAAATCGTTTTATGAATGAGAACACAGTCATGGTCCAATGATATGGGCAGAGCCATGACATTCGAGTAAGCAGGGGCGTATCCAAAATTTAAGGGGATTAGTTCGAATCCCGGGAAACAATGAAATGAATTTCCCATAAGTGAGGTTTGAAGTGAATAGTGGCTTTCTCTTAGTGCATATCTATTCACGGATATTAGCCAGTGGTGCGTGTTTCGTCACCAAACAACCTGCTATTAGGAAATATATTTTACGTTAGTATAACCGAGGATGAGAAGAGGTAACCTCACGCCTACTTTTCTTTTTCGAGTGGCAGTAGGTTGATTTCATGGGTTCAGTTTGAGATTCTGATGACTTTGTGTGTTTGAAGGACCTCAATGCTGAGGGCATGGGTTGATTTACTGGCACTATACCACATGTGTTGGTATTTAAAATCGAGCCCAATTTTAAAATCACAGGTCAACCGGCAACTTTATTAACTGAATTTGAGGGCTAATGTTATAATCATTTTCGGAAATTTCCCGTTGCCTTCTTATATAAATTTCATGAACCTTAATGATGTTAGGCGGTTAGGCAGCTTCAATGATAGCCGTTTTTGAGGCTTAATTTGCAATGATGATTAAAGTAAAGATTATTTGAAGCTGGAAGAACGTAAAGTTTGGATAGAGGAATCCTTTCTTTTAAAATAAATAATAATTATATATTGTTGTGGTTTGTTGACGCCGACGTTAGCGAGGGGGGTCCTGTCATCTCAAAGGATAGCGACATGGATAGTGAAGCCATGCGGGCTTTGATGGACGCCTTTAAGGCACTTGAAAATAAGATGGAAGAGAGCAGGAAGGCGATGGAAAATAAGATGGAAGATAACAGTGCGCAGATTAGGGAAATGAAGGACGGTGTGAAGGACGATTTAAAGGCGAATCGGGAGGAAATGAAGGACGATATTAAGACGCTTGAAAATGAATGCAAACAGGGGCGCGCGGAGGTCAGAGAACAACTAGAGAACTTTGACGGTAAATTAACACATTTTGAGGTTAAATTGGAAGAAAACCGAACCGAGACTAGTAAGATGATTGAGGAGAAATGCAGTAGTTTAATGAACAAAATTCAGGAGGTTCAACAACAATGCGAAAAGGGGGCTAAGGAACTAAGCGATAAAATAGACGCGGTTTCTCAGCTCAATGCCGTTGTTGAAATAAAGGTCGAGGGAATAGTTGAGCGGCTTGGTCAGGTTGAGACCGGTATCGAGAGAGACATAACTCGCGTGAATGGCGAAATCGTGGATGTAAATGAGAAAATCGATCGGCTGAATGGTGAGATGAAACAGGTCAGGTCCAAAGCGGATGACCGCGACACGAAGATCGAAGAGATAGTGGAGCAGGTCAAGGACAACCAGATAAATATCAGGATCGTTGAAGAAAGGACGGAGAAAGCCTTGGCGGTAATTGAGGCCCTAGACGAAAAGATTACGTCAGTATCGCAAGCAGCGCAGTCCGATACGAAACTAACTTTTGCCAGGTTACGGAAGGAAGTGTCAGGACAAATAGTAGGAGAGACTGCTAAACAGATCCACGAATGGAGCGAAGAGAAAGGCTCGAAAATGATGGTGAAATTGGAGATCCACGAAGAACAAATTAACGCGCTTCGCGAAGAAATAGAGGGAATGAAGAAATTAGACATCCGGGATGAACCACATTTCAAAATGGAAACGGCCGGAATGAAGAAAATGGAATTAGGTAGCGGATCACATCAAATGGGCTACAGTCTGTTCAAGGAGCAACTACCCGGCAATGAAGAGTATAAATTACCGACGATGGACGAGAGAACGTCGACCTTGCTTGGCCAAAATTCAATACCGATGTATAGCCTCTTACGTTCGGCGGATGATAAGCCAAAGAAGTTCAAACCAGGCACTAGGACTACGCCAAAAAGTTTCCTCCGCGAGGTAGATGATTATATGGCAGATCATCGGGTACCAGCGGATCGGAAGTTACGTGTAGTTGAAAAATTTTTGGAAGACCAGGCTCTCGAATGGTTTAAAGCGTTCCGCTACTGTTTTGATAGCTATGAAGGCTTTAAGAAGCTATTTTTGGAAAAATACTGGGGTTTGGACACGCAGCAAGGACTTAGGTTAGAGCTTTACTCGAGGAGGTACGCTTCGGGAGGACCCACAAGGTTCTGTGATTATTTCACGTCCCAGCTGGTGAAGATGCGCGAACTGGACAGCCCGCCGACCGAAAGTGAATTAATAACCGCCATCACAAAGCAATTCCCAGCTGACGTCCAGCGCATGTTGATTGCGGCAAATATCCGTACGGCAGTGGAAGCCGAGCACGTGTTAAGACAGTTGGATCAGACATCTCATGTCGGGCACGGCCGAGCTAGAAACGTAGAAGCCATCAACACGTTAAACGTTCGAGAGGGGGATCAGTCGGTAAACCGGAGTACTCAGGTGATAAGTACTCAGACTGACGCTCAGATAGGCAACCAGAACAGGAATAATAGGGATTGGAGGCCTCCGAAGTGGGAAAACCACCAATGGAAGTGTCGAAATGACCAGGGTAGGAGTCAATGGTATCAGTCAGGGAGGTACAACCACGGACAGAGCGGCGCACGAGGGCGACGACCTTACGAGAGAACACCCAATTCCTACTGGGGTAACCGTGGTCGACAGAACAACAGACCGCGAGAATACTATCGGGGTGACCTCAACGACAGAAGGAATGAGTCACGCCGTTACGTCAGAGATCTGCAAGATACCCGGGCCGGAAACGATCGGTGGAAAGATTCGATGCAGCAGTTTGCTAAGTCGGATGAGTGTCGAGGGGCAGAGAGCCTCGAACTACAGGCACATAATGCTGCAAACCGTGCCAGTAATCTTGATCCCCGCGCACCACCATATTCAAGTGGAGGCGGAGGTCAGCTAAAAAAAAATTAGGAAAACCGAGTGAGGAGATAGTCGGATTTTCGAGGACTACCGACGCGAAGGGGGAACCGTGGATGTCCGTGACCATCGCATCATGGATAGTTCAGCCCGATGACCTCGTTGAAGATCCCGTTCAGGCATGTCCAAAACCAATCAGAGCGTTACCCGTCATTTATGTCCGTGTTAACCAGTTGCTGGTTCGTTGCCTTGTAGACACAGGCGCGAGCGTCAGCGTGGTATCCAAAGTATTAGTCAAAGAACTGGAATCGAAGCAATGTATTCCAATCATTCCGATTTCCAATATTAAGGTTAGAGGAATAATTCCGGACCGCACAACTACATGCAATAGCCAGGCCTATCTAGATTTGGAAATTGGGAACAACCTCATATCACATCCATTTATAATTTTGACTAGAATGGAATATAATATCATCATTGGAGCTGATTTTCTTCGGGAATTCAAAGCGGTCATTGACATGGACAAGAATGAAATTAGATTCAGGAACGATTCAATTCAGGGAGATGTAAGGTTAAACGACTTCGAGGGACAACACGGGGAGGAGAAAATTTGGACCATGGAGATAGAACAATTGGAACAAGAAGGAGGGGATTGCTTCCCAAACTGGGATGCCTATCGGGACGAGATGATCAAGGAGTTTGAAGGGATGATTTTCAAGTTAGAAGCGGAGAATGAAGGACCATCATTGGCGGAGGTAGTCCAAGAAAAGATCGACGAAGCGAAGATAGGGGAGGAAGACAAAGGCGCATTACAGAGAGTCATAGAGAGACACGAAAATGTATTTGGTTCACGTCCAGGGAAAATTCCAAATTTCAAATATTCCTTAGTCGTCAACAATTGGGAACCATTTCGGCAAAGACCATACCCGATACCTGAAAAGTTTCACGCTGGGGTGAAGAAAATTATACAGGAGATGGAGGATAACGGAATTATATCAAAATCACCCACACCATTTTTGAATCCCTTGGTCGTGGTGGAGAAGGGCAACGGTTCGTTGCGGGTTTGCCTCGACGCGCGAGCAATAAACCAGCGAGTAATCCCAGAGTATGACCAGGCCCCGTGTATAAAAGAGGTCCTTAAGAAATTCCGGGGAATGAAATTATTTAGTGGAGTTGATCTGACATCATCATTTCATCACGTTGAACTTGACCCAGCCACCAAAATTTTGACCGGGTTTCTGTTTGATGGGCAAACCTACGTTTTTAACCGGTTACCCTTTGGATTGAAAACAGCAGGGTCAGCGCTCATTAGGGCACTAGATCGTAACCTCAGTGACGAAGTTAAACAGTTTACGGTGAGGTACGTGGATGACATCCTTATTGCATCTGAAACTTTGCCAGAGCACCTGGAGAAACTTGACAAACTATTAGCTGATTTAGAAAGGAACAACTTGAAGGTAAACCTACCCAAGTCTAATTTCTGCCAAAGGAGTATCCTATTTTTAGGTCATGTGATCGACTCAGAAGGAATCATGCCCAATCCTGTTAAATTAAAGGCAATTCAAAATTTTCCAAAGCCGACGAAGGTGAAACATGTCAGGCAATTTTTAGGAGTTTGTAACTTTTTCGCGGATCATTGTCCGAACTATACCAGTATAGTTGCACCATTACAAGATCTCCTCAAGAAAAACAATAGGTGGAAATGGGATCTTGCATGCGATGAAGCATTTGCTAAAGCAAAGGATCTGTTGGCCCATAGTGTGAAATTAGGATATCCGGACTATACACAGAAGTTTATTGTGCAAACTGATGCGTCGATTATAGGAGTCGGGGCAGTACTATATCAAGAGACGCCCGAACCCGAACAGAGGATCACCTATTTGGCTTTCATGAGTCGCAAATTAAGATCGCATGAGTTGAAATACACCGTGACCGAACTAGAGATGCTCGCGATCGTGACCGCTCTTAACCATTGGAAGAAATACATTTATGGGTACCCAATTGTGTTGAGAACGGATCACAAAGCTCTGACGTTCATGATGAAATCTGCATTAACAAGCGAGAGAGTCAGCCGGTGGTGCTTGTTTGTGCAGCAATTCGACATTACAGTCGAGCACTGCGCCGGAAAGGCAAATGTAATTGCAGACGCCCTCAGTAGAAATCCAGATCCGGAACCTATCGTGGTTAACCAAATACAGTTGATAGAACAAGGGGACCGCGAAATCATAGAAAGGCTGCGGACTATTGGTGAAGAACAGCAGAAATGTCCGGAAATGAAGAAGTTGATCGATTTCCTCCAACGTAGAATACAGCCAGGGACGGATGAATACCGTGAACTTCAGAAAAGATCCGAGAAGTACCAATTTTTTAATGGCATGCTGCATAAATTCGTGGACGAGGACCACACGCAATTCAGGATCGTGGTTCCAACGACGTTGCAGGTTGATTTAGTTTGGCTCGCTCATCACGTTACAGGTCACGCAGGGAGAGATAAAGTGATTGCTACACTTCGGGAAACTTTTATCTGGAAAAATTTGAGGAAAATTGTTCAGCAGGTACTCCTTACTTGCGACATTTGCCAACGGGTAAAACCCAATCCATACCTACTTAAGCAAAAACCGAAGCCGTTGTTGCCAAGTAAACCTCGGGAACTGTTCGCTTTAGACTTTTACGGACCACTTCCCAAGGGAAAGAGAGGGCTTCAATACATTTTGGTATGCGTGGATGTGTTTTCAAAATTCGTCACTCTCTGTCCGATCCAGAAGGCAAATACTAGAGCCGTTATAAATCAGTTGAAGACTAAAATCATACCACGTATGGGCAAGCCCGAATGTGTTCTCACGGATCATGGGTCGCAGTTCACATCGGGAAACTTCAAGCGAGACATCGAAAACTTAAACATCAAACATCATCTAAGTTCAATTAGGCATCCGGAGTCGAATCCCGCAGAGCGGATAATGCGAGAAATCGCAAAGTTTTGCCGTATCTACTGTCCTAGACAACATTGGCGTTGGGTGGACGTGATTCCTGTTATCACAGAAAGTATCAACGGCACTATCCACGAATCCACCGGGCAAATTCCGTCAGTGATTCATTTCAACAGTTTTCCAAAGAGACCATGGCACGAGATCTTAAAATGTCCGCAGGATCCTAGACTATCGGTTGAGCTATGCATACAAGAGACAGCAAAACATTTGAAGGCCCAAGCAGAACGAAGATTACGTCGTCTCCGTAACAAGAGGTACCATCGACCACTGCGCGTAGGGGAGCTTGTTCTCGTCAAACGACCAACAGTATCCGATCCACCTAACAAGTTCTACCACAAGTTCGCTGAACTGTACATCGGTCCTTACCGAGTCATCCAGAACCTCGACAACAACGCGTACAAGGTGCAAAGCATTGACGGCGCGACCGAAACCATATACAACGCGTCAAATCTGAAGTTGTACCATACGTCCGGAGGCAACTTAGAAGACGTGGACAACGCTGAAGAACTTGGAGCAACGGAAGAAGAAGAGGATGAGGATGACGGAGAAGAAGATCGACGTGACGTGTCAGATGAAGAGTCGGGACCAAATGAGGAAGCCGAAGAAGTCAATTATTTGGAGAATTTGTTTTCACAGAGAGATCTTGGGGATGAAGAATGTCCAGAATGTCAGTACCTGGAGAACTACAGAGAAGCATTGCGTCAGATAGCATATTATTTGGAAAGAGAGAACCAGGAACTTCGCCAGAAAGCAAAGGTTTGGAAACAGTTAGGAATCGATATTGCCAATTGAATATTTAGCGACGAAATGTGTCCAGTGCCTGTACCCATTTCTTCTCGGGGAGAGGGGAATATGAACCCGACAGGGGCATGATCCAAGGACCTTGGGTTGATATCGATCTCAGTAATTACGCACGCAATGCTATTAAAGGGAAAGAACGCTGAAAATGATTAATATTCATATCATTAATAGAGGTCATACCGAAACTAATTAATATTCATACCATTGAGATAGATAAATTGTGTATTTTAAAATTATTTTATGAGATTTCTTTGTCTGCGACTTATTGCGCAGTATTATCCTTTGTGTAGCGGGGGCCCCGCAGATGAAGCCAAGCCAACTTAGACCCGGGAGGGGTTACGAATGGGGATTCCCTATGACATCACTCGAGAGAAGACATCCCTCCTCAAGGCTCACAGAATGAGGGGAAACTAACTTTTTCGAAACGGAATATAGGAGCCATCTTGGAATCGGACTGGCCAACTTAATTACCGACGAGGTAGAAAATTAATAAAACTCGAATTAGGGGCTCATCTCCCGATTTAAAAGGGATGAATGCTACTGGGACATTTATTCAGAGTGTTTAATGTCCTCTTCCGTGATAACTTTCAGCAGGAGAAAGAATACTGTGTTGTTTCTGCGTGGAAAAGTACTGGGGCCATCTGGTTAGTGTCATGACAGCTCCTCGAGACCGGGACTTCACCCCGTGTGGTGGGGGAAGCAGAACATATTTTAATTAATTTAAAGAGATTCACCGAAGGATAATTGAGTGGTTATGTCTCAATCGCACCAACTAGATACTGGTCACCGACCAATCGTACTATTTTACCTCGAGTACGCCGGGAATAGGCGATACGCAAATTAGTGGAAGGGGTATCGCTCCCTAGTAAAAACTACTGCAGAAAGGAAGAAGCGTCAGTCGGGATTTGTGGCTTACGGGCGGCGAAGCTACGTGTTGTCGAGCTTCCAGTGATCTTTTGTTTGAGTGAATTTCAATTTAATTTACAAGTGAAATCGCGTACTGTGCGTAAATATTGCAGAGATTGGATAGACGTGATGCTAGGGTCTAAACTTTAAAGATCAGAGACGTGTCGCGAACATTAAATATAATTTGTAATAATATTATTATTATTATTACTACGGCGCTACTGTGTCGAGTCGTGACAAAGGTACGCGGAATCCGATACTGAATCGCGGATTGCGGAGTGAGGTCCGATATCGTGGCTGGACGTTCACACCGAATGTAACTAAATAAATCTTGGAATAAATAGTGACGTGTTGTGTGCCTCAGGAATATTGCCAGCGGTTTCGTCAACCTAGAACAATGGACTCCCAGTTGGAAAGAAGAATGGTGCCTCCAGTAACTGCTGTGGTGCGTATGGGTCAGCACTAAATCAACAATGGACTCCCTGAGCTGACAACGGGTCATCGAGATGGAGATGAGTATAAATCATAATTAATATGACGTAATCAGATTGGGCGGGGAACAGTTATCATTACCTGACGCTATAATGTTAAAGATTGTAACTTCAGTAATGTAGATGTGCTACCATGATACACGTAGCTTCTATTTACTTTATTTAATTAGTAACACGTCTGAGCAATCAATTGTAAATAAAGGGGTAACACGATAAGTTTGCATGCAGTAGTAGATTGACTTAATCATTTTATTTGGGAAAACTTGTAATTATTGATGCGTCAGGAGACTAATTCTTAGTAATTCAGAGTAATTCAAGTTAGGTTGTAGTTAGTCCAGCGAGGATATTGCATGGCTGGTAAATAGTGTAATTTTATTCCGTGAGCACCCAGAGCTACGAGATATGACTTCGGAACTGACATCCCAGGCCTCCAATGACATATATTTAGATAGGAAGTGTACAATTTTAATTGGCAGGCTTATCACCATTTAAGTGCAAATTGAGGAATATTTAATTCATAATTGTATTACCGTGTGACGATTTTATCAGAAATCACAATTTAGATATGGATTAATTACACCGTCATTACGAGGAAGTTAATTATGATCACGCAGTATGGTCTAATTTCCAGGTAAGTCGTGTAGGGAGATGGTGTAATGATGAACCCAATAATAATAATAATAATAATAATAATAATAATAATAATAATAAATTGTAGTTATGGTAATCAAACAAGTATTGGTATCATAGGAACCGATGTCGCGTCGCGGGATCATGATATTGTAAATGAATGTGTGTGTTGAATTGAAGTGAAGTATTGAGAGCCGATGTAATTTTGTTTAAGGAACGATGAGGCTCAGTTTATTAGTGAACGATCCCCGAGATGGGGTGTTTTGTTAAGAAAGGGCGTTATGCCTGTGAAGGCCGAGGCCAATGACCACCCGCCGTGTGGGGGCTGTGGGCAGTTGACCTACTGAGGAGAAGTGTCGGTTTTTTTGTGTATTCTCGTCCGCTCGTGTAAGAGGGAGCCTTGAGTTGAAGTGAATGAGGGCGAAAGAATCGCTTAATAATGAAATATTCAACACGCCAGACTGATGTAGTCGCTAATAAATGACACGGCGATTGTTACCAGTACTTGTTAGTTTACTGCCATTACACACTTGAGTATAACGTAGTTTAGGGTTTTCAGAGTCCCACTTCCATCCCAACGGGTGTCAGTTCAGTTCCCGACAGCGGCATTGGTACCCCAATGCTCAACCGAAGGCTGGATGTCTCACGTGTTTACTGTATATAATTTGTGTTCTTTAAGGGTTTATGTATCTTGTTGTGATTATAATTGAGTTACCGATGGTGTTGACCATCGGGGTGGTGAATTTTTTACAAGTGAGGGTCGGTTCAAACCCGGGCGTTTGTTCCACATTTTTATGAGTTCCTTCGTGGTACTTCGTTGGGGAATAGCTGTGTGTTTAGTATAGGGATTGCTCAGATTCGTTGCATGCATGTTAATCCTATTGGTCAATGATATCACATAGCCTCAGTGTCTATGATAAGTGTTTTCCCGTTCGAATCTCGTCATAATGGATCGCTCTGCGATAGATAATACTCGGATCCATCACAAACGACTGAAAGTCGATAACAAACAACAACAATTGATAATAATCCATGTAATTCATTTGTATATAAATGCGTCATTACCATCATCATCATTAAGGCCTAATAAACCACGTGTATTAATCTAATCTTTAACCCGAATGTGTTCTCATTGTAATTAGGTATGACCCGTCTCCTACCCTGTATGCCCTTAAGCTTAGTCGAGTTAAGCGCCCATTTGTTTTATTCCAACCCGTTAACGCCCTGTAGACATCATGCCGGAGCCATTAGGTGTAGGGACGGGCACAATATTCTGCTTGTTACCAAGCGGATGTGGAAAAATCGCTGAGCTGACAACTGCGGTACAGTCGGAACGAATGCAACAAGAGCACCCACCTGCAGGCTGACGTATTCGAACCTCCTGTTGATGCCGAGGTGTCAGAATTTAAGAGTTCGAGCCTTGAAAAGTTAGCGTGTGATCCTCGACTTCTCGAGGGTACATCCGCGGTATTCCTTACCTGTAGGTATCGAGCAAAAGCTAGATCATGTAATGACGATCGCGCAGGCCCCTCGCCTAGCATTTACGGCTTCTAGTTCGAACCCGCTATCTTCCGAAGTAGCGAGAATGACTGAAGAGTGTTGAGGGTGATTCATTTGTCGGATGGAGGCGTTAAGCTATGTGCAGGCTTCTTCTAGTCGGGGTACGCGATTCAAATCCTGGTAACTTATGCCGTTGGGAAGGGCATCTAGCTAGATCATGTTATGACGATCGCGCAGGTCCCTCGCCTAACATTTACGGCTTCCAGTTCGAACCCGCTATCTTCCGAAGTAGCGAGAATGATTGAAGAGTGTTTGAGGGTGATTCATTTGTTGGATGGAGGTGTTAAGCTGGCTTCTTCGGTAGGAGTAGGCTATGTCGGGATATCGATTTAAAATCCTAGTCAGGAGGGGCAACCGGTCGTATAAAACTATGGTGTGAGGCGGGGTGTGCAAAAAAAAGCTAGCAATAAGTAAGGGCTGTTGATGGGGACGTTAAACCTTGTGCAGACTCGTTCGAAAATGATTTTTTGAGTACAAGAATTGACGGTGATTCATTTGTCGGATGGAGGCAATAAGCCTTGTGCAGGCTTCTTCAGTGGGAGTAGGCTATGTGTCGGTACCGGGATATCTAGTTATAAAACCCGCTACAACAAATTTATCGCGTATACTGCGATTTAAAATCCTATTCAGGAAGGGCAGCCGGTCGTAAAACTATGGTGTGAGGCGGGGTGTGCAAGAAAGCCAGCATTAAGTAAGGACTGTTGATAGGAGGCGTTAAACCATGTGCAAGCTCCTTCACCAGGAGAAGCCTACATGCCGGTACCGTGCAGGCTCTTTCGATGGGAGTAGGCACTGTGTGTGTTTTAACCTCTCTGTACAATCATGATATTTTACGTTAGGAACTTACATAGGCTAAATGCTACACATTCCGTAGCAGAGCCAGGAATCGAACTCGGACCTCCGAGGGTAGCAGCTAACTACTACACCACAGAGGAGGACTATTTCAGAATATTTTACAACCTTAATTGGTACTGTGTTTTAAGAGCTTACATGCTACTCAGCTAAGAAGACGTTCGCGAGTTACAAGCCGCTTATCAGTGTCCTCGTTCAAGGTCGAGCCGGAAGATACGTGTACAATTTCAGCTAACACATGCATTCCACACAACTCGCCCAGAATGACTGTGCCGATACTTCAAGGACTGTAGAGCAAACCTATAGCCTACAGTATGCATGCCTCTCACCCAGTAGTCTCGGGTTCGATTCTCTTAGAAATAAAAATGTGTTTAAATCGCATGAATTTGTTGAGTTGTCCTTCCTGATGCAAAACTAGCAGTATCTAACCTCATACACTATAGTTTTCAACCGGTTGCCCTTCCTGACAACTCGGATTAAAAATCTGTTTTACAACGTCTAACACGGGGAATCGAGGATTTACAGCTAGATGCACTTCTTAGATTTTAAATCACGAACTATTGTTTTACGGCCGGATGCCCTTCCTGACGCAAAACTAAGATTTTTAAATCACAAGAATTTGTTTTAAGACTAGTCGCCCTTCCTGATGCAAAACTGGCAGTATCTAGCCTCTCACGTCATACACTATTGTTTCGACCGGTTGCCCTTCCTGACGTCAAAGAACTCGGATTAAGAATCTGTTTTACAACTTCTAACACGAGAATCGGGGATTTACAGCTTAAAGATGGCGGATGACAGCTGTCAGAAAAGCATATAGGTTTGTAAAGCACATAGAATTAACCGCCACCACATAGAGGGCAGCACGGTGATTAAAGATGGCGGATGACAGCTGCACATAGCTTTGTTTCCAAACAAGAGCACGTGGATTTTGCCGTCACCGGGCAGCACGGAGATTAAAGATGGTGGATGACAGCTGCACATGGCTTTGTTTCCAAACAAGAGCACGTGGAATTTGCCGTCACCGGGGCAGCACGGTGATTAAAGATGGCGGATGACAGCTGCACATAGCTTTGTTTCCAAACAAGAGCACGTGGATTTTGCCGTCACCGGGCAGCACGGTGATTAAAGATGGTGGATGACAGCTGCACATGGCTTTGTTTCCAAACAAGAGCACGTGGAATTTGCCGTCACCGGGGCAGCACGGTGATTAAAGATGGCGGATGACAGCTAACAGAACTTTTCAAATTACCCGCTACTACAGAGAGCAGCATGGTGCTCTGTTCATTAAAAGATGGCGGATGACAGCTAACGAAATTGCCCCGCATGAGGGCAGCACGGTGCTCTGTTCATTAAAGATGGTGGATGACGGCTAACGAAATTGCCCGCAGCATAGTGCTCAAAGATGGCGGGTGACAGCTGTCAAAAGAGCATGTGGCTTTGTAGAGCACGTGGAATTTGCTACCACCACATAGAGTGCAGCACTGTTCTCAAAGATGGCGGATGACAGCTGTCAGAAAAGCGCATAGGTTTGTAAAGCACGTGGAATTTACCGCCACCACATAGAGTGCAGCACTGTTCTCTCTGGATTAAAGATGGCGGATAACAGCCGACGAAATTGCCCGCAGCACAGCGCTCAAAGATGGCGAATGACAGCTGCACGTGGCTTTGTTTCCCAACAAGAGCACATAGAATTTTTCAAATTGCCGCCACCACATAGAGTGCAGCACTGTTCTCTCTGGATTAAAGATGGCGGATGACAGCTGACGAAATTGCCCGCAGCACAGCGCTCTATTGATTAAAGATGGCCGATGACAGCTGCACGTGGCTTTGTTTCCCAACAAGAGCACATAGAATTTTTCAAATTACCGCCACCACATAGAGTGCAGCACTGTTCTCTCTGGATTAAAGATGGCGGATGACAGCTGACGAAATTGCCCCGCATGAGGGCAGCACTGTGCTCAAAGATGGCGGATGACAGCTGTCAAAAAAAAAAGCACGTGGCTGTCAAAAAGCACGTGGATTTGTTTATCTCGAGCTAGTGAGGTTAAGTTGGTAGCACTAAGGTTTAGGCCCGCCAAGATGGCAGCACTGCCGATGACAGGTGACGCAAGAGGGCAGCACAGCGCTCTGTAGTTTAAAGATGGCGGATGGTAGCTGTCAAAAAGCACGTGGCTGTCAAAAAGCACGTGGCTTTGTTTACCTCATGCTAGTTAGGTTAAGTTGGTACACTAAGGTTTAGGCCCGTCAAGATGGCAGTACTGAGGTTAGCGATGCGTTGTTGTCTGTCAAAAAGCACGTGGCTTTGTTTACAAATCTGTCAAAAAGCACGTGGCTGTCAAAGAGCACATGGCTTTGTTTACCTCGTGCTAGTTAGGTTAAGTTGGTACCAATAAGGTTAGACCCGTCAAGATGGCAGTACTGAGGTTAGCGATGCGTTGTTGTCTGTCAAAAAGCACGTGGCTGTCAATAAACACGTGGGTTTGTTTACCTCACGCTAGTTAGGTTAGGTTGGTACTAGTGAGGTTTAGGTCCGTCAAGATGGCAGCAGTGAGGTTAGCGTTGCGTTGTTGTCGATGACAGCTGTCAAAAAGCACGTGGCTTTGTTTACAAATTCAAATCTCGCGCCAAAATTCAAATTTCCCGCCAAAATTCAAATTTCCCGCCAAAATTCAAATTTCCCGCGGGCGGCGGCGGCGGCGGCGGAGGAGGAGGCGGAGGAGGAGGCGGAGGAGGCGGCGGGAGGAGGAGGAGGCGGCCGAACCATCCAATTATACTACTATAAGGAAAGATCTTCATTGGGGTAATCACATAAATGGGATTGTAAATAAAGGGTACAGATCTCTGCACATGGATATGAGGGTGTTTAGGGGTTGTAGTAAGGATGTAAAGGAGAGGGCATATAAGTCTCTGGTAAGACCCCAACTAGAGTATGGTTCCAGTGTATGGGACCCTCACCAGGATTACCTGATTCGAGAACTGGAAAAAATCCAAAGAAAAGCAGCTCGATTTGTTCTGTGTGATTTCCGACAAAAGAGTAGCGTTACAAAAATGTTGCAATGTTTGGGTTGGGAAGAATTGAGAGAAAGAAGAAGAGCTGCTCGACTAAGTGGTATGTTCCGAGCTGTCAGCGGAGAGTTGGCGTGGAATGACATTAGTAGACGAATAAGTTTGAATGGCGTTTATAAAAGTAGAAAAGATCACAATATGAAGATAAAGTTGGAATATTAACTTATAGGAAGGGGAGTTAGGGATTGGAATAACTTACCAAGGGAGACGTTCAATAAATTTCCAATATCTTTGAAATCATTTAGGAAAAGGCTAGGAAAGCAACAGATAGGATATCTGCCACCTGGGCGACTGCCCTAATTGCAGATCAGTATTGATTGATTGATTGATTGATTGATTGATTGATTGATTGATTGATTGATTGATTGATTGATTGATTGATTGAGCTGCCGGCCGCTCACAGAGTGAGGGACTACTCGAGGCTTGTACCAGAACAACACATAAGAAGGAAAATGAAGAAAGGCAAGGAAGCGATGGCGGTTCCCGCCATTGTGCTTTCTCCCTACAAGTGTATTTATGAAAAAGAAAATGTTATGCAGTTATTTTAATAACTCAGGGCAAAAATGCCTCTTCCTTTTTAATTTCATAATATATTAAAAAATACAGTATAATATTCTGTAATCACGAGGAATTATGGGTGTCTAAGAGGGGGTGTGTTCACTCCTTGTGGGCAATACTGATTTATTAACGTGGAACGAGCTAAAGCTGCCTTCCTCGGAGGCGCGGTTTCGATTCCGTATACTGCCAGAAATTTAATAATGGCAGGAAGACTGGAATGTGGTTATAATTTTACATGCAGATCACCTACACTGGGGTATGTCTGAAAAGACCTGCACCACCTCGGGATGAGGACATGAGTTTTTTTTTTGTGTATTTGCTGTCTGACCTCCCTTGATCAACTCTTGTTTTTTCCGACCCCAAAAGACCTAAGGAGACTTCATTTTCACGCCCATCCTAGCCTTTCCCTATCATTTGCAGATACCTTCATTTTTCGAAGGACCTGTTCCTCTGCCTCTGATTAGTAGCGAAATGAAATGGCGTTTGGCTTTTAGTGCCGGGAGTGTCCGAGGACATGTTCGGCTCGCCAGGTGCAGGTCTTTTGATCTGACTCCCGTAGGCAACCTGCGCGACGTTATGAGGATGAAATGATGATGAAGACAACATACACACACCCAGCCCCCGTGCCAGCGAAATTAACCAATGATGGTTAAAAATCCCGACTGCTGGGAATCGAACCCGGGACCCCTGTGACCAAAGGCCAGCACGCTAACCATTTAGCCATGGAGCCGGACTCTGATTAGTGGTAAGAGAGGATTATAGCCTAGTTGTACTTCCTCTTAAAATAATAATCACCACCACCACTACCACCCGTTCACCTACAATGCATAAGGGAAACTTATTTTGTAACTCACGCTCGTACATGGCTAAGTACATAAACATGATATGAAATCAATCTGATCTGTATCAAAGTTGTTTTCGTTGCAGTTGTTCACATGAAATAAACAAAATTTGACCACCAGAAGAGATTTTGAATGTAGTGGAATTACACACGGAGCACGAGGCACTGAGTAAGTTGAATAACGCGACCACATAGCAGCCCCTTCGCTGTACACGTCTGAATAGTCTGCCGAGCTCAAAACGCTTTCCGTTGGACTCAGACTCTAAGAAATTATGCTGGAAAGTCAATCACAGTTAACTGGTTGGAGTTTGACATACCGGTGGGTACATAACATTACAATGTTCTAAGCAGAAATCACCACCACAATACTTGTATGTTTATCTTGTCTGTCTGCCTGTTAGGTCATCAGCCCAGAGGCTGGTTGGATCCTCAAATAGCACCACCAAAGGTTATGCGGTTATAAGGAAACCGCAAAAACCAATGGCAGCACCAAAATGAGGCGTACTAGGCAAGACGAAGAGTGAGGTAGTTTGCCATTGCTTTCCTCAATGTTTATCTTATTGCCGTGTTTTTCTTGACTTGTGTGCAGGAATGTCGACATCATTTCCGTTTGGCTGCTACAAAGTTATATTCCAAGCTATCACTATTATTGTTCAGGTGATAGTTAGGAAAATTAGACTCTATTTCATAACTTTAGGTGACACACGGAGGAAAGCCTTAAGTATGCACACTGACAGACATGGAGACATCGAGAATTTCAGTGAGTCTGCAAGATCCCTCATGAGAATCAATCAATACTGATCCGCATTTAGGGCAGTCGCCCAGGTGGCAGATTCCCTATCTGTTGCTTTCCTAGCCTTTTCCGAAATGATTTCAAAGAAATTGGAAATTTATTGAACATCTCCCTTGGTAAGTTATTCCAATCCCTAACTCCCCTTCCTATAAATGAATATTTGCCCCAGTTTGTCCTCTTGAATTCCAACTTTATCTTCATATTGTGATCTTTCCTACTTTTATAGACGCCATTCAAACCTAGTCGTCTACTAATGTCATTCCACGCCATCTCTCCGCTGACAGCTCGGAACATACCACTTAGTCGAGCAGCTCTTCTTCTTTCTCTCAATTCTTCCCAACCCAAACATTGCAACATTTTTGTAACGCTACTCTTTTGTCGGAAATCACCCAGAACAAATCGAGCTGCTTTTCTTTGCATTTTTTCCAGTTCTTGAATCAGGTAATCCTGGTGAGGGTCCCATACACTGGAACCATACTCTAGTTGGGGTCTTACTAGAGACTTATATGCACTCTCCTTTACATCCTTACTACAACCCCTAAACACCCTCATAACCATGTGCAGAGATCTGTACCCTTTATTTACAATCCCATTTATGTGATTACCCCAGTGAAGATCTTTCCTTATATTAACACCTAGATACTTACAATGATCCCCAAAAGGAACTTTCACCCCATCAATGCAGTAATTAAAACTGAGAGGACTTTTCCTATTTGTGAAACTCACAACCTGACTTTTAACCCCATTTATCAACATACCATTGCCTGCTGTCCATCTCACAACATTTTCGAGGTCACATTGCAGTTGCTCACAATCTTGTAACTTATTTATCACTCTATACAGAATAACATCATCCGCAAAAAGCCTTACCTCCGATTCCACTCCTTTACTCATATCATTTATATATATAAGAAAACATAAAGGTCCGATAACACTGCCCTGAGGAACTCCCCTCTCAACTATTACAGGGTCAGACAAAGCTTCACCTACTCTAACTCTCTGAGATCTATTTTCTAGAAATATAGCAACCCATTCAGTCACTCTTTTGTCTAGTCCAATTGCACTCATTTTTGCCAGTAGTCTCCCATGATCCACCCTATCAAATGCTTTAGACATGTCAATCGCGATACAGTCCATTTGACTTCCAGAATCCAAGATATCTGCTATATCTTGCTGGAATCCTACAAGTTGAGCTTCAGTGGAATAACCTTTCCTAAAACCGAATTGCCTTCTATCGAACCTGTTATTAATTTCACAAACATGTCTAATATAATCAGAAAGAATGCCTTCCCAAATCTTACATACAATGCATGTCAAACTTACTGGCCTGTAATTTTCAGCTTTATGTCTATCACCCTTTCCTTTATACACAGGGGCTACTATAGCAACTCTCCATTCATCTGGTATAGCTCCATCGGCCAAACAATAATGAAATAAGTACTTCAGATATGGTACTATATCCCAACCCATTGTCTTTAGTATATCCCCAGAAATCTGATCAATTCCAGCCGCTTTTCTAGTTTTCAACTTTTGTATCTTATTGTAAATGTCATTGTTATCATACGGAAATTTTATTACTTCTTTGGCCTTAGTCTCTTCCTCTATCTCGACATTATCCTTGTAACCAACAATCTTTACATACTGCTGACTGAATACTTCTGCCTTTTGAAGATCCTCACATACACACTCCCCTTGTTCATTAATAATTCCTGGAATGTCCTTCTTGGAACCTGTTTCTGCCTTAAAATACCTATACATACCCTTCCATTTTTCACTAAAATTTGTATGACTGCCAATTATGCTTGCCATCATGTTATCCGTAGCTGCCTTCTTTGCTAGATTCAATTTTCTAGTAAGTTCCTTCAATTTCTCCTTACTTCCACAGCCATTTCTAACTCTATTTCTTTCCAGTCTGCACCTCCTTCTTAGTCTCTTTATTTCTCTATTATAATAAGGTGGGTCTTTACCATTCCTTACCACCCTTAAAGGTACAAACCTGTTTTCGCATTCCTCAACAATTTCTTTAAACCCATCCCAGAGTCTGTTTACATTTTTATTTACCGTTTTCCACCGATCATAGTTACTTTTTAGAAACTGCCTCATACCTGCTTTATCAGCCATATGGTACTGCCTAACAGTCCTACTTTTAAGACCTTCCTTTCTATCACATTTATTTTTAACTACCACAAAAACAGCTTCATGATCACTAATACCATCTATTACTTCAGTTTCCCTATAGAGCTCATCTGGTTTTATCAGCACCACATCCAAAATATTTTTCCCTCTGGTTGGTTCCATCACTTTCTGAATCAGCTGTCCTTCCCATATTAACTTATTTGCCATTTGTTGGTCATGCTTCCTGTCGTTCGCATTTCCTTCCCAATTGACATCTGGCAAATTCAGATCTCCCGCTACAATCACATTTCTTTCCATGTCATTTCCCACATAGCTGACTATCCTATCAAATAATTCCGAATCCGCATCAGTTCTACCCTTTCCCGATCTGTACACTCCAAATATATCAAGTTGCCTATTATCTTTAGAAATGAGCCTTACACCTAGAATTTCATGTGTCTCATCTTTAACTTTTTCGTAGCTTACAAATTCTTCTTTCACCAGAATGAAAACTCCCCCTCCCACCTTTCCTATCCTATCTCTACGATACACACTCCAGTGCCTTGAGAAAATTTCTGCATCTATTATATCATTTCTCAGCCATGATTCAACTCCTATTACAATATCTGGTAAATATATATCTATTAAATTACTTAATTCTATTCCTTTCTTTACAATACTTCTACAGTTCAACACTAACAATTTTATGTCATCCCTACTTGATTTCCAGTTCCCTGTTCCCTTATCACCGCTCCCTAGGCCATCCCGTTTCCCTGAATGTACCTCCCTATTACCCTTCCAAACAAATTTCCTAACTTATACGTACCACTCCGGTTTAAATGAAGGCCATCCGAGCGCAGATCCCTTTCTCCTACCCACCCATTAGGATCTAGAAATTTCACTCCCAGTTTCCCACATACCCACTCCATAGTCTCATTTAAATCCCCAATCACCCTGCAGTCAGTATCCCTCCTACACAGTATTCCACTAATAACAATCTCCGCTTTCTTAAACTTCACCCGTGCTGCATTTACCAGATCCCACACATCTCCAACTATGTTGGTACTTATATCAGCTTGCCTTACGTTGTTGGTTCCAACGTGAAACACTACCACCTTCTCCTTCCCCTCCTCCCTCTCTTCTACTTTCCTCAACATCTGCCTCAACCTAATTCCTGGATAACATTCTACCCTGGTTCCCTTTCCTCCACACACTTTCCCCACGTGTCTAACGATGGAAGAGCATAGGGTGCATCCACGATATAACCTACTTGTCATAAGAGACAGGTGATGGTGGTAGTGATTACTGTTTTAAGATGAAGTGCAACTAGGCAACCATCCTCTAGCCTATATAGTATTAATCCGAGAGAAAAATGGAAAATGGAAGGGATCCGACACTTCGAAGAATTAAGGTATCGGCCAAAGAAAGAGAGTGGGTCAGAAAAACACAAGAGTTTACCAAGGCAGGTCGGATAAGATAGACGAAAATGACTCCTCACAAGTAAGTGAAAGCAATGCCAGAACTCAGCTAAAGATCCCTGTGGTCGCTAACCCACGCTCCTAAGTTAAAAGCCCCTGAGACCTTTTTAGTCGCCTCTTATGACAGGCAAGGTATACCGTGGGTGTTATTGTACCACCCCCACACAGAGAGGGATCGTAAGGCACAAGTAAATTAGGTGAGAGCTTGAATTAGCGACCACAAGACACGTAGCTGAGGGTAGATGGATGGATAGATGGATAGATGGATAGATAGATAGATAGATAGATAGGTATATGACTTTTCTTTTACTGGCAAAGTTAGGGACATTTGTCCCTGTCTTGCATCTTACTTGGTCGATTCGAGGGTATGAACTGTGTCACACGTATGGGCATGACTTTGCTTTTACGGCCGGATGCCCTTCTTGACATCAACCTGATTTGTAGGGCTGTATTCAATATTGCTTGTTTATATGGAAACTTACAGTGTAGTGTAGTGTAGTGTAGAGAGAGAGAGAGAGAGAGAGAGAGAGAGAGAGAGAGAGAGAGAGAGAGTGTGTGTGTGTGTGTGTGTGTGTGTGTGTGTGTGAAATGAAATGAAATGGCGTATGGCTTTTAGTGCTGGGAGATCCCAGGACGGGTTCGGCTCGCCAGGTGCAGGTCTTTTGATTTGACTCCCGTAGGTGACCTGCGCGCCGTGATGAGGATGAAATGATGACAAAAACAACACATACATCCAGCCCCCGTGCCAGGGAAATTAACCAGTGATGGCTAAAATTTCCGACCCTGTCGGGAATCTAACCCAGGACTCTTGTGATCAAAGACCAGCACTCTAACCATTTAGCCATGGAGCCGGACTGTTTAAGGAAATGTATTGAGACACACAAACATGAAGTTTCCGAACCAGAGGAATTTAGGAGATACCTAAACCTTTGAACATATAAAAATCGGGCGCGTTAAAATTTTCTTTCCACAACGATTGAAATGATTACCAAAAGGAAACTTAGTATGACAAACACATTAGAAATGAAAACCTCCAACCTGTTTTTCCAGTCATTGACCGGGTCAGGGATGTAATGAATGAATCATATATAGGCTATTAGTACGATGGAGTCGCCACTCCCAACATGATTTATTAATGACTGACAGATGCTATGAAATGAGAATGGAGAGTGTTGCTGGAATGAAGGATGACAGGGAAAACCGGAGTACCCGGAGATAAACCTGTCCCGCCTCCGCTTTGTCCAGCACAAATCTCACATGAAGTGACCGGGATTTGAACCACGGTATCCAGCGGTGAGAAGCCGACGCACTGCCGTTTCAGCCACGAAGGCTATAGTATGACAAACACGTTATTCCTGAATACTATGGCTACGTATTTAGAAATCATATAAACCTATGCCATTATATATTTAATTATTCAATTTTGCGATGTATCATGGCCACTACTTTGCAGTTTCTCTGACAATTTCCAAACACATGAAAATGTGTCTATGATTGTTTTTATTATGATTAGCAATGTAATTGCTACACCATGCACTAGAATCAGTGAAGTCCATCAAGTACAAATATTTTTCGTGAAGTTATTTCCAATTAGTCAATTTTTTCATTAATTTTCATTTGAAAATATGTTTTAAACTTAAACATTGGAACTAGCTCAATAATTCTAGTATATCTTATTATTCTTCTATGCGTAATATAGGCCTACATTCATGCAAAATTTCATCTTAATATGTAAAAAACTTTCAGACTTGTCACGGAAAAGGTTCTGGAAAACAAGAATTACGGGAAACAAGCAACAGACTTACCGATAAAGGGCTTGTTTGGGTGACAGGGCTTCGCGTTTTAGGTCATAACACCGACGAAAGTATTGGAGAGGTGGTGGTGGTGGTGGTAAAATGAAATGGCGTATGGCTTTTAGTGCCGGGAGATCCCAGGACGGTTTCGGCTCACCTGGTGCAGGACTTTTGATTTGACTCCCGTAGGCGACCTGCGCGCAGTAGTGAGGATGAAATGATGATGAAGACATCACATGTTCCCAGCCCCCGTGCCAGAGAAATTAACCAACGATGGTTAAAATTCCCGACCCTGCAGAGAATCGAACCCGGAACCCTCTGAAGCGAAGGCCAGTACGCTGACCATTCAGCCAACGAGTCGGACGGTGGTGGTGGTGATTATTGTTGTAAGAGGAAGTACAACTAAGCAACCATCCTCTGTATAACATTAATCAGAGAGAAAGAATAGAAGGGATCCGACACTTCGAAAAAGAAGGTATCGGTCAAAGAAAGACAAGGGCCACGAAGGGCGCGAAAATGAAAGACTCCCTAATCCTTGGAAACCTAATAGCGTCGGGCGGTAAAGAACAAGAGTTGACCAAGGGAGGTCGGATAGGATAGACGAAAGTGAGGAGCCTGGCGCAAGTAAGTGGAAGCAAACCAGGACTCGGCTAAGGGACCCGTGATCGCCAACCCACGCTCCGAAGTTCAGAGCTCTCAGCGCCCCTTTTAGTCACCTCTTACAACAGGCAGTCGATACCGTGGATTATTCTACCGCCCCCACCCTCAGGGGGATAAGCATTTGCGATATTAACAAAAATGTTACACTGTAGTAAAGAGAGAATTTCAATTATAAATGAAAATATTAAAAATCGCATTTTTGTTCGGTCAAAAGTGTCGGTCCTCCTCCAGTAGATGTGGTTGAAATCGCCGACCCGGCCAGTAATGGAACCTAGAACCTTACGAACAGAATGCCACGATGATGAATTTTCAGCTAGAGATACGGATACTCAAGTCTTTGTCCCATTCTTGTCATGCTGCTTCTTAGACTGAGATCTTACACGAACCTTGCAGCCCATCACTGTGCTATCTCTAGTTCGATACGGCATTGAAAGCACGACTTTTTAATTCTAAAACCGTGAAGAGGCGCACGTCCTATGAATGGAAGATGACAAACAGTGGATGGTACAGGAATTAGCCATCATGACAGATTAATGTCACAGGAGAGCACGAACGAGTAACAGAAGAGCTTAAATACGAATACGGAGTGGAATCCTCTTTGCCGACGGCTTCAGGACTCATTTATCATAGAGGTGGATGGTGCCAGAATTTATAAGGATAAATACCATTGCTGCACCTAGGATAAGTCTGATCGTCAAAAGAACGACTCTCTTCCCACACGTCTAAGATACACGGGCGTACGGCCACGAACCCCTGTGGGTGGGGGGCGCTGACAAAGAATACTCCACGGTATGCTCTGCCTGTCGTAAGAGCCGACTAAAAGGGCCGACCAAGGGATTCTGAAATTAGAACCATGAAACTCCTTACGTGAGGAACAACCATGGGTCGACGTTACGTGCGATTAGTACCGACCATATGAGAAATACCACGGATCTACGTTACCTAGGAGTAGTGCCCTTACGTGAAGAACACCACGGGTCTGGGCGGGCACTCGGCTACGCTGTGAAATGCTGACGTACGCTGCGCTGAAATCTGTCTGTCCCCCTGTGTTCAGAATGGGTCTACGGTTTTGGCTGTTCCGCGTGATTAGTACCACTATGTGAGGAACAACATGGGTATGCGTTGCCTGAGAGTAGGACCATTATGTGGGGAACACCATGGGTCTGCGTTGCCTGACAGTAGGACCATTATGTGAGGAACACCATGGGTCTGCGTTGCCTGACAGTAGGACCATTATGTGAGGAACACCATGGGTCTGCGTTGCCTGAGAGTAGGACCATTATGTGAGGAACACCATGGGTCTGCGTTGCCTGACAGTAGGACCATTATGTGAGGAACACCATGGGTCTGCGTTGCCTGAGAGTAGGACCATTCTGTGGGGAACACCATGGGTCTGCGTTGCCTGACAGTAGGACCATTATGTGAGGAACACCATGGGTCTGCGTTGCCTGACAGTAGGATCATTATGTGAGGAACACCATGGGTCTGAGTTGCCTGAGAGTAGGACCATTATGTGAGGAAGAGCATGGGTCTGTGTTGCCTGACTGTAGGACCATTATGTGAGGAACACCATGGGGCTGCGTTGCCTGAGAGTAGGACCATTATGTGAGGAAGATCATGGGTCTGTGTTGCCTGTCAGCTGTACCATAATGTGTGATACGCCGTCGATTTGCATTGCCTATGTGAACCCTTGGTGGTCAAAGATCATGAGTTCGTATGATTAGTACCACCAGATGAGCGGCACCCAGAGTAGGGCCTATACGTGGCCTGTGATTAGTTCCACCAAGCGAGGAACACCATGAGTCTACTTTACCTGTGATTGGTATCACTATAGGAGAATCACAATGGTTCTGCTTTACCAGTTAAAAAAAAATTGCAGCCTGTTTCCAGTCATTCGACCGGGTCAGGGATGGAATGAATGAAGCCCCCATCTAGCGGCGAGGATAGGAAATGTGCCGGCTGCCAAAGCCTGTCGCACTCCTCTGGGGCAATGATAAATGACTGATAGATGAAATGTTAATGGAGAGTGTTGCTGGAATGAAATATGACAGGGGAATCCGGAGTACCCGGAGAAAAACCTGTCCCGTCTCCGCTTTGTCCAGCACAAATCTCACATGGAGTGACCGGGATTTGAACCACGGTATCCAGCGGTGAGAGGCCGGCGCGCTGCCGCCTGAGCCACGGAGGCTTCTGCTTTACCAGTAATTAGTGGTATTATGAGGGGCCTGTGACCTGGATTTTGGACCCCTTTTTATAACAAGCATCATCTCAGGAGAGAAGACATTGTGAATAGTATCCACTGATTGTTTTGGATCCTAGTCATTTTGTCATCATCACCCGTTTAATATTTTAGTAAGTGAATACATTTTGAATTTTGAATTATCATTTCATTTCTTTGCACCTTGTACCATTAGGGGCTGATGACCTAGATGTTAGGTCCCTTTAAACAACAATCATCATCATCATCATCATAATTTAAATTGGCATTAAATTTCGTCTCATTTCGTACAATTAGGGGCCGATGACCTAGTTGTTAGGCCCCTTTAAATAAAAAGCATCAACTGTACGGTCAGGTTCGTGCTTGGGTCGGGGACTGAATGTTTTTCACTGTCCCAACACACTCCGTTTCATATTGAGACAACAATACACTACACTACCAAACACCACAGAAACACTCAGCAGTGGTTGGATTCTTCCACATATAGTTAGTGTCAGGAAGGGCATCCCGCCGTATTACTGGGTTAAATCAACACCTGCTAAGCATTTCGGACCCGCAAACCCACACGAGTGAGAAAAGGGGTAGAATAATATCTTCCCTACTGATTTATTGAACACGTTTAATATTGTCGATTTCAATACGTTTATTTTGCTTATAAACGCATGATTTAACGTTGTCTAGCTGTTTATATGCATCTTATCCGCATCAAACTCTATCACTGCTTAACATTTTGTGGAAAAATGTAGAACTTTTCTTCTTATTCATTTTCTTATTCTTTCATGTCCGGCTCCATGGCTAAGTGGTTAGCGTGTTGGCCTTTGGTTACAGGGGACCCGGGTTAGATTCCTAGCAGGGCTGGAAAATTTAACCATAAATGGTTAATTCCCCTGTTACGGGAACTGGGTGTATGTGTCATCTTTATCATCATTTTATCCTCGCCACGAAGCGTAGGTCTCCCACATGCGTCAAATCAAAGACCTGCACCTGGGGAGCCGAAGTCCTTTTCCTCATATTATGCTATTTTAGGTATGTTATGTCGTGTAATAAGTATTATTGTATACTGACGTGTTTCAAACCTGCAACCAGGACCGTCTTCATGGCAATAACAAAATATATGAATGAAAACTTGAAATGGCAATTGTCACTAAATTGTAACTACACTGAAGATAGAGAGATCCTGTTAGAAGTGTAGTTCGTTCCAGAGCTTCCAGAGTCAAGGAGAAATATGTTGAAGAGTTAGCTGTGGAGGGTAGCCACAATCTACTCAGGATATACCCGTCCCCATTCGCGTGTTTAGCAATCTCTATCTCCTCATGAATGATTCTAGGTGTAAACCGCTTCTCTTTTATAACGTCACCTTAGGGGTAACATGAGTCTAATCAAAGTAACGTTATTACTCCAATGGGGAATTCAGTGCAATCCTAGTGAAATATACATATATGTGCAGTGGACATATAAATGGAAAATATTGCTAGAGACAGGGGACCGTTAGGACCCATGAATATAGGGCAAGGACAAGATAATAGAATCTCAAATAACGTATTGTTTTTCTTTTCGACCAGCGGAAAAACATAACAATTTATGAACAAGCAACAAGAAGTTAATAATGTGATTTCTAACGATAAGTTGAAAGAAAACTGTACAAATAAAATGGAGAGTACAAATCTGTATAAAGTAATTTAACATTTAGTTTTTTGCCAAGGCACAGGTGATGATAAATAACAGGAGTACCAACGTCGGTAAAGATAGTCACTATTTAAATCATACAGGAGAATATAATAAGCTTTACAAATATAACGACAATGAATATAATAATTAAATTTAGAACTAATGGTAATGATAAAAACCTGCTTCATAATACAATTGTGGTAAGAATGTGATACATGGAAAGAGAAAGCCTATTCCAATGGATCATAATACATATCTAGTAGCCACCAATAGTAGTGTTAGCAATCTGCTTAATAACACAAGTGTGTGTAAAGTTGTAATACATGAAAAGAGAAAACTTGCACAGAATACAAAACTAGTATAAACTACAAGTTAAGAAGTGCCAGGATGGGAAAGATAGCATCCAGGAAATCACTACGCAAAATGTACGTCAGGCATATAGATAAAGGGGTTATGTTTCCGTGATGTAATTTGATATGAATAATGTAATTTTTTACTGAACGTCTTCTTGACTGTCCACAAAGCGCAGACCACTCCCCCAACTCCTGCCAAGGTACCGGTAGATTAGATTTAAGTTAAAATTTAGATAAAATAGTCTCCATGCCTCTCACCTCAAAATACAGCTGCAGAGTGATGGGGCAGAGAAAGCTCTCATGCCGCGACGTGGTCCTGTGTGCTCATTACGGTCTCGATTCCACCTGCCGAAATAGGCAAGGTGGTGAAAGTATATAGGCTAGGCGGTAAGATGATACCAGAAGGTACGAGCATGGCAAACAGCTGAGTCGATGACGGAATAGGAAAACGAAGGAAACAGATGAATATCCGATATGGTGTGTGGTGTGAGTGAGTGAAGGTGCTTGACGTGACGGTTGGTAGGGGTTGGTCTGTGTCGTATTTTTAGGTAAAGTAGGTACGCTCAGAATATGATCTCGCCATGCACCAGAATGGGAATGTTAAGACAATGCACCAAGAAAAACACAAGGCATAAACCAGGATACTAATCCAACTGACGCAGTACCAATCAACGCACGTGATGGCGTAGCAAAAGGGATGTAACAACACTCCAAAAAAAAAAATATAAGTCCGTCCGTGCACAAGTTTCACAGGTAGTTTTCAATTTTCAAGGTGAAAGGTTTTCAGCAGAGCGCATAATGGAAGCATTTTCACTGAGTCCATATATTCAGAGGAACCGAGGTAGGTACCAAATTTTGAGGGCAAGGAAAGGCGTACGACAACAACAAAAAAGGGGGCAAAGAAGAAATAGTTTTTTCATAATAACAATATATTAACAAAAAACACCCAGAAGAAACATTTTACAAGCCAAAGAAAACAACAATCATCCAAAGGTCAGTTAGTTCTGACTTCCAAAAGAGAAAAAACAGATGGGACGACCATATTAATATTCTGATTTGTTTTTCAAAGAGAACAGCTAAACTCGAAACCTTCAATAATAATACAACGTCTTTTACATGAGGAGTGTCCTACACAAGGAAAACAGAAATTTACGTATGAACACGAAAAAAACATTAAAATTTGAAAGACACATGGGCCACTGTACAATAATACATGTAGAAGAAAAAAAGCGCGGAAGGGATGCGGAATAGGAAGGTGGGGAAAGGGGAGGGACGTGAAAGAAAAGAGTACCAATGGCTGCCAACAGGGATTTGGAAAAATAGGATCAGTCAGTATCGATGAAATTCCAAAATAGCAAACAGAAGCTAGGTGATAATTCAATTGATTCTATTCATGCGTTTGCTCGGGAAAACAGTTGAATTTCAATGGTTCATATCGCAGCAATCACTTGACGTATCACAAAGTGCAACTTCTGAGTGAGATGGTAATGTAATTCCAAAGTAAGGTACCGCTATCAATAGCTGCAGTTAGCTTATTATCAACATGAACTGTCATAGGTGGCCAGTAACGGCAATTTGAAAATTAAGGAAGTGCAGCATTAAAAGAAAGTTCAAAGAACAACGTGGAAATGAAATAAATTAAAGTTTTCGCTCACCCGTCCAGCAGTCGTAGCTTTTCAACGGTATACAAAAGCACATTTTAAAAGAAACATTGCACACAGTCCAGCCGGTAGCAAAATAAAACCAAGTCCTCCCTCCACACAAATCGTCGTGTTCATCCCAACTCGCTGCTCAAGCCCAGAGCAGGCCAATTTATATTCAGGTAGAAGCGTCCAGAAAGGACGAGAGCATACAGTACCCAATGCGCAGCGAAGCGGTAGGGGAAGGAAAGAGGGAGGGTAAGCAGCACGAGCAGTTGAAGCTGGACGGGCGAAGAGAGCACAGGCAGGTTAGTAGCGGCATATGCAGCGTAGTAAACGTAGAATCCATAAAACAGTAGAAAAATTCGGAGCACGTTATATACTCCCAGCAGCCGGAGAAATCCGAAGGATTGGGTGTAGAAGCGACGAAAGTCCATTGATGCTCCAGAGGGGCGCCGAACTCAGGAACACGAAGAGAGTGTCGTCGTCGAGGAGGCAAAAACAAAAAGCAAGAACAGGCATGAGTTACAAGTAAGAAGAGAAGAGAAAAAAAGGGAGGGGCAGAGGGGAGGGGATAAAAGAGAAAGAACGATCCGGATCGAAAAAAGGGGGAGGGATGAGACAAGAAAAGGAGAGGGGTTACAAAAAAAGTTTTACAATAAAAGTTACAATATGTATATATAAGTGGCCGTACAAAAAATTTTACAAAAAAAAGTTAAGTAAATGAAAGTACAATGACAGAGGAGTATTTAGTAAGATGGTGTCCCATAAAAAAAAGAAACCCATCAGGGGAAATGATCGATGGGGGAGCCGGAGGAAGTGACGAAGTGTGTGGAGGGAGCATGACCGGGTGAGCGAAAGAAAAAAGGAAAGATATGAACCACAGAAAAAGGGGAAAGAAAAAAAGGAGGGGGAAGCATGGGTGAACAAACGCAAGTAAAGAAAAAACAATAGTACACTAGGAAAAAAAAGATGAAATGAAGTATGAATTGTCCATCCCTGCGGCAAGCCAAGGGGCTAAGCGGAGAACTTTTTTAAGAGGGAAAAATGAGCCTTACGAATATCATTAGGATTGTCCAGGGATTGCAACAAAGCAGTAACAGGGGACGGAAAGGAAAGAATGCGAAAGGGCCCAAGCCAACGGGGAGAAAGCTTAGCAGATAAGTGTTGAGAGGAGGAACTGATGGGATGGTTTTTGAAGAGAACTAAATCCAAAGGTTTGAAGGTGGGAGAGCGAACGCGAGAATTGTAAGTTTTTTTATGGAGGTCTCTGGCTTGAAACAACTTTTTGAGAGCATCTTGCAAATGATCAGGGGTGAGAAGATGAGGTGGTGTGTTCAACAAAGAGGAAAAATCCCATGTCAAAGAGAGAGGGGTGTGTAATTCACGGCCTAAAAATAATTTAGCCGGAGTATAAGAGGTTGAATTATGAACAGTAGCGTTTGATGCCAAGGCAAAATAAGGCAATTCGGCATCCCAAGTCCGGTGATCATGTGAATGAAAAATAGATAGAAGGGATTTTAGATTACGATGATAACGCTCAACGATGTTAGCTTGAGGGTGGTAGGGGGAAATATTGATTTTCTTAATCCCATGAGAAAAACAAAAATTATAGGAAAGTTTAGAAGTGAAAACAGTAGCATTATCAGACACCAACATTTTAGGAATGCCAGTAATGGGGAAAATTTGGGTAGAGAGTAAGTTAATAATTATCTGGGAAGAAATAGTTCGTAAAGGACGAAGACCAATAAATTTAGAAAAACCATCGAGTAAGGTGAAAATATAAGAGTTAGATTTTGAAGACTTTACAAGAGGTCCCACAATATCAACATAGAATTTCTCAGCAGGGTAAGTAGGGGGGGGGGGAGGCAGCATAATTACCATAGGGCTGATGATTGGGGGGCTTATGTTTCTGACACAAGTCACATGAGCGGACCCACGAATATACCTCTTTCCGCATCTGAGGCCAAAGGAACTGAGAAGCAAGACGAGCATAAGTTTTAGACATGCCAAAGTGACCCCCAACAGGGGATCCATGGAAATACTGAAAAACCATTTGTCGGAGACTGGAAGGGAGAACGAGACGAGGAGTGGCGCGCGGAGTAGGTTTGAAAATTAAAAGCTGATTGTGAAGACGAAAGGGTCCAGAATAATCGGGAGAAGAAAGATCTTGACAAAGTTGTTGACAATAAGGATCAAGTTTTTGATGATCAAGACATGATTGAAAGGAAAGGGGAAAATTGATAAGGGTAGAAATAGAAGTAACAGAGTTGATAGGAAGTTGATTAAGCTCAGAAAGATGAGATGAAGTATCATCAAAAAGCCGAGATAGCGCGTCAGCAACAGAATTATGATACCCGGAAACGAACTTGAGAGAAAATTTGAAACGGGATAGGCGAAGCAACCATCTACCGGTACGTCCAATTTTGGGGGCATTATGTAATAACCAAGAAAGGGCCTGGTTATCAGTACTAACTAAAAATTCGCGATGGTCTAAGTACTCCGCAAAATGCTCAATGGAAAGAATGAGAGCTAAAGCCTCCCTTTCATACACAGAATATTTACGTTCAACGGGGGTAAGAAGACGACTGAAATAAGCAACAGGTAAAGTTTGATCGTTCTTCGTCTGCTGGAGAACAGCACCTATGGCAACATCGGAGGCGTCCGTGGAAAGTTCAAATTTAAAATCAAAATCAGGGATTTGCAAAAGAGGGGCCTGAGAGAGTTTAGATTTTAACGTATCAAAGGCGGTTTGTTGAAGAGAAGACCAATGAAATTTGATACCTTTACGTTTAAGCAGATTGAGGGGTTCGGAAAGTAAAGAAAAATTGGGAATATATTTGGCATAAAAACCAATCATCCCAAGAAAGGAACGTAATTGCTTAAGATTAGAGGGAGGAGGTATTTTGTGAATGGCAGAAACTCTTTCAGGGTCGACAGCCACACCCTGTGAACTTAAGATGTGACCCAAAAATTTAATAGATGTCTGGGCGATAAGCACCTTAGAAGGGTTGACAGTTAAGCCGACTGAGCGGAGGCGAGTCAATACTTCACGAACATGGAGTAAATGGGTTTCAAAATCTGAAGAATAAATAAGAATATCATCAATAAAAGGAAATAAGTATTTATATTTTATATCAGCAAACAAGGAATCCACAAACCGCTGCATAATTTGTGAGCCAAGATTTAAACCGAAAGGGACTTTTTTGAATTGATATAGTCCATTCGGGGTAATAAAAGCCGTATAGCGAGAACTAACGTCATCTAAAGGAATTTGATTATAAGCCGAATTTAAATCAAAGATGGTAAAAAACTGAGCATTTGAAAAATGTTGAAAAGAAGATTGCAATTTTGGCATAGGATAGGCATCATAGAGGATGCGAGAATTTAATTTTCTATAGTCCACTATAAAACGAGAGGATCCATCGGGTTTATCGACGATGAAAGCGGGAGAGGCATAATTAGAAGATGATGGAATAATAGTCTCAGTTTGAAGCATTTGGTCAACTAAGGAATTCAAAATTTTCATGCGAGGGGGACTCAAAAAATAAGGAGAAGAACGAACCGGGGTAGGATCAGTAAGATCAATGTGAGCAGAAAAATTTTTAACGGTGCCCAAAGTGGGGGTAATGACATCGGAAAACTCTTCAAGTAAGGACTGAACGCGGTCAGAATGAACAGAATTTATAGGTAAACATGTAGAGGGATGAGAAAGAGGGAAGTCAAAACTATGAACCAATGGAATAGACTTAGAGGAAAAATGAAAGGAGACCGTAGAGTTGACCGAATCCAAAATAAGTCCAGTATGGGGAAAAAAATCAAAACCTAAAATAATAGGTGATGATAAGGTCTGAACAACCAAAAAGGTAAAAGGCCAAGAAAAATCTTGCATCTTAATATTCAAAGAAATAGCACCAACGATTTCTAAAGGTTGATTGCAGGCAGAAAGACAACGTACAGTAGAGGGAGAACAGGAGAGCTGAGGACATAAAGATTGCAAAGATTGAAAAAATGGCAAACTAATAAGAGAAACAGCAGCACCAGAATCTAACAAAGCAAGAGAGGGTAGGTTATTAACGGTGACAAGAACATGAGAGGTCGGAGGTAGGAAAGAGGTAGAACAAGGCGAAAAGGAAGAAGAGGTGAAGGGAATGGGTGAAATCACAGAGGTAGGACGAGGTGTCTGAAGAGTGTGGGAAGGCAGATTTTCCCCATGAATACGCCGACTGCCTAGCGGTGAGGGGGAAAGGCGTTTCCCACAGGCAGAGTGGTGCAAAACTTAGAAATATGACCCGGTCCTTTACAGCGAAAACAGACAATGGGGGAACGAACATTAGAAGGAGGCAGAGCAGAAGATGATGTGGAGGAAAAGGAAGACGGAATAGGCGGTGGTGGAACGGAAGAATAATAAGAAGTATCGCTTAACGCAGACAAAGCATGAGATTGAGCCAGATTATATAATTGAAGCATAGAAGTTGGAGGGTTCAGTGCATTAAAAAGTTGTCGAAAGGAGGGAGTAGCATAAAACTGAACAATCGAAATTAATTCAGCAACATTGTGGGCAATATTTAGTACATCACTATAAGTAGTGATAGAATCTAAATAATCATGTGGGGATTCAGTCGGAAGTTGGTGACGACGAATGAACTCGGTACTGAATTTAAAACGTATCTCATAAGGCAAAAAATAATTATGAATAGCATTACGTAACTCATACCAGGTGGAAAAATGAGACATGTTATCCAACCAAAATTTAGAAAAAAAACCCGTGGTCTTAGCGGATAACAAACCAAGCATTTGAGGAAAAGAGGCTAAATTGAGATTGAGAAATTTACGAACAGAGAAAAGCCACATAGTAAGGTTACGAGGATCAGTCGCTATTAACTGCGGAACCTGAAGTAAAGATTGTTTGATAATATGAACATTCAAGGAACTGTCAACAGCACTAAGTTGGGGAGTGGATGGAGAAGAATGGGGGCCTAGATCCGGAGCCATTTTGTGATGGTGAGAAAACGGGAAAGATTTGTGATCAGAAAACGGGTTAGTGGATGAAGGAGTCGAAGGATAAGAGAAGGAACTCGGAGGAGTAGAAATAGAAAAAGAAATCAAGTCATTGACGGGAGGGTTAGGCAAAGAAAGATTATGATAAGTAGGAGGGGGAGAAGAATTGTCGTCACCCAAAGGGAAATTATCAGAGAAGCATGCCATAATGGAAAATTTACTAAAGGAAATGAAGTAATGAGAGAAAAAGGTCTGCTACCATTTGTGGTGTGAGTGAGTGAAGGTGCTTGACGTGACGGTTGGTAGGGGTTGGTCTGTGTCGTATTTTTAGGTAAAGTAGGTACGCTCAGAATATGATCTCGCCATGCACCAGAATGGGAATGTTAAGACAATGCACCAAGAAAAACACAAGGCATAAACCAGGATACTAATCCAACTGACGCAGTACCAATCAACGCACGTGATGGCGTAGCAAAAGGGATGTAACAACACTCAAAAAAAAAAATATAAGTCCGTCCGTGCACAAGTTTCACAGGTAGTTTTCAATTTTCAAGGTGAAAGGTTTTCAGCAGAGCGCATAATGGAAGCATTTTCACTGAGTCCATATATTCAGAGGAACCGAGGTAGGTACCAAATTTTGAGGGCAAGGAAAGGCGTACGACAACAGAAAAAAGGGGCAAAGAAGAAATAGTTTTTTCATAATAACAATATACTAACAAAAAACACCCAGAAGAAACATTTTACAAGCCAAAGAAAACAACAATCATCCAAAGGTCAGTTAGTTCTGACTTCCAAAAGAGAAAAAACAGATGGGACGACCATATTAATATTCTGATTTGTTTTTCAAAGAGAACAGCTAAACTCGAAACCTTCAATAATAATACAACGTCTTTTACATGAGGAGTGTCCTACACAAGGAAAACAGGAATTTACGTATGAACACGAAAAAAACATTAAAATTTGAAAGACACATGGGCCACTGTACAGTAATACATGTAGAAGAAAAAAAGCGCGGAAGGGATGCGGAATAGGAAGGTGGGGAAAGGGGAGGGACGTGAAAGAAAAGAGTACCAATGGCTGCCAACAGGGATTTGGAAAAATAGGATCAGTCAGTATCGATGAAATTCCAAAATAGCAAACAGAAGCTAGGTGATAGTTCAATTGATTCTATTCATGCGTTTGCTCGGGAAAACAGTTGAATTTCAATGGTTCATATCGCAGCAATCACTTGACGTATCACAAAGTGCAACTTCTGAGTGAGATGGTAATGTAATTCCAAAGTAAGGTACCGCTATCAATAGCTGCAGTTAGCTTATTATCAACATGAACTGTCATAGGTGGCCAGTAACGGCAATTTGAAAATTAAGGAAGTGCAGCATTAAAAGAAAGTTCAAAGAACAACGTGGAAATGAAATAAATTAAAGTTTTCGCTCACCCGTCCAGCAGTCGTAGCTTTTCAACGGTATACAAAAGCACATTTTAAAAGAAACATTGCACACAGTCCAGCTGGTAGCAAAATAAAACCAAGTCCTCCCTCCACACAAATTGTCGTGTTCATCCAAACTCGCTGCTCAAGCCCAGAGCAGGCCAATTTATATTCAGGTAGAAGCGTCCAGAAAGGACGAGAGCATACAGTACCCAATGCGCAGCGAAGCGGTAGGGGAAGGAAAGAGGGAGGGTAAGCAGCACGAGCAGTTGAAGCTGGACGGGCGAAGAGAGCACAGGCAGGTTAGTAGCGGCATATGCAGCGTAGTAAACGTAGAATCCATAAAACAGTAGAAAAATTCGGAGCACGTTATAGGTGACCAGTCAAATTTCAGCGGGAATTAGTGAAGGAATACACGTCGAAATGTATGCATAGTAGACATGAAGAGGTAAGTTCAGATAAAACGTAAAGTGTATATATAGAGCACACGATATAGGATGGCACACTTAACAAATGACAGAAGTTACATCAAAATTAATTTGATGGTCATTATGCATGCCACAGCAGACTTCTTTGGCTGTCAAAAGACGTAAGTGCCTGCGATGTTGCTACCTGCCTACACTGGCATACTGTATTACGATGTGTTCACACACACACTGTGTAGATGATTTACAATGCAAATGACGTGTATCATTTTTGATAACTCTCCCAAAGGCCGATGGCAGCTTTGTTCATGTAAAATGCGGCTTACGTAAAATTAACACACAGTCAAATTTCTTATCATTTGGCCACACTAAATGCATACTTGAATTGAGTACTACTACTAAGTTACTACTGCTAAAATGTGTTCATTCCTCCCCTGAAGGGGGAGGTGGGCCTCATAGACGGTAACCCCGTCTCTCAGGCCGGGAGACTAGTTAGGGTGAAGGAGATTCTCGGAGAAGGTGGGGGGGGGGGTCTATACTGGGAACTGTCCCGGCGTTCACCTTAGTGCAGGAGAATGGAAAACCACGGAAAACCATTCTCAGACAGCCGACGGTTGGGGCCCTTTCGCTTTTCCCGAATACAGAGGCGTAGAGCCACGGTAGAGCCGTGGCCACCCCTCCTCTGCTCGGTTGGCCGGTCAGAGTACAGAGCTGTTGGACCACGGACCAGCCGTGGCCTCTTGAGGCCCGAGACCCACTCTGCATCTACCGACATTGAATTGAACAACTTAGCTACTGTACATTATTTGCCACTGACATTTCTTTACGTTAGCTAAGGGTGTCATCACTTGTGAGCACACCAACAACTATATTTCCCACTTTTCTACCACTAAAGTCCATAGTCCCGTCAATAAATTGTTCTCATTTTTAGACACAGCTCTGATATTGTTCAATGTTTCCTCATAGCACTTTGGAAGGTACTATTTCCTCAAGGTAGATTTATCCGGAGTATGGAAGTTCATATACGTAACAAGAAAATCACTAAGCCTAGCAGTGTTCAGATGCCGGCCCCGCAGTGTAGGGGTAGCGTGCCTGCCTCTTTTCCACAGGTCCAGGGTTCGAATCCCGGCCAGGTCAGAGACTTTTACCTGGATCTGAGGAGTTGGTTCGAGGTCCAGTCAGTCTACGTGATTACAATTAAGGAGGTATCTGATGGTGAGATGGTGGCCCCGGTGTAGGAAGCCAAGAATAACGGAGGAGAGGATTCGTCGTGCTGACCACACGACACCACGTAATATGCAGGCCTTCGGGCTGAGCAGCGGTCGTTTGGTAGGACATGGCCCTTCGGGGCTGTTGCGTCATTTTTTTAATAGTGTTCATATTGTATGGAGGAATATCACCGGAATCAAAGCCCTACATATATCTGAATAATATCAGTAACATTCAGCGAACAGCACTTTGTGGATTTTCCATAAGGTTAGTAGTTTTTTCCACTCATCTGTAGTTATTTTAAACCCGAAAGATTCCCAAACCATAGCAATTGCCCACCCAAGACTTATTTCCAGTAACTACCACGTGTCTATCACTGATATACGACTTCAAAACCAAGTTTTGCCCTTTTGCAAGAGCGTAAAAAACCTGGGAGAAATCTTTGACCAGCACATCTCCTGGTCGGATCAGACAGTATGTGTGAGTAGACGAGATTTTGCTATGCTGCACATTTTAAACAACTTAAAATTTACTTTCCCGTTCAGTTCAAAGAAGAAACTATTCGAAACACTTATTCTTCTAATATTCGACTATTAGACGTGAAATCCGAAATTTGAGATAAACTACAACGTGCACAGAATGCTTGTGTAATATTTATATGTAATTTGAAATTTTCAGATTATGTCACCCAGGCTTACGTCGATCTCGGATGGCTACGCTAATCTCCTTGCACCGAATCCTTGCCTTACAATCCCCAACTTACTTGTGTATGTACGATTGCATAGCTTTTCTGAACACTGTGATATAAACACCAGAGCGCTGAGCATGACATTACTCGCTATTTTTAAGCATAAATCCTCAACCTACAACAGTTCCGTCATTCCTGTGGCCGTGAATGGAATTTCGTTCCTCAGGAGGTCAGAGGGATATTAAACCACGAAAGACTTAAAAGAGGGTGCCCAAAATATCTCCATGAGACGAGCTCGTAGTGCGAGATTTCTCCTTCTTATTCTTATTCTTATTCTTATTCTCATTCTTATTGTTATTCTTATTCTTATTCTTCAGATATCATTCATCGATACTGTTAGAGCAGCAGTAGTACTCACCTTTGGTCGCCTGTACAGTTAACCTTATCCCGATCCCCATTTTGTAATGTTTTACGCCCACAATCATAACACGAAAACTGAAACTTTCGACAGTGTGAGAAATTTCTGTAATACGACATTAAATGGTAAATAATAGTAGAATTATATTATTATTATTATTATTATTATTATTATTATTATTATTATTATTATTATTATTATTATTGGTAGGTTTTTTATTATACTTAGGCAACAAAATGTTCATTTACGGTGTGTAGTATAATACAGTAGATATTTTATGTAAGCATAGTAATTACTTCAGTGTCTTTTATTTATTTATTTAATATTTTACTATTCTTATTTTATGGTATTTATATACTTCACTGGTTGAGTGTAAGACACTGTCGGCTGCCCTAAAGATGGTTTTCTGTGGTTCCCCATTTTCACACCAGGCAAATGCTGGGGCTGTACCTTAATTAAGGCTACGGTCGCTTCCTTCCCACTCCAAGGCCTTTCCTACCCCATCGTCGCCATAAGACCTATCTGTGTCGGCGCGACGTAAAGTCACTAGCAGAGAAACAAAAAACAGAAAGTGGAAGAACTTTGCCAGTTAAAATAAACCATACTGGGCGAGTTGGCGGTGCGGTTAGGAACGCGCGGTTGTGAGCTTGCATCAGGGAGATAGTAGGTTCGAATCCCACTGTCGGCAGCCCTGCAGATCGATTTCCATGGTTTGCCACTTTCACACCAGGCAAATGGTGGGGCTGTACCTTACATAAGGCTACGGCCGCTTCCTTCCAACTCCTAGGCCTTTCCTATCCCATCGTCGCTATAAAACCTATCCGAGTCGATGCGACGTAAAGCCACTAGCAAAAAAGTAATAAACCATATCTACTAAAATATCATTTTAACGCACTTACGTATTGCTGAAAATATAAGCTTAAACTAGTGTTGATTTCTGGCATTCTGAACAACCAAACATGGCACGCCAAAACTAGATCACTCAGTGCTGAAATGAATGTAATCCGTAAAGCTGTAAGTGCCTGACAGAACGTTGTACAGTGCTATTGGGTATCGAAACTCAAGGAGAGAAGTATCGGGATTCTCTTTTCTCATGTTACATAATTTCATTGTAAAGCATACAAAGGTTATTTATTCCCCGTTCAGTCTCTCTTTCTCCTCTCCTTGTTATTTGCCTTACTAAGTGTTGGGCAGTCGAATGAAAACCGAATCCGCCATAACACACATTCCACGCGAAAGGTGGTAACACTGTACTCTTACGTACCGATACTGCCATCGCTGTGGTAGGAGACCTGCATAGTGGCAACTCACAGGCGCACGCAGTTGTTGGGTTATGTCTCTGCTGGTGCGCGGACTGGTATAGTGTGTTCGTCCAGCTGTAGAATTGGAGGCAAACAAAGAAGAGCATAGAAGTGTGGTTCGTTTTCTGGTGTCGCAGCGCTATGAAGACACTTTTCAGATACTGCGACGCGCCATAAGTCAAAACGCCCTGGAATGCTGTCGGACGGAGTCATCCTGTTGCACGATAGTGTTCGCCCCCATACTTCCAATCTGGCGAAGGCTACGCTTCAGCGAAGTGGTTGGCATACATTTCAACATCCTCCGTACGGATCTTTCATCTTGTAATTTTCATATTTTTGGCGACCTGAAGAAGGAAAGACATTCGTTCACGTCAGTTTCATTCGAACGAGAAATTGCAAGAGTGGATGCGGTTATGGATTCGTCAGCGACGTACCTCTTTCTACAAAACTGGAATTGACTGTCTCGTCTCTCAGTGGGATAAATGTAGTAAAGCTTCTGGCAATTACTTTTGAATAAAACCATTCCACGGTCACGGTATAGCGGGTGTTCGGTTTTCATTCCACTCACCCCAATAATATAAAATGCAGCTATGTCATCCTACATCACTATATAGGCACGGGGAATCTCCGGCTTCCCGTCATGTTGAATGATACCGAAGTACTGCCGCGAGTGAAGCAGAACGGTTCTAGATTGCAAAACAAGCAATAGAAATACGAAAACACCCTCCCAACATTTAACAAAAAGCGACAAAGTGAGAGAACTAGCACACTGCTGAAAATGTAAACATCTGATACTAATAACTGTAAAACAAGAATGTATGTATTTACAGAAACAATATTTTAAAAAAGTATTTAAATTTCTAAAATATTTATTTTCCAAAATTCCGAAATTATAAAAATTATGTTCTTATTTATTTACCGGTACCCAGAAATTCTTTCCCTAATCATGACAGTATATGAATCTCCAACGAAAGCAATTGTTGTAAGGTAGCTGTTGCATGAAAGTACATCTCTACTATATCACAAAGCTTTATGAAGTTAGTTATATATCAGGTTAGTCACCAACGTTCATAGAGGTATTGGAATCAGGTGCAAGCGATAAGCTCCTTGTACGGACGCTTTGTAAGGATTACATCCGCTTTGCTTTCGCTCATATCACAAGCAGGCTGCCAGTAAATAGCGCTGACGGCAGTCTCATTACTCATAAACATACCTGAGGTAAGACCAACTACAATACTCAGACCACAATACAGAAAAATCATGGCTGCCGTACCAGGCCAAAGCTGACGTGGCGAGGAGTAACCTAATAATGGTCGTGAGAATATTGCAGTACGAAAATATTTATTGAAGGATTTTAAAAACAGCATTTGATACGTAAAAGAGAAATAGTAATTTTACGTGCTCTTTATCTAGAGGATTTTTTACTTGTTTAACGTCCACTATCACATCGAAAGGTTTTGGCGATGGATGGAAGGAAAGGGCTACGAGTGGGAAGGTAGCGGCCGCGGCCTTAATTAAGGTACAGCCCCGGCATTTGCCTGGTTTGAAAATGTGAACCACTGAAAACCATCTTCAGGGCCGCGCGGTCAGGGTTGAGTAGCCGTGATCTTCCATTCGGAAGATGGGAAGGGTTCGAATCCCATCGTTGTAGCCCTGAAGATGGTGTCCCGTGGCTTCGCATTTTCACACCAGGCGAATGCTGAGGCTGTACTTTAATTAAGACCACGACCGCTTCCTTCCCACTCCTACCTCTTTCCTATCCTTCCGTCACCGAGAACTTTTGATGTGTTAGTGTGACGTTGAATAACTGGCAACAGAAAAAAGCATTACAATGAACAACAAGTTATCAACACCTAACAAATGTCACTTCGTTGAAAACACGAATACGGACTTAAGAAAAAATCGACACAGCACCAAACAAATAAGTAGTTTTCCGAACATTAACACTGTGACCCATTATCCTATTATGCATCATTCACCAAAATATCGAAGTTGACTAAAACTAGCACTACACACATCCTACAACTCCTCTTTTGAAGTTTCTTGGCAATTTTTAATTTGAGATCGTATAATTGTTGATAAAATTACTGGCCAGAATTTTTACACAGTCCCTTATAATTTTTGACGAGGAAACATCACACTTCCACACATCACTTGAACAATTAATGTTACTTTCAAAGGTTAATACAAGGCTAAAACAAGGCCTTATTTTCAGAAAGTTCCCCAAAATAAATATTATGTCACTCATTTCAATACTACTCTCTCTGTAATTACCAAGGTGACTTACCAGAATTTCACATTGTCTCTATCTCTCACAGTTGAGGTTGCCTTGCCCGTAACATCCTAATATCAACTTTCATTTTTCTGCTAGTAAAGCAATAATTTTAAAATACACTTGCACTTCTAGGTCACTCGTCACTTTCATATTGATGGAATATCTACTGTAGGTCTTGAGAACATTATAATATTTCGCAATCACGTTGAATGGACTCATATTTTTGTCTTAAAAGGCTGAAAATATCTGTATCATCTTCACACCAATGTTTAAATGCTACTTCGTCTCTCAGTGGCAGTTGCTGTTCATGCTTTTTAGGGCACCTTCTTCCTCGAGGTAAATACATGTTATGCGAGAGACAGGTCTCAATGGACAATTTAAGATATTTCCTAGGGAAGCGAATAGGTTCACTATTCTCAACGGGAAATATAATATCTTTGCGGACAATGAACTTAGAGTAAAATATTTGATGCACACGACAAGTTCATTTTTTACAGCAAAATTTTCCCCATCAATGCACCGAATCCATTTCTCTCGAAATGGAGAGGGCAGACATACACGAAGAATTTCCGTAATTTGACCTGCAGAGAGGTACACAATACAGCACACTACATTCTAAGTAAACGCCAATAATTATAACACCACCTCTCAAACACAATGATAAACAAACACATAACCTGTACGGTACCGCGTTGAAACACGAAATAATTAACCTACAGGGATTTTAAGCTTCCACGTAAAAGCGACTGGAGACACAAATACTTCCGTATCAGTATTGAAAATCACGAAGTACGATCATATGTCCACTCGAAATACCTATTTCACAATTATTGCTTTAAACTCGTATCCACAATCACATTTAACCTACGCCTGGCCCGCACCCACGGCTATATTGCCATTAATCGAAACCTGCCTTGAGGTCTGAGGATTGTAGTTGGTCTTACCTGAGGCAAGTTGACTGTTCGTTCCTTCTTTAGTTCAGTGATGTCCGCTAACATCATTCCATGCTTTGTGGTGATGACATAATCAGTGCCACTTCTGGCTAGACAGTGAACTACAACCTGTGCGCCTGAGCTGGGTTGAGTGACTCAGATTGTAGAGCGATTGCGTTCCGAACCTAGTTTGGCGGATTTGATCCCGACTCAGTTCCATCTTGTTTGAAGTTGCTCAATTACGCCAACTTCTTGCCGGTACATTTATTGCTACGAAAAAGAACTCCTACAGGACAAAATTCCGTTACCTCGGCACCTCTGAAGACCGTAAATATATTCATTGGGACGTAAAACTGAAAAATAAAATTTAAAAAAGTACCGTGCGCTTGGAAACGCAGCCTGGATATTGCGTGTCATTTGTTTTCACTCATCACGCTCCCCGACCAATGAAACATAGGCTTCTGCCGTCAATTCGGCAAGGAATTAAGATTCCCTTACCGTTCCATGCACAGTACAGAGACGGACAAGTTGGTATGGGTGAATGAGTGGACGTGTGCTAATACGACTCCGTATTGAAACGGGAATGCCCTGCGAGCATTCGCGTTCATGTATTTCTTGAGGAGAACTCGCAAACACCCGGCTGTGTGGATTCAAAACGAGCGCCGAGCGCGCAGGCATTGTGGGGGACAACATGCAAGCAAACGCTGCTACAGAGTGCCAGACAAGGCCAAATGACTTCACATCGAAAATTCTGTTCGATTCTATGGCATTTAGTCACGAACGGAAGGTTAAATCGTAATTTCTAGAACGTCACCTTGTAGGCCTGGACAACAAATGCTACTACCCACAATTTCATTAAAATCGGCGGAAGGATGGCTGAGATATGAATTTTTTCAGATGCTCACATTTTCAGTCTCGCCGTCCGACCTTGGGCAATAAAAGGAGGTCACCAGCCTAGAGTGTGTCAGTGTGTCACTGAATGTGTCAGTGTGTGTGCGAGCGAGCACATCGTCGTGAACCAGTCGCCTCGCTATGCGATACGGTTTGTTACTCTGTCCGGCTTAGGACCGAGGTTCGAAAGTACGTAATACTAGTGTTGAAAGCCTTCTCTGTGGACTCTAACTTCGCGTGTAAGCGAAAGCATATTCAAGGAGAACATCGCTCTGTCGAGCCGAGTAACATCATTTCGTTTTGTGAATTGTGTAATTGAAGGGGCTGTGCAGTAATCACTTGATATCCTGAAGCTGTGCATAAAGGACTTAGGACATAAAGACTATGTTTTAGTTGTTTCCTCTACAAGAGACTGTGTTAGGCTGTTTCGTAAAATTGTGCCCTGGTGAAAGAACAATTCTTTTATGGTCAGTGTCACTTTGTTTCGTAAAACACAGTGCCTACTTTTCTTTCAAAGACTTTATCAATCCCTCCGTGAGAAAAACAGTGTCGACATTTTCTGTTCATAAAACTGTGCCAACCTTCACTTTTAAAATACTGTGTCAATCCATTTCAAAGAACTGTGCTAACATTTATTTTAAGAAAACTGTGTCGGTATTTCCTTTCAAGGACAGTGCTGATTCGTGGAATACGGTACCTTTATTTCTTTTCAAGGGACTATGTTAATTCCCCTCATCAAGACTGTGTCTAAATTTGCGTGTAATGTTGTGCTTCAGTGAAAATTTTACCTCTGAGAAATTATGTGATTTTTGTTAAGACTGAGTCGTAACAGAACTTGGTTCTCTTTCAGAAGACTGTCATAAACTATTTCTTTCTGTCTTCGCAGAAACTTTAATTTATTTCTACGAGTGTGCGTGCTAGGACATTGCAGGTACTCATTACAAATAGTGCAGAGACTGTGTCCGAAGCACTTAATTTATTTTCTTTTGCACTGAGATTGAGTGAAGTGGTAAACCATCGTATCTCAGAAAGTTCCAGATTATTTTCATTGCTTATAACTTCAAGTTCGATAGTGACTATTGCACGAACAATATTAATTATTCTCACAGAACTGTGATTTTGAAGTCATCTCTTTTTTTTTCAAATGTGCGTCCAACACCATTTATAGTGGAACCTATTCGGCCAGTAAACAGTGTCTCGCCTTAATTTGCAGTGTAGTGCGGTAGAGAATTGTCGTATCAGATTCCATTGACATTCTGTGCGAAAGTTTTACATTTCTCTGCTTCTTTCATGGGACTTAGTGGAACACAAAACTCAACAACTATTCCACGCTGCACTATCATCAGACGACCGTCCCAGGTTCGAGTCTCCTTCAACATCAAGGGCTGATAATGGCCGTGGGTCGACACCGACAACGTGGGACGACTTCGACGACGTGGGACGACGCCGGCGCCGACGACGGAAGACGACTCCGACGCCGCAGAACGACGCCTTCTCCACATCTTCAAGGACATTCAAATTATTCGTCTGTAAAAGGTGATATAATTTCCATGTATTTCGTTTGAATAAACTGCAAGTTCCACTTTAAATATGAACATATTTCACTACCTTTCTCTCGTACTCTCTAAAGCATGAATCGTACACGCCTTGGCGTTATCCATGCTCTCCGCAAAACTGAAGTGCTGGCGTTCCTGTTTCAGTATTTTGTGAAAGTTTAGCAGTGAAGAAAGCGCTACGGTGGAGGGTGACTCGTCTTAACCTTATAAATAAGTTTCAAAGACAAGGTACGTAGTTACAAAAGTGTGTTACTTGTTGTTTATAACAGAGTATTCAATTTAAAACTGTTGTTAAGAACCTTTCAATGCCGTTTCGAGTGTTTGTTACCGGTGACAAGTGAAAGACGATTTTAGAGTGCAGAACTGCCAACTCCTGCACCGTGTTGCTGCGCGCTCGTAGTAACACTCCCTTTCACCTGTAGCGCTAGGATTTCAGATTAGGAGTACGAGGCATCCGCAGAGGGCAGCACTATGGGTGTGTGCGTTGTGTGATCTAAGAGCATCTTACGTCAGGATACAGTTGTGAAAATAAAGTGCGGGCTTTGCAGCAACTGGTTCCATAGTACTTGTGCAGGCTTCAAGGATGAAAGTGAACCCTCAAAAATTATTAAACAGAAATGGTATTGTAAAAATGCTTAACAACGAAGTGCACAGACAACGAAAGTGTAGCAAATGATACTCCCAACTTGGAGCAAATGTTCAATCTCCTCATGCAAATTAACAGTGAGGTGAAGAGTTTGACATCTGTTCATGATACTATGATGGAATTACAACAACAAACAAAAATAACTAAAGGTGACTTGGGAAAATCATTATATCTAGCTCATGAGAAGCTAGACGAGAACGCTGTTCTGATTAAACAGCAATATCAGATGATCGAAAATTGTATGAAGATATTAACGGAACTCAAGAATGAAAACTCTCTTCTCAAGAAACAGCTGATGCAACTATGCTGATCGATGATCTTGAACAATATGGAAGAAGGAATACAGTCGAAAGTCATGGGATCCCGGAAGTTGCGAAAGAAAACATAATTGATATTGTTAAAACGGTGGGTCGCAGTCTGGATCTGGACATCCACGATCAAATGATCGACACCTGTCATCGGCTAAAGAAGTCTCCACACCAGAAAAATGCTAAAATAGTAGTAAAATTTGTTAGACGTATTGATAAGGACAATTTTATGGAACGACGAAAGGTGAAGAGGAATTTGAACACGGCAGACATTGGATTCACATTCAGAGACCCTATTTACGTAAACCATAGTTAAACAGTACTCAGAAGGAAGTTGTTCTCCGAAGCTAGAAAAATCAAGAAAGAAAAAAATTATGCGTATGTGTGAGTTGACAGGTCGGGTGCAATTAATTTGAAAAAAGCAAGTGGATGATAGATATGTTTATACGGTAAAATCAGTTGAAGACCTAGCCACTTTATCATAAAATTTACGGTGTCTATCAAATTTACTTTTTAATTATTTTAATTACTTTTCAGTATGTATAGTAGCAAATATATTTCAATCCACAATCAAAATGTGCGAGGTATAAACATGAAAACAAATATATTTTATAACAACATATTATCAGCTGAATATGACACTGTCATCCTCACAGAAACCTGGTTGAAGGAGAATGTATACGATGGTGAGCTTTTTGATAACAAGCATAATGTGTACAGATGGAATCGAAAGTTTGCTAGAGCAGGTGGAGTTTTAATTGCCGTGAAGGATTATTTAACCGTTAATAGAATTGAATTAATAAGAGAAACTATAGAATATATTGTCATAAAATTGTACATAGGGGCTTTACTTACTATACCAGTACAGTTTATTTCCCGCCTAATCCTAAACTGCAAACACACTTGTCTTTTTATGAGCTGTTCGATGAATGTCCAGTTATTCAATTTAATAGGATAATAATAGCTGGAGATTTTAACCTACCAGCAATAAGTGATAATCAATATGACCTAACGCAGGGAGGTCCCTGTTACCGGGCTCTAGCAAACTTTCTCTCCTATCGCCCGACCTTAAATCAATGAACTGTGTTAAAAACCCAAACGGAAGGACACTTGAATTAATATTGACCTATATGACTAACGTTAACGTTACTAAAAATGTTTTTCCGTTGTTTTGTGAAGATTTTCATCATCCTTCCCTCTTTATAGATTTTGAAACACGTTATAAAACGAATAAAATTGATCACACTGAAACAATTATGCACAATTTCTCAAAAGCATTCATAGTCTTTACAAAATGCTAGAAAGAGAAAACTGGGATCATCTAAAATGCATTAAAAATCCTAATGAAGCTTTAAAATACTTCTATAATGTTTTTGACAATACATTGGACAAAACTGTTCCAAAAATGAAAATAAAAACCGGGAACACGTATCCAACTTGGTTTACGAAGGAAATTAGTGAAACCGTAAAGTTAAGGGGATATTATCGGAAACGTATGCAGAATTCGGAATACAATAAGATCATATTTAAAGAGACGAGAAAGCTTTCGAAATCATCGATAGAAAATGCATACAATACGTTCAAAAGAAGTTCCGAAGAACTTATAAATATGCATCCATCATCATTTTGGAATTTTATTAAAAATAAACTGAAGAATACATCAAACCCCGAGGTTATGACTATAAATGGTGAACCTTTGCGAAGCGCTAAGCAAATAGCTGATGGCTTTGCTGCATATTTCAGCAAGGTGTATGTAAATAATAGTTGCAAGGGTAATTATGAGGTGGGATCTCCCATGAAAACAAACTCTTCACTCCAAGTGTCACATGTAGGTGAAAAGGAATATATTCAGGCTATAAAGAAACTTAAATCTACTAAATCAAGTGGGCCAGATGGGATTACTCCTTACACAGTAATGGGTTGTTCAGATATATTAATGCAAACATTACGTTACATATTTATTCTTATAATAGATACAGGTGTGTTCCCAAAAATGTGTAAAACGTTAAGGTTATGTCCGATATATAAAGCCGGAGATCATTCAGATGTACTAAATTACAGACCCGTAGAATCGGAATAATTTACCAAGGGAGACACTGAGTAAATTTCCAAATTATTTGAGATTATTTAAGAAAAAAAAGTAGGTAAAAAGAAGATAGGGAGTCTGCAAACTGGGTGACATCTCTAAATGTGGATCAGTGGTTTTTGACTGATTGGACTGATTTAGTAGATCAGACGATACAGCGCTGAGATTCTCAGAGTAAATCTCTGTGTTCGAACTTGGCTCAGTCCAGTCGTACTTGAATATTTCAATTTTAATAAAAAATCACACAATAGAGAAACATCTCCAATTACAGTATACTTTACAAATATAACAGTACGTATACTAGTTGCATTAATGATGGTAATTATGATCATGAAAAACGGATTAACAAATAGGAATGAACATTACGATGGCATGGATGGTAACATCTTAATGTAATAATTACTATAAACTTAACTACTAGTTAGTTTATAACGTTTTAAAATTTTGTTAGTGCCTAAATCATAAGCCTGAAGTGATGGACAAAATTTTGCATGTTGCCATTGATGCTTTCACGGCCAGTACTTGTAGACATGATACTGTATAGGCTTTTGGGCTTATGCCGTGTCAAGAAAATAAGGTGAAATTCTTTACGTTTCGCAGAGAACTGTGCTCTGCGTCGTCAGAAGGAAATCTCGACTGTCCACGAGAAAGGCTTCTTAAACAATGACTTTTTAAATTTAGACGTAACGTAATAACGTAACGTAATATAGTGTAGTAGTGTAGTGAAAGGTGGACCATTACCACATTAATTTAATAATTATATTGTACTTACAATTCAATACGGATCAGAACCATGAAGTTTATAACCTATGATTCTTGGAAGAAGGTGGAATCTGATTAACAACGCAGCAGGTGCCCAGAATGAGAGCCGCTGGTTAGCCGGCTACCATAACTGGGAAAAAAGTAAAGCATATACGTAGTAGAGCCATTAATTTCGTGGACTGGCCATCTAGTGTCACTGTGGTGCACTATAGAGGAATATTTGGACCACAGGATATTGCCGTGAAAGTTCTTCGCTAGTCGCAGCAAGAAGCAGTTGCATGCATACTGTATAAGCAGAACTACGGTCTTTTAGTTGAATGTCAGCAGCGAAACTTGAGAATGGCGTAATTTGAGCAACGGGAAAATTTCAAGCTCTACCAGAAATTAGGAAAATCTGCTACCGAAACATTTGAGATGATCAAATTGAAATTTCTCGGATCACCAAGTGGGAGAAAGACGCGGTAAGGCAGGTCGAAAGACTATGTGATCCTTGAACTGTTAGCGCCAGTCCACGAAAATATGACTGTAGTACGTACCAAGGTGTACAGTGTGTTGCCTACAGTTAATGAGCCAATCCACTAACTTGTTGATTGTAGTAGTAATATGATGTGCAGCGATGCCTTTATACTTGATAGAGACTCACAAAGTCGTCTCTAGAAGTATTCTTAATTACAAGCGGGGAGACTTTGCAAATCAGCGAAATACGACCGCTTGCTGTGTTCCTATTGCTCGGCCAAATTTCGTATTGCATCCGATAGACCTCGCATCGTGTCCTCTTATAGGGCTGCCACATTCGGCGAAAGGAAGTAATTGTTGGAATTTGTCTTGGCTTTGTGTTGGGCCGCTTTTTATACATCTGGCTGTCTATCTGTCCATACCAATGGTCTAATCAATCCAGACCAATGGATTTGTCACAGGATACTAGATGTCAGTGGTCCACTTCGCGGCTCTAACCTGGAGGAGCTTACGTCTCCGTACCTACTTTGCTCTTCCTCAGCCAACAGTTTTGTCCGGACCATATCTTAACATATCCAGGCCAATGGTTTTCTCTAGACCACATCCTAACCAAACCATACCAACATTCCAGTGTATTAATACAAATGGTCTTCCCACCTTTTAATTTTCCGACATTGGTAACCCGTGTTATGTTACTAGTCGGAGCCGTACCATGTTAGATTTCTAACGTATCTTATGTCCGCCGGGTACGGAAGTTTTATTCCAGTAGCATCTTGAGGTGGAAGCTACGGAAATGTTCCATAGGCGCATAAAAGTGAACGGATTCGGTAGACGAGAGTCTTGCGGCAATGAGGAGTTAATTACGAGACGGTGGCGAGGGTACACTGTAGTAGGGAATCAAGACGGTGTCGATTACGAGGCGTACGGCAAAATGTGAACTGAACTGTGTTCTAAAATTAGGCTACACTGCGAGAGTACTGCAGGTGAGGAAGAGTCTATGCGCCGGAGTGCTGCGTGTTTGAGTATTTCGACTGGAAAATTCATACTCGACTGAACTGGGAGACAAAGCTGCGAAATGTGGTCTGAGTTTGATAGTAACGCAGCAGGTGAGGAACTCTCAACTTACACATCACTCTGTACTATAAACAGCTTGCTGGTGGTTGCGAATTGACCCGAAGTAAGCAGAAAAGCAGGCAGGGTAGAGTGGTACAATTTCGATATGAGTACAATTCCGATCAAACTTCGTAAACCTACAATATTTGATTCTTCAATGTTAGTACTACTTGCGTGTGACTGGCTGTGGGAAGAGTGAAACAACTCCTTTGTGAATGTAAAAAATTATACATCATTTTCTATTTGATTGCAAGAAATTGCCGATTTTACATTGAACGGTGAGTGATGCTTCATTGTATTTCACGTTGTTATAAGTTTGAAGCTACCATAGCCAAGCTATGGGAACTTTCCTTGAAGTGTAAAGTACTATTTATAATAACGCCGTATCTCTACGAACCTCAAGATGGAAGTATGATACCATTCGCCTTTCTCTGTAACTAGTTTATGGATCCATTCATGGTACATTTTCGCCCGGATGAAATGGTAAAATTTTGATCAGTGATGTTTTCATTATTCTCATTGCAGATGCCGCATGGGAAATAAGAGAAGAAATTATTTATGAAATGTTCAATATATGCACCTTCATTGACCTTCTCTCATTTGGTTATCGAAGAAACAATACCCTTGCTTAAAATTCGTGAGACTCCTTCATTCAACCCAAAATGAATCACCATCCTGTTGCCGATTGTAATGAATGACTGCAATTCAGTACTAATTAAACCATTATGGAAAATGGTTCAACTACAGCGTTTAATGTTACAAGCGCTGTATCACCCGGAGACTCTATGAAATCAAATTTACCGTCAACTGAAAAGAAATGCATGCCCCCTCCCAAGAAAGAAAGGTAATATCTTCATCCCATATAACATCAGATCAGCATTTTCAGATTGTTAAGTTCAAGAAGGCTCTCTTTAAGAATAATAATCAAAAGATAAGCGGCATGTCGAGCACAACAAATCTTCGAGACAATAAATACCAACGAAATCATTCGAATGACAACCAGTTTTGTTTGTCATCTGGATTATAACTGTGAGAATTACGTGATAAAAAGGCAATGGATTAATTTTTGGTATCATGAAATACTGTATGTGTTGGGGGGAAAAGGAAAGAGATAATTTGCGTATTGAAAATGGTGTGATAAAAATTGTACCACTGATCAAGATAGGCTCCTCCGTTTGGTAAAACTTTCATAATGAGGGTTTATTAAAATAGTATTATTAATAATGTGGCCCTCCATGGCTCAGGCGGCAGCGCGCCGGCGTCTCATCACTGGGTTCCGTGGTTCAAGTCCCGGTCACTCCGTGTGAGATTTGTGCCGGACAAAGCGGGGGCGGGACAGGATTTTCTCCGGGTACTCCGGTTTTTCCTGTCATCTCTCATTCCAACGTCACTCTCCAAATGTCATTTAATTTCATCTGCCAATCATTAATCATTGCCCCAGAGGAGTGGGACAGTCTTCAGCAGCCGGCACAATTCCTATCCTCGCCGGTAGATGGGAGCTTCATTCATTCCGTTCCTGACCCGGTCGAATGACTGGAAACAGGCTTTGGATTTTCATTTTTTCCATTAATAATGTATGCCATTGTTTAAGGTGGCTAGTTGTTGACAGTACCGCAAAATGATGTGTGTGCACGATTAAATAAATGTTGATCTAAAATGTACCACCTTACCCTACTCAAAGTTGTGAGGTACAGAACAATTAAAATGCTGCGAAACGGGGCTAGTCGAACAACACACACTCATTGAAATTTAGAAAGTGATAATGTTCTGTATATGGAGACAACTCAAGTTCAGGTTTCTACTGTACTACAGAAACCAACTGTCTGTGAGAATAATCGAGTACACTTAAGTATAATGTTCTGTATAACTTAGAGTCAGTCACAGCTCGAAACATCCTTCGAGATATCGAAACATTTAAGTAATAGAACTTCGAACGAGCAGTTCCTGCATGGCTTCGGTCACGTAGTTGTCAGCTAACATTTGGGAGATAGTGGGTTCGAACCCCACTATCGGTAGCCCTGAAAATGGTTTCCGTGGATTCCCACTTTCACACCAGGTAAAGCCTAGGGCTGTACCTTGATTAAGGCTATGGTTGATTCCTTCCCACTTTAGCTCTTTCCCCTCCCATCGTCGCACAGTGGGTAATTTCTAGCATCCAGCCGGCCAAAAATAATATTTTCAACCCTTGTCTTTGGTGCGCATTTTCTGTGAGTCGTGTTTATAAGACTCTTGGGTACAATAATTAAGTATTGAAAAGTCGCGCTGTCTGATTATCTAATCTCACCGAAGGCCTAAAGTGGCTCTCCTCCGTTAGAGCATCATATTCTGGCGAGGCGAGCGCGCAGTTATTATTATGTGAGGACTCAGTAAAGACGTCAGAACTAAATATTTCTTTAGCTTGCAATATGATTATATTAGATGAAGGTGTGTATTTTTTATATAGTATGTAGCATTTTCTGAAAATTACTATATTGTTGTCCGAAATATGCACTTAAAATTCAGGTACACGGTGTCCAAGCGCTATCTAATTATACAAATTCGAGCTGACTTTCAAAATGGATTGCTTTTGATTTGCGCGATAAAAGTCTTTTAGATGAGTTATCTATACATCAAAGTATAGAAAACTGTGACTTTTTGCTGCGACCAGGCGCGACCATGAGAGTAATTATTTTTTTCAGAAGCCATGTACTCTGTAACCAGGAGGTCGGTTTTCGTGCTGTTGAGGAACAGCGTGGAATATAAGCGGAACGATGATATTGCGAATGTTGTAATTGAACATTTAGGCTTTGAGGATTGTTCCGAGGATATATCCAAGTCAATAAGGAAATCTGTCGGTATTTTTGTGCTAAAATTGGATCACGCTGGATAATATATGGTAGAAAAAGGGACAAATTGCTGAAGTACATAAAAATTGGTTCGAGCAGAGAATGAGCCTTGCAGAAGGACGTGTATCACAACAATGTCAAGATGTGCCTGCCAGTACTATAGCTCATTCCATGTTAAGAAAACAGTATTGCTCTTATGACAACAGGGTTGCCATGTCGAACGCTCCGCTCAACGCCATCACGAGAAAACGGCGGCACATACATTTGTGAAATTCAGTATATAATTTCAAGACAAAAGGCTGAAGAAACTAAGCTAAAAATTACTTTTATGAACTGAAGGGGACGTGGGGTTTACAGGGGCCACTTTCGGTTCGTACAGAATCAGAGGTAAACTACGGCACACAAGAAACCTCAGCACTGAAATATAAGGCAAAGTGCGAGAGAAAATAGACAAATAATTTTTATGGACTTGAGGGGCGGGTGATGTATTTAATTGCATTTAATAAATTTATCCAGACAATAAAGGCTAGAAAACAGACGCAGTAAATAAATACTGCAGATGACTACAAAAGATCACAGTATTAATGTTAAAGAAATAAATCACACACGTAGGCTTTTCGCATAACTCTCATTCAACACAATATATTTACGCACTGATTTAGAGCCTAAAATACACACGCAATAAATAAATACTGTAGATGACTTCACTACAGAAGTTCAGGGAGGAAACGCGTCTATTGGTTGATATCCGAAGCAAAGTGTTGGCAATACCATTGATGGAAACCGCTAGAAGATTCTTCAGAGAGGCTTCCACTTCTGCGGATATTACTGGAGTAGATATAAATTTAATAAACCATCTACGTGCCATCGTAGGAACTCTTTCGTGTGGGTATGCCATTGATAAAGTAACATTGGCACGTACGCAATTATACTTACAAAAATACAAATCGTACTACATCCCTGTAACTTTGCACAAACTCTTGGGTCATGGCACTGTATTATACCTATTGGACACATCTCCGAGGAAGCCCAGGAGACCAGGAATAAAGATAATAGGAAACCTTCAAGAAAGAAACAAATACTGACCTTTTCCATAGGCTGCCTATATCATCGGACCCTTATATTACCAGCTTATCGAAATCAAGGAGGAGGAAGTTGAATTCGCTTTCACGAGAAGTGCTCAACTTACTGTCTGAGCCTCCTGTATCTGGTTCTGCCGAAGGAGATAATGAAAGTGACGATAGCGATTCTGATGTAACTGCATCTAATGAATAAATTGTTTGGCAAGTACATGTATTCTTGTATCTGTTTTTAAACATTATAAACACCATGTCCCACTATTAAAATCTATTTAATTTCTTAAAGCTATAACGAAAAATTATTAAAATTACAAAGATTACTAATTCTATTCTTGGCGTAGTAATTTGTTCTTTGTACTTGATTTACCACACACTTAATTATCTCCAATAATAGCAGTTACATACTAAGTTTTTATGTAAATCGGTCCATTAGTTTCCGAGATACGATTTTTGACCGGCTAGATACCTGAAATTACGCACTGTACGTCGCCATATCACCTAGCATTGTCGGAGCGACGTTAAGGAAATTATAATATAGGCCTATATAACTTCGAGTTTTATGTAATATACAACACGTGGAATTTACATAAGATTCCGTCGGGAAACAAAGACTATTTCGAGATACCAAATTTCGAGTTATAGTAACTTCAATGTACATGTTTTAATATCAAGTCCTCGCGGCAATTGCATTCCTAAACTCTGAAAAATGATTCAGTTCCTGATTGTGATATTTATTTTGTTCTTGGCAGTGTTCGGTTCTTTTTAACAAGATAATATCCCTCTGGTTTAGTCACAAAGCGATCTTCTACCGTTTATATTCTCTTAACACAATTTGAGGTCGCTGGGGAGTGTTTAGTACGAGATTCACAGTTTGCTAAGTATTAAATATTCATTAGAATACAATTGAATTAACTGCTACTGCGTTAAACGATTGGCTGAAATTTTACAGATTTTATGCCCAGTACGGTGAATGAACGCTAATGACGTTATGCAAAACGTTTTCAATAGCCTTGGCTCATACGAAGCGAGGCCTTGCGCTGCTACGAATATCCAAATGAACAACTCCATTCCGGTCTCATGAACATTGACTGGAGCGTAGCACAAACGGGGAAAATACAACCCCTATTGTCTTGTAACTGCTCATCAGCGGGTTTATATACAATGTAAAACACTGTAAATTCACTGCTCTAAATCTTGTCGCAATCCTTTCAGTGCTACCTCTGTGGATCAATCACAGAGTACTGGCCTGCAAATTCAACTCCCCATAGCCTTCAAGTTTTTATCGAGCAGAAGAAATTCAATCCGCACACCATATTGTAATAAGCATTATGTAAGTAAACACTTATTCCACACGTTCATTAGACATTCCATTGACAAAATTCTTATACTTCATTCTTCTCTGTTCTCGCAGATTACTGAATGTCCGACAACAAAACTACAAAGAGGGAGCATCTGCACCTACTCAATATCTTTTAACGAGATTAGTACCAAGAAACTAATGACACACCATAATATTTTGATGTTCATCATCCAACATTCTTAACCAAATGAACTTAAAAGGAAAACAATATCCATAGTTGAACATTCTAGAATGCTTGGTACAAACATGCCTGTGAACGTACAAAATTAATATAATTCCAAAGCGTACCGCAAGAATACTGTGAACATTTTATCGTATTTTAATGTGTTATTTTATACTAATTTTTATTACATCCATATCATAGAATGTTCCAGAATGCTTAATATAAACATACCAATGAATGTATACAACGATTCACCAATATGAACTGAACTTCAAAGTGTACCTCAAGAATGCCATAAACATTTTACGTGTTGAAATTGTATTTCACCAAATTATCTACTACTCACGAACAGTACACTAGAATTTTATGTAACATATACATGTCATACAATATTGACGCTTGTTTTTTAAACCAGAAGACACATCATATCATTGTATATTTTACTTATTGTATATTTTAATATTATCACTCACATCATGTGACATTCTTCATTAGATTTAGTAATGTTTTAAAATTATATATTAAGTTAACTTTAGATCTCATGACCAGCTGACGATGACCTCTGTGAAGGTCGAAACTGGTACTGCTTAGTTACAAGATATAATAAAGTATTGATTAGGTGGACGGTACCCATTCTTTGTGATTGTAAATACCGAGTATCAATACGGACATGAAACTGATAGATTACAATATCCTGAAAGGTCAGTGTTTTAATGCATAGGTTTTCAACCGGTGTCCGTGGTGCCCTGAGGCAACTTGAATGATTTCCTGGGGCACCGTGGAATTTCCCGTCACCGGACAAGTTGGCCGTGCGGTTAGGGAGGCGCTGCTGTGAGCTTGCATCCGGGAGATAGAAGATTCGAACCCCACTATCGGCAGGCCTGAAGATGGTTTTCGGAGGTTTCCCATTTTTATACCATGCAAATGCTGGGGCTGTACCTTTATTAAGGCCACGGCCGCTTCCTTCCCTTGCCTAGGCACTTCCTATCCCACCGTCACCATAGGACCTATCTGTGTCGGTGCGACGTAAAAATAATTTAGTTAAAATAGAATTTCCCGTATTTGCGATGAAGAAATCACCTGTGTCAAATTTCAAAGAAAATTGAACATATGCTGTATTCATATTATTTTTGTAATTTTCCTTTCATTTCTGATTTAGGCCCGTATTTATCAACCCCAATTACTTGTAGTTTTGCTATTATTTTAGACATCCAGAACTCGGATATTCTCATGATCGCGGATAACGCTCACTTCTGTATTCACTACAGAATAATTGCAAAAACTATTTTTTCTTTTCAATCTGAATTTGAACCGCAAAACTTCTCATACTAACGCACGGAAAGCAAATGACTACGTCCTTCCACCACTATCGGAATGTAAACAAGTTTTGATTTCATTCGGGGTTTGCAAATAATTTATCGTTGATTACAGTATGTCCGCTGTTGACCGTAAACGAAGAAGGAAGCCTAATATGACTTTCCAAGAGAATAAATTGATACTGAATTTGGTGACAGAAAGCATTAACATCATCTAGAACAGGGGTTTCCAAATGGCGGCCCGCGGGAAGCTATATCTTGCGGCCCGCGAGGGCATTAAAAAGGTATTTTAAGAAATGTGCAGAAAATTCACGAAAACTATTTCATAGCTCGTTCAAAAATGTATTCATTTTCATATCCTGTATAGACCAAAGTCAGAACTAATTCATTCCTTAATATTATCTCCTGCTTTTTAGTATTCACTTGTACTGAATACTTTCTTTCATTTAATAAAATTAAAATCCAAGCTTCGCCGGAAAATGAGTCCTCACAAATACCAGTTCTAGCTCTTAACCATTATAAAAATGGTCATGGGATCAATACAAATTCTTGAACACCATGCCAACGTCACTGTGGCCTTTTTATTCAACGTAGCATGCAATGAATACCAAGAAATATTTTAAAAGCCATTGGTGTAAGAAGGGGTTCCATTTCTTCGTACTTCTCTCATTGCAGTACCGGCCGGTACACAGTGAAAATTTTCAGGGAAGTACTCGTGGAAATACATTGTTGGGATTTTAGATTGTTACAAATGTGCTCTTCACACTACCCCCACTACATTTTCCTTCTTTTTGTTTTGACTACATTATTAATTTTAGTTTGTCTATTGTTTTACGTTTTTCATTTATCAAATATTAATTCAAATGAACTGACATTATTGGATGCTCTTCTTCCAAATTCAATAGTCCTGATATAGTAGCGATTATTCTTAATTTCACTCTTTTATGCAATTTTAAAATAGTGTTTTAAGCAATTAAAATTATTAAACCTTCATTTCAATTGAACTATGCATATTATTTTGTATACTGGTATCTATGTTCTATTTGCGGAATTTTACGAAAATTGTCCTATTATTATAGTGCGGCCCGCGGACATGCTTCAGGTTTCCAATGTGGTCCTTGAGTTCTTACTAATTGGAAACCCCTGATCTAGAATAAGGAAACAAATTACAGTCTACACATGGTTTATTTCATTCAAGAAATAAGGGTGTATTCCTTAATTCATTATAAAGGCATCCAGTCGTGTGCCGTACAAGATATAATCGAGAATTCATCTTATGCCTACCCATGAGTTGAAAATTCCAGGTTATGTTTAATCACGGATAACACTGACAATGTCGAAACTTTCTTCTTCTTCTTACGGTGCCTATCCGTTTCGGATGTTGGCGATCATGATGGCTATTTCCGTCTTGTTTGTGGCAGCGCGGAACAGTTCAACTGATGACATATTGCACCAGCCTCTAAGATTGTCAAGCCAAGATATTCTTCTTCTTCTTCTTCCAGGACCTCTTTTGCTGTTGATGTTCCCCTGGAGTATTTTTTGGAGTAGGTTGTATCTATCTGTGTTGCGCATTATAGGTCCCAGATACTGCAGCTTTCGGCATTTCACTATCTTGATCAACTGAGGTGTTGTGTTCATCCATCTCATTACTTCCACGTTTGTAATTATCTGGGTCCAAGATATTCTCAGGATCCGCCTATAAAGCCATGTTTCAAAGGCCTCCAGCTTCTTCTCTGTGTTTTTATTTAAGGTCCATGTCTCTACACCATATAAAAGAACAGAAAATACATAACAGTGCAGAAGTCTGATTTTAGTCCCTAAAGTTAGATTGTGGCTTTTAAACACATTACTCATTTTCTGGAACACACTTCTTGCTTTTCCAATGCGTACCTTGACTTCTTGTGAGCAATCTCAGTCTTCATTTATTATGGTTCCAAGGTATGTATATTGTTTTACCCTTTCTATACTCTTTTGATTTATAACCAAGTTTATTCCGGAAATATTTTCCTTACTTATAACCATGAGTTTTGTCTTTGCGGTGTTTATTTCAAGCTCGTATTGGCTGCTGACTCTTACAATTCTATCCATTAGTGATTGTAGCGCTTGGATAGTATCAGCAAATACAATTGTATCATCAGCATACCGGATGTTGTTTAATCTCACTCCACTTATCAAAATTCCTTCTTCTATATCTTCCAAGGCTTCTCTAAATATGTATTCTGAATACAAATTAAATAGTATAGGAGACAAGATACATCCTTGCCTCACTCCTCTCAGGATTTTGACTGCTTCGGTGTGTTCTCCTTCAACACGCAAGACCGCTGTTTGATTCCAGTACAGCGTCTTGATGATTCGCTGATCTCTTTCCTCTTTCGAAGCTTTAGATAACCTAAAATGTGTTTCAAAATCAGTGCCATCGTTGTCCTCAAAGTATGTAGCGCGGTCTTTTTTATCCACCTAGGACGTTTTATTGCATAATGTTTGTTACATTACTCGTCACTCAGATTTTCTCTTTCAGTCAAATATTCCAGCCGTCTACAGGCAGCCATCTTGAAAGTCTATTTATTATCTTAGATTCTCTGCTCTTCCGGCCAATCTCTCTCCGGTAAAAGTTTCATCCGAGACAAGAACCGTTATCCGAGATAATGTTGAAGGTGATTACAAATGTAACCGTCATCTTGGTTTTATTAGCTTTAATCCAAGATAAAAGCTTTTACTCGAGTTGGTGATTACGAGCCTTAGTTTTAAGAAATATTAGAAAGAGAAGACCATTATCGATTCTGTTTATCTGGAACTTAATAAAGTTTTTCATAGTGCACTTGCGTGTACTAGTATCTTTCTTCTTAGTATATTTGTTGACAGATTCTTAGAATGAATGTAAATATCGATAGTTTTTACTGAGTATCCCAAGGGGAATCGTGGAAATAATGTTGTTGGTCAGAGGAACCATGGGTTCAAAAAGGCAAATAAAACACTGTTTTAAGGGAAAGCGCAATACGGCAACCATTTTCTATTAACATTATAGTAATTAGGTGATGAAGTGAGGAAGATGGTGGTGGTGATTATTGTTTTAAGAAGAAATAGAACTGGGCAGCCATCTTATATTAATTCCAATCGGAGAGAAAACGAGTAATAAGTTCGATACTTCCAAAAGGAAGTGTGTCAGATGACTCATGCTGGACGTGTTCGACCGGCACTCCTACAGACACAGGACTACGTGACAGTATTTCCCGTACGATTGCCGGTGTGTGAGTTGTAGTACTGGTAATAGTGTTAAGATAGTATTACACATTTCGTGGTTAGTTTTAAGTAAAATTCCCGGTCTTGAAAGCCAAGAATAACGACCGAGAGGATCCGTCGTACTGACCACACGACACCTCGTAATCTGCAGGCCTTCGGGCTGATCAGCGGTCGCTTGGTAGGCCAAGGCCTTTCAAGGGCTGTAGTGCCATGGGGTTTGGTTTGGTTTGGCTTAAGTAAAATTAAAAACAATGAAGTGAACAGTGAAAGTAGGGAGATAGTAGATAATATGCTACAATTGATGGAAAATGAATCAGCTTGTGGTGACTTCAATCTTCCTGTTCGTCAAGTCCAAGGTAGGACATCGGAAAATAGGGATGTATCAAAAATAATGGTGGGAAAAAATTTTAATTTCCCATCTATTTAGTCAAAATTATTCAGTCATATTTAACTAAGAGGATATTTTAAGTGTCTTGTAAAGTGGATAAATCAACCCCTCGGACCCTTCGAGCTGGGTCCCACAGGGTGGAGTTCTTTCCCCCTCCATATACGGCCTTTGTATGAATGACCTTTCAGCCCATCAAGGAGTGGATGTTCAGTTGATGACATTGTCATATATACCTCTCAGAGAAGAAATGACTATGTCATCAGAGCGCTGCAGAAATGGTTCTCATTGTTCTGGAAATGGTGCGTCCGGAACAAGACACTGGCGATTGTTTTCACGAAGCGCTGGCCTAAACTTAGTCATCTGTCTACTAACAAAGCCCACTGCCTAGCTCTAAAAAAGATAAATAATATCTTGGATTAATTATTGACCGTGGTTTGATCTAGAAACAGAATATAGAACAGGCTTTACAGCGAGTCAAGGCACGGTGAGACCTGTGCTATATAACAGGTTTATCCCTATCAGCATTAAGAGGAAACTTTATTGAACATGTGCCAGGCCCATCCTGCTGTATGGCCTGGAGCTATACTCCTAAAACTCCTCTTTCTAATTTACAGACCTTCCAAAATAAAACACTTCGTAAAATGACGAGAGCCCGACTCTTGAAATCTAAATAAACAGATACGAACCGATCTTCATATCCCGATTATTAGATCTCAGCTAAATATACTGAAGATGACCGAGTGTAGAATCCTTCTTAGTCAGTCTTACTCTCAATATGGGTCGTAAGAACCAAGGATCCGAACGCTCATTTCAAATATTGCGAACCTTGGCTACCCTACGAACAGTTTTAACTGGTTACCTCTACAATTTTCGGCTTATTTTAAATTAAAAGTTTGAGTCAATAGATATCAAAATGAAATCCCCTAAAGCGAAGCTTTCGCCACTCCTGTCAACACTTCTTGTTCTTCTCAAATTCCAAATTAATTTGACTTTTGACTGTCTTAAGGAATAGGGGGTTTCTTTCTCGACAAGGGGGTAAATTTCACTTCCATGACAGATCGATTTTCTCTGGGCAGTGTACGTGATGGCGATTTGCTTACTCATCGGTATTTCGCGGAAACGGCTGAGTAGAATGGCATAGTTATCTCCCTGGGACACTCATGTACTTGCTCTCCAAAAAAAAAAAAAAAAAAAACATAAAGGCGACATAAAGGAAGAGTTGACCAGTCCTAAGAATGGAGAATCGTGATCGTTCGTAGTTCTTGATAAAAATATTTTGCGACTGTTACGAAGTTGAATGTTTTTGATCAGCGCGTCGTAAAGAAAGACAGTTTATTAATCTTACGCCCAGGAGAAGTGTGCGCCCATCATAACGAAACTAAAATCGAAGCTGAGAGAGAGTATTATATTTCATATAAGGAAGATATTGGTGGAAAGACGTGACATAAGGAACATAAGAATTAATAATTTAACACAACTGCAACATTTTGGAACAAATGGACATCCCGTTGTATGCATTGATGAGTTACATTCTCACAACCCATGTAAACAGGAAAGGTTGGATTGAAGATTCTAGCAAATAAATGCTTTTGCCGAGGCTGGTCCAGTCGTTCGAACTTTGCCGGCACTAGTGACATAGCACAGTGGAAGAGTTATAGTGCGACCACACTACCCTACTCTAGATACTGAGTTGTCAATGTTAATATGTCCAGTTGGCTGAATAGTCTCTAGAATCGTCGCTATCATTTAAATGTATGCTCATTATTCCCCTTAGCTCTCTGTCTTGGGGTCTGATAACCCGCAAGGTAACTGATGAGATGAGACTGTCGTAAAAAGAATTGCCAAGCCGAGGGGTTCTAAGTGGCCACAAGCTTCTTCACTCCACTCCATGGACGTTACGCGTATTCTTGGCCGGTTAAAATAAACTCAATGTACCGTGAACTGTTTCCCCCCCATTGAGCACAGTGAAGGCTGCCTGACTCCTCTACCAACAGTGGAAGGCCCTACTGTACTAAAACAGCTCGATCACACTTAAGATATCTTCCACAGCCGAAGGGTGTGGTGATATTGAAACTTATTTAATCTTTTATTTATTTATATATTTTGTTTGTTTCCTAATTTGGACGTCTATGGACCACATAGAACTCAAAGATTTGTGGCCTTTTTTCCTTCTTTTCCCAAAACCTATTGATTCTTTCACTCCTCATCTTTCTCTCCTTTTCAGAACTGATCCGTTCTGACCTCCGCTTTAGTGGTTTCTCCTCGAAAGATTTTAAACTGTCAATTCTTCTTCTGAATTCTCTTCTATTGTGGATCAACTGTGGTGTAGTTCCAACTTATTCTGCATCCTTCTTGACCTCCTCTACCCACTTGGAGGTGGCCTTTAACCGGATGATATATTTGAAGACAAATTTTGGTCAGTCGTCCGTCATCCATTCTTACCAGTTGTCCGTAGAATTTCAGCCTTCGTTTCCGCATTGTGTTCGTGATCTTTGCAGTGTACTTGTACAGCACCTCATTTCTCCTTTCCTTCCAAGTCCCATCAATAGTCTTCTGTGGTTCCAGAATTTTCCTCAGATTCTTCCTTTCCTTCTTTTCTAGTTCTTGCAGGTCCCCTCTTTTATTTAAAATAAGGAACTCTGAAGCCTACAATAATTCCGGTTTTAGTACTGAGTTATCATGTCGGATTTGGGCCTTGTAGGATATTGCTCGTTTAATATAACTGTTCTGTGTTAGCTTGTAGGCCACATCTAATTTTCTGGCTCTTGCCTTCTTTGCCTCTTTATCCAGTCCCTTGAGTTGGATCCATTCACCCAGGTATTTGAACTTCTCTGTCTTTTAATCTCGGTGTGATACTTGTACTGCATATATTCAGTATTTTCAGAACAGAAGACCCACATTTTGAGCGATTTTACCCAGGATCTCCAGCATATTTTGAGCGTCTTCTCGGTTTTTGGCTAAGATGGCAAGGTCACCTGCAAAATCCAAACACTTGATTTCTAGGTTCTGTCTTATCTTCCCCAGGTTTATCTCACTTATTCCTTCCAGTTTCAGAACTTCTTCCAAGGTTTTCATTATATTCTCCAATACAATTTCGAAGAGGATGTCTAAACCTTGTCGTTATTTCCAGATTTCTCGTAAGAACTTCACTTTTGTTTGATGGTTTATCTGTTTTTTATCATTTCCAAGCACCTCCAAGACACTATTTATTTATTTATTTATTTATTTATTTATTTATTTATTTATTTATTTATTTATTTATTTATTTATTTATTTATTTATTTATTTATTTATTTATTTATTTATTTATTTATTTATTTTGTAACGAGCCTCCGAAGCTCAGGTGGCAGTGTGCCGGCCTCTCACAGATGGGTTCCGTGGTTGAAATCCCGGTCAATCCATGTGAGATTTGTGCTGGACAAAGCGGAGGCGCGATAGGTTTCTACGGGCACTCCGGTTTTCCCTATCATATTTCATTCCAGCAACACTCTCCAATATCATTTAATTCCATCTATTAGGCATGAATCATTGCCCTAGAGGAGTGCGACAGGCTTCGGCAGCCGGGACAATTCCGATCCTCGCCGCTAGATCGGGGCTTCATTCATTCCATTCCCGACCCGCCAATGACTGGAAACAGGCTGTATTATTTATCTTTCGTAAACAACAGGGAGTACTATAGGCCGCAGTTGTTTAAAGGATGTTAAGTCCACAGTTTCATGTCTGTGACAAAATGTCCATTTTTTCAGAGTCCACATGTGTAATATTGTAACCGTCCAGGCTTCTCCAGCCCTACTAACTTAATATCATTTTACGCGATATCTTTTGATATCAAGTTTATCCGCCATCGGCAATTATTTGTAATAACATATTTATTCAACGTCAATCATTTGTAATCAACCCTTTTTGGAATCATATTGTATATATGATAACATTGTTTTATTATTTAAATTATTATATTATGTAGGATAAGAATTCATTATGTTGTAAATACGGTCAATATGTTGAGACATAGTTGTTTTCATTTCATCTCATGTTTGTGTATACGGAGGGTTATTCTTGAAGCTTGGGATTTTGCGTTAGTCATGGGTTTATCTTATGACCAAGGCTAGTAAACAGCGACCCGTGCGCGAGGCTTGCAAAGCTGGTCAGCTATATCATCGCCAAGCCTTCTAGACTTGTCGAGGAAGAGGAGGGGAGTTGATGCTTGGATCTATCGAATCAGATAATTCGTTGTATATGAGTTTTGAGATTGAACTGTTACCAAGAGTGGGGGTGAGCCCGGATATATACTGATTCTCAACACGAGAACGGAGCTTTAAGATCTTAGAACCTTATGACCTTAGGACCTCACAGCCTAACGAGCTTACAACCTTACAGCGAGATACTTAGGGAAACTCCATCACTACTACTTCTACTGTGAACATCTACTTTGAACGACGTGATTTGATTTTGAAACGGTATGTGGTCGCTCTGCGACATAGTTATTTTTGTACAATGTGTTGTCGCTTCGGTTATGTTATCGCATCTACAAGAAACGAAACAAGCTTATGGCTTGTGTGATATTCAGTAAATATTGTGGACGAAGAACTATGTTTAGTTCAAGTCTACGGAATTTTGGTACAAGTCTGTACCGTATAAATAGTGTAGCTCAGTTGGATTGAGATTTCTACTAATATGGAAAAATTCATATCTCTGAATTTTCTCCTCTTACGATCAAAGCTGATCAGTTTTTACAAGTATAGGGCCAATGTCTAATTTAAATACTAGGCAAGCAGGGAGTGCTAGTCCAGATAGCCCGTACCATATCAGAGAAAGAAGGAAGGATGTCCATGGAGCAAAGTCTACATCGAGAAGAAGAGAACGAGTAACCACGGAAACCAGATGACGTCAACGAAAGCTGCAATTGGTGAGCTTCAATTAGATAAAGCAAGCAATAGTAAATTCAGTAAATTATAAATTCCTCCACGCTTTAAGGAAACTTTTCCGATTCATCTCATTTTTTTTGTATAATAAATTCATTTGTATTTTATATTGCGTTAATTTTCTTTCTTAAGCGATACTTAATGGTTAATTATTTAAAATCCTACCCCTGTGATTTCAGTATAAGTCTCTATGCTAGTAAATATAAATTTTGGTTTACAGTTTTATTTAAAACTGTAACCATGGCGCCCAAACATTACATAGAGAAATGGGGAACCATGGAATGTTATTTGTTTCTATTTGCGTGGCAATTTGCGGGCAAGCCACAAATAGTTTATTTAATATTGATGTGTCCCAAGATAATAGCTTTCATCTCCCCAAGTGTTTTGAAGAGGTGGAACAGTTACAATACCTACAATCCACGAAAGCTGCGCTGAGTGGCTCAGACGGTTAAGGCGCTCGTCTTCTGACCCCAACTTGGCAGGTTCGATCGTGGCTCAGTCCGGTGGTATTTAAAGGTGCTCAAATACGTCAGCCTCGTTTCATTAGATTTACTGGCACGTAAAAGAACTCCTGTTGGACTAAATTCTGGCACCTCATCGTCTCCGAAAACCATACAAATAGTTAGCGGGACGTAACATTATTCTTATTCTTATTCTTATTCTTATTCTTATTCTTATTCTTATTCTTATTCTTATTCTTATTCTTATTCTTATTCTTATTCTTATTCTTATTCTTATTCTTATTCTTATTCTTATTCTTATTCTCTACGCGCACGGCTAACTCGCCCGGTATTCTTATTCTTATTACTTTCCACAAAACCTATGATCATGAAAGTCCACTTAAGTCCGGACATCTAAAGTTACTTTGTTTTTATCGTAAGTCTGTCTTACAGCTGGGATTTGTGTAACGAATTAGAGTGCCGTAGGCTTATATAACAAAATATGTGACGGAAGTATAACCTAGCAACGGTGCAGGCTATGTCTTATAACTGGCAGTAATCTGAAATCAACACCTGTCGATGGATGGCAATGACCGAGGGACATAGTCTACTGTATTTATGATCATTTGATCTTTCCGTAAGGAAAGTTTACTCTTTCTTTATACGACTTATTTTACGTCGCACCGACACAGATACGTAGTACGGCGCCGATGCAATAGGAAAGGGCTACGATGGGAAGTAAGTGATCGTAGCCTTAGATAAGGAACAGCTCCAGCATTTGCCTAACGTGAAAATGGAAAACTACGGAAAACTATCTCCAGGGTTGCTGACAGTGGGGTTCGAACCCACTATCTCCCGAATACAAGCTCGCACTTGCGCGATCCTAACCACACGTCGATCGGTGAAGGATATTTCAAGCCCAGATGTAAAACACGACAGGTTGTGTGTTGTGTTTTAATAAGCTGTGTGCATGTCTGATTCGGCGTTGCCTACCACTTGGGATGTTCTATTACGGAGCTATGTATAGTTGTCAAAATGCTGTTGAGTCGGTTGTGGTTTTAATCTGTCTATAGGCTATTATTATTATTATTATTATTATTATTATTATTATTATTATTATTATTATTATTATTATTATTATTATCGTTGCCGTTGTTACGATGTTTTTCGTGGATCAGAGAGGGAAAGAACCGTGTGGACTGGATGGCCGGACAGAGCATAAATCCGATTTTAAGTATAGCTAACAATATATGATGGAAACATTCTTTCTTTTCTAATGTGACGAATTTATGACGAAAGTAACAACAGTTTTACATGGAAGGTATAACCAAGAAGAGCTGAGAAGCTCGAATTATATAACAAAGTAGATGCAAAACTCTTTAAAACTTGCAGTTTGGGAGATCGTAAGCTCAGGAAAATCGCATTCGAAAAGCTCATAAGCTTAGGAGAAAATTACAGGTTGGGGATTAGAACTCCTCGAAAATCTTCTGACACGAAGGTCTAGTATATTTTACAAGGTCAGGAAAATAGGCTAGCCTTCACAACGTAGGGAAGTTACACTTTATCGGAAGAAGCTTCTAGAACACATTACCTAGGTGGGTATCGACCCCAGTAGTGTAATTTATATTACGTCACACATGCCCCGTTTAGGGCAGGAGATTACATTAAATGACAACCACTTGAAGAGAGCAACAGCACTTTGCTTAATAATGTAATTACTCTAAACTAATGGGGACATGCACACGAAAAAGGATCAGATCCATAATAAGGCAGGACAGAAGGCCCACACTACATGTCCATCGAAAAAGAGTCGTAGAGAAAATTTACACTTAAAAGGCCGAGAACAAAATGAGAATGGAGGTGGAAACACCAAGCACTCCAAAATTTAAGTTTAACTGTTAAAACCTAACTGGATATAAGGCCCGACGACACATTGCCTAAGCCATACTACTGCGTGACTAACGGGGATAGAATTAAAGTCAAAAAGGTGAAGTTCAAATTCTGAAAAACGAAGAAAACGATGGTACCCACTCGCGCGTCATTACACTTTACAATTCCCCATCTGGGAATATATTTCTAAGTGCGAAGACTCCCTAGATGAACCTACATTTAAAAGGAAAACTCTACACTTTAAAGAAAAACAGGACGGCCTAAAAGTTACATGCTAATGAGGAGACCGAATCTACTCTCACTTTACACGCAGTTAGATTTCACTTGGATTGGTATTCTTGTTAATTAATGCACTTTCATGTGGAACCCCAAACTCATATCCACCGTCAAGTGGCACACACCGTAGCGCAACAGCAAGCCAGGACAAGACCACGTTACTCAAGTCGCCACAGATTCGAGCTCGACCGGGCAGGGTCTTGTGTGTTATTTCTAGACTGCTTTGATAGTGGAGGATGAGGACCTGGGGAACGGAATCGGACTGGTCCGAATATGATCTGCACCCTGTTAGGGGTGACACATCTAGGATGACCTTGGGACGCTTGTAGAGAAAACCAAGGTGTCATAGTTTCCCACCGATGAGATGAGGGTGTTGGGTGTGTGGATTAGCCCAGAATGTAATTTCTGGTCCATCTTATTTATTTCGGTGCAAATCTCATTTGTTTGAAGGTTTCATGTATGTCACGATTCCGTTCTAACCAAATTGCTCTTGAGATAAGACGCAGCGCTTGGTTTTGGATGCACTGCACCTTGTTCATGTGGGTTTTGGCTGCCTTCTCCCAGACCGGGCTGGCACAATCGAGGATTGGTTTGAGAGAGGTCCAGGAAATTTATTCATTTTTAGAGGTTTGGTCGAAGTTTCTGGACTAAATAAGTTCCCTCGATTTTGATTGGCTAACGTGGTTTTTGATACGAGTATACTTGGTAGCCAACCTCTGATAGGTGGATATATTTGGTAACACTGAGTGAGACCCCTATGACCGGGATTTGAACCACGGTATCCAGCGGTGAGAGGCCGGCGCGCTGCCGCCTGAGCCATGTAGGCTCTGTACCAACTTTAGTGTGGTAATGAAATGAAATGGCGTATGGCTTTTAGTACCGAGAGTGTCCGAGGACAATTACGGCTCACCAGATGCAGGTCTTTTGATTTGACTCCCGTAGGCGACCTGCGCATCGTGATGAGGATGAAATGATGATGAAGACGACACATACAGTACACTCAGCCCCAGTGACAGCAAATTAACCAATGATGGTTAAAATTCCAGACCGTGCCGGGTACTGAACCCAGGACCCCTGTGACCAAAGGCGAGCACGCTAACCATTTAGCCATGGAGCCGGACAGTGTGGAAATAATAATATTATATAATAAAACTTTCACCAAATAACCAATAATTACACGCGTGTTGTACTTAAGTAGAAGTTTGACGTAATTATGCAATTAAAATAACATTTAGTATTTGACTACACACTAACAAATTAACAAGACACTGCATAGAACTGCACAGACACATTTATTGCCTGAGAGAGCCAGACTGACGAATGCGTGCCGCAAGCGGGTGAACCGTAGCTTAGTGTCCATGACTTTCGTAAACATATACCCCTGCTACCGTTTCTCACAATATATGCCACACTCTACTGTGCGATTCTCCACTATTTCTATGACGCTGTCCGAATCGCTTAGCCGCAACGAACAACATTTTGTGCGTATTTTTCTTAATATTTGAAGAAATTAAAGAAAGGATTAACCGAGACAACAACAGGGGTTGTACAAATTGCTTTTTGTTATAATTCTTAGTTTTTGTTAAATAACTTAGGTGCTTCAGTCTGCCGAAACTTAAAAGAGATCAGGTGGCTAAAATGGAACTTTTTTCTCCATAACTGTCCCCACCCCCATTCGCCCCTCCTAATAGTCGCTACTGGTCTCCTCTTCTTTCATGTACTATCCTTTCTTTCCTTCTTCGGGTCCTAAGATATTTCTCAATATTTTTCTTTCTTTCTAGCTCACCCATTTCCCTTTTCTTATTCAGTATCAATCATTCTGAAATGAAAAGTCCCTCTGGCTTCATACCCGATCTTTGCCCTATAAGATATCGTTCTTTTGTATTATTATTATTATTATTATTATTATTATTATTATTATTATTATTATTATTATTATTATTATTATTTATGATAGAGTACTAGTTTCTTCCGCGGATCAGTGATACAGAGTCTGCCACCACATACGAAGATCTCGGATCTAACCCTTCAGAACTAGTTAGGCTTTGAAGGACAGAAAGAAAATATTTCGACACTCCTAGTCTTAAAATGTCGGTATGTGAAATATCTTACTAGAGATGGGGAATCTGATTCATTTAGAAGAACTGATTCGTTTGAAACGATTCACAAAAATGATTCGTTCATTTCATTCTTTCATTTCATTCGTTGATTCGATTACCACGTGACGGAGAGCCGAAAGTGAAACCATAGACTCAGATGAACAATTCCGTTCTGTTCTTTGTAACTACTACTGCTTTACAAGTTTCATGAAGTGAAAACTGTTCAAGGTAATTGTTAGTATTTTAGCAATAATATTTTTTACAGGTTACAATCGAAAAATGATACACAACTGTCCGACTAATCCTTTTCAAACTTAAGTAGCTACCATTCGAAACTTTAGGACAACCGAATTTGAAATTTATAGTAGATATGAACGTTTTTGTGGCGATGTTCCACACGTTAGTTCACAGTAATTCACGGGAACTGGAACGGGAGCATTGGAGTAAACTTAACCTAACATTTCGCAACAAGCTAGAAGCTGAGTGTATATTACAGTTCCGTGAAGTATGTGACTTGAAACGACTTGATAATTTCTTATTTTTAAAAAAATATTTCTTGCTATAAGGTTATGTTAGGAGTATTTGACTTGTGAACCGGACTTTTAGTTCAGGTTAAATAAAAAAATAACAGAGTCGTTCTTCACAAGTTGGCATTGATTCAAAAATGGTGGATACCCGATTTTGCGACATGAATCAGAACGAACGAGGAGCCAAGCAAGAACCAAGGAAGGAGTTGCGGCTGCCATCTCTCGATTCAGCTTTCGAATCACAAACGAGTCGATTCATTTCGTTCACTGAATCATGATTCAATCGTTCAGTCTAATGATTCGTTCATTATGAATCACTCGTTCAGAATTTCCCCATCTCTACTCTGGTAACATATTAGGTGTTTATCAGACGTGAATAATTAAAACTCATTCATAGGTCATTCTATTCCGAATCTTTGGATGAATGGTCAAACAGTGCGTAATTTCAGGAATGTAGCTGGCCAAAAATCGTATCTCGGAAACTAATGGACCGATTTACATAATACTTAGTATTTAACTGCTATTATTGGAGATAATTAAGTGTGTGGTCAATCAAGTACAAGGAACAAATTACTACGCCAAAAATAGAATTAGTTTTCTTTCTTTCTTTCTTTCTTTCTTAATCTGTTTACCCTCCACGGTTGGTTTTTTCCCTCGAAATCAGCGAGGGATCCCACCTCTGCCGCCTCAAGGGCAGTGTCCTGGAGCTCCAGACTCTGGGTCGGGGATACAACAGGGGAGGATGACCAGTACCTCGCCAGGCGTCCTCACCTGCTGTGCTGAACAGGGGCCTTGCGGGGGAATGGGAAAATTGGAAGGGATAGACAAGGAAGAGGGAAGGAAGCATTAGTAATCTTTGTAATTTTAATCATTTTTCGTCATAGAAATTAAATAGATGTTAATAGTGGGACATGCTGTTTAGAATGTTTAAAAAGAGATACAGGAATACATGTAATTTCCAAACAATTTATTCATTAGATGCAGTTACATCAGAATCGCTATCGTCACTGTCATTATCTCCTTCGGCAGAACGAAATACAGGATTCTCAGACAGTAAGTTTAGCACTTCTCGTGAAAGCGGAATCAACTTCTTCCTCCGTGATTTCCCTAAGCTGGTAATATAAGGGTCCGATGATATAAGCAGCGTATGGAAAAGCTCGGTATTTTTGTCTTTCTGGAAGGTTTCCTATTATCTTTATTCCTGGTCTTCTGGGCTTCCTCGTAGAGTTGTCAAATAGGTATAATACAGTGCCTAATGACCTTCTCTCCATGAACCAGGAGTTTGTGTAAAGTTACAGGCATGTAGTACGATTTGTATTTTTGTAAGTACAATTGTATATTTTCCTTTGAGTACATGCCAAATGTCACTTTATCAATGGCATATCCACACGAAAGAGTTTCTACGATGGCACGTAGATGGTTTATTAAATTTATATCTACTCCAGTAATATCTTCAGAAGTGGAAGCCTCTCTGAAGAATCTTCTAGCCGTTTCCATCATTGGTACATTGCTTCGGATATTAACCAATAGACGCGTTTCCTCCCTGAACTTCTGTGGTGAAGTCATCTACAGTATTTATTTATTCCGTGTGTATTTTATGCTTTAAATCAGTGCGTAAATGTATTGTTTTGAGTGAGAGTTATGCGATAAGCCTACGTGTGTGATTTATTTCTTGGACGTAAGTACTGTGATCTTTTGTAGTCATCTGCAGTATTTATTTATTGCGTTTGTTTTCTAGTTCTTATTGTCTGGATAAATTTATTAAATGGAATTAAATACATCCCCGCCCCTCGAGCCCATACAATTATTTGTCTATTTTCTCTCGCAATTTGCCTTATATTTCAGTACTGAGGTTTCTTATGTGCCGTAGTTTACCTCTGATTCTGTGCAAACCAAAAGTGGCCCCTGTAAACCCCACGTTCCCTTTAGTTCATAAAATTATTTTGTAGCTTAGTTTCTTCAGCCTTTTGTCTTGAACTTACTGAATTTCACAAATTTATGTACAGCCATTTCTCCGTGATGGCGTTGAACGGAGCCGTTCGATATGGCAACCCTGTTGTCATAAAAACAATACTGTTTTCTTAACATGGAATGAGCTATAGTACTGGCAAGCTAATCCTGACATTTTTGTGATGCACGTCCATCTGCAAGGCTCATTCTCTGCTTGGACCAACTTTTATTGTACTTCAGCAATTTGTCCCTTTTTCTACTATATTTTCTCCAACGTGATCGAATTTTAGCACACAAACTACTGACAGATTTTCTTATTGACTTGTATATATCCTCTTAACAATCCTCAAAGCCTAAATGTTCAATTACAACATTCACAGTATCATCGTTATGCTTATATTCCCTGCTGTTCCTCAACAGCTGGAAAACCGACCTTCTCTGCTTATATTCCCTGCTGTTCCTCAACAGTGGAAAACTGACCTCCTGGTTACAGAGTACATGGCTTCTGAAGAAAATGAATTATTCTCATGGTCGCGTCTGGTCGCAGCAAAACGTCACAGTTTTATATTCATTAAAATATAGATAACTCAACCAAAAGACTTCCATTGTGGAAATCAAAGGCAATCCATTTTGAAAGTCAGCTCAAATTTGTATTATTAGATAGCGCTTGGACACCGTGTACCTGAAATTTAAGTGCATATTGCGGACAACAATATTGTAATTTTCTGAATATGCTACATACTATATAAAATACATACCTTCATTTAATATAATCACATTGCAAGCTAAAGAAATATTTAGTTCTGACGTCCTTACTGAGCCCTCACATAATAATAACTGCGCGCTCGCCTCGCCAGAATATGATGCCCTAACGGAGGAGAGCCACTTTAGGCCTTCGGTGAGATTAGGTAATCAGACAGCGCGACTTTTCAGTACTTAATTACTGTACCCAAGAGTATTATAAACACGACTCACAGAACATGTGCACCAAAAACAAGGGTTGAAAATATTATTTTTGGCCTGCTGGATGCTAGAAATTACCCACTGTTGGTCGGCGTCACTTCTTATTAATTCTTCTGGTTAAGGGACCGGGTGTGTGTGTCACTCTAAACACTCTCCTTTTCATATTCAGACAACGCATCACACTATCATTCACCACAGAAACATTCAATAGTGATTACACTCCGTCACATAGTGTTGGCGTCAGGAAGGGCATCCGGCCGTACAACTGGTCGAATTCGCACCCGCGACCCCACAGGTTTGGGATAAGCGGTAGAAGTAAAATCTTTGATCGCCTGTGGATGGGGGTGGTGGAATAACACCCACGGTATCCCCTGCCTATCGTAAGGGGCGACTAAAAGGAGATATAGGGGCTCTGAACATGGAAACATTGGTTGGCGACCACGGGGCCCTAGTTGGGTTCTGGAAGTGCTTTCACTTACTTGTACCAGCTCCTCACTTTCCTCTATCTCACCCGACTTCCCTTGGTCAACTCTTGTTCTTTTCCGACCCCGACGCTATTAGAGCATTCGAGGCCTAAGGGGTCTTTCATTTTCAAGCCCTTCGTGGCCCTTGTCTGTCTTTGGCCGATATCTTTATTTTTCGAAGTGTCGTGTCCCTTCCATTCTTTTCTTTCTGATTAGTGTTACGTAGATGATGGTTGCCTACTTGTACTTCCTTTATGCTAAAATTCGGGAAATACTGGGTTCGAACTTCGAACCCCAATGTCGGCAGACCTGAATATGGTTTCCCGTGGTTTCCCATTTTCACACCAGATGAATGCTGGGGCTGTATCTTAATCAAGGCTACAGCCGATTAGTTCCCAATCCCAGGACTTTCCTGTGCCGTCGTCGCCATAAGACCAATCTGTGTCGGTGCGACGTATAGCCAATTGTAAAAAAAAAATCGATAATCACCACCACCACCATCTCATAGAATATGCCCACGGTATTCTCTGCCTGTTGTAAAAGGAGAAAACTAATGGAATCTCCCTAGCGGATTTCAACCTCGGAGTATTGATTTACGACCATGGGGCCCACAGCTTAGTCAATCATTGCTTCCTGTTGCTTGTGCCAGCTTGCTCACTTTCGTCCTTCTCATCCAACCTCCCTTGTTCAAGTTTGTTCTCTCCGTGTGGTGGGAGTATTATGTTCATTTTCATTCCTTTCGTTGTCTTCATCTTCCTTTTTTTCGATACCTTCAATCTACAAACTATCATAGGCAATCCCTTTTATCTATTATTTAGAACTGAGCTTGATCGGCTAGTAGTAGTTCCTCGTACAAATAATGATTACAAGCACTGATTTACCAAAGAGCGGAAACTGGGTTACCTCATTATCGAGAGAGACAACGCCAAGCGTTATGATCTGGTGTACTAATGAGGTCAGTGTGAAATCACATTCCAGAATTGTTGAGGGCAATGTCACTATTCGGCACCCAGTCCAGTTATAACACTGATGACAAACATTCAAAACTGGATGTTTCTGTACAATCATGCCCATTCTCACACTGCATGTAAGTCTATTAAAGCTCTCCACGATAACAAAACTTTAAAATGGCCTACTAATTCTCCAGAGCCTAACCCATTAAACATTCATGAGGATGTTGTGTAGGTTACATAGCCAACGCATAACTATGGGACAGCTGGTGCAGAAAGTATAGACCGCAATTCAAAACGAAGTGGTGCATGAATCCAGGAATTCAGCAGTGGTTCGCAGCTTAATGTGGTGAAATCCTGTCTTGACTATTTAACAGCATGATTATGGAGGAATAAGAACATTTTTCCTAGCCGTGATGCTCCCCATATTTCATTCACAAGCCTCTTAAATTCATAATGAGGAAGATCTGAGGTTTCTGTGACAGTGGACATGAGTCGAAGGATCAGATTATAACCCTGCATTACTCCTGACTGAGACTAATCGATGATCATGGTTCGGAACTCGACAATGTTGCTTCCATTTAACATCTGTAAATTCGTTTGTATCGCAATATATTGATGCAGGGGAGTAGTATAATTTTTGTTCTGTCACCAAGCGCAGCAGGCTGGTGATTAAAGGAAAATATTGTTCCCACAGGTCTAGTGTGATTTGTTGAATTTATCTAGTGATATGTGTCGGGGCCTGAAAGTGAGGTCTTCGGAGGGAAGGAGTTGCTTTTATTGTCGTCGATAATAATGGTTTCTATTTTTCTGGATTGAGCTGTATTTGGTTATACTCGGGCTGTGAATATAGTAGTGGCAATAGTGATAGAAACCAATATTTAACGAACTAACAAGTACAGTTGCATTACTGTCCTTCATTGTAGTAACCCGCAAAGTCTCTTTTGTCAAATGTCGGGAAGCCGTAGGGGAGCGTTGGCAAGGCGTTCTTTGTTGTGTAACGGTTCAAATCACGTTACAAGGTGACATCTGTATTTTTATTATTACTATTATTTCATCTATGTTATTATTATCATTATTATTTCTGTATTATTATTATTACTACTATTATTGTTACGGGTTTACCCATGGAAGGCAGAGGTGAAAGAAGGTGCGGGCTGAAATGGGTCTAACTACAAGGCCGAAAGATGAATTAAAATTTCAATAAAGATGTATTTTCAAAATAGAAAATCTTAACAAATTTCACATAGACTTTCAACAAATAACAACTAGCCAACAAATCAGGTACAAGACCAGGAAAAGCAAAGATTTAAGACGATTTAACAATCTGGGCTTCGAGCCCCAGGTTCAATAATTCCTGAGCTCTCAGCTCACAACCACAAATGACCAAAGGGCAGAAAACCCCTAATTCCATGGAGCACTTGCTCCCACCTAGTATTGTCAAGCCTCCCAGAGGCACCTTTCACAACACCAGAAAGAGCTGACCCGCTCTCAATCTTTCAAGCCTATTCAAGGCAATACCATACTTTACAATCACTTGCCATCAAGGCACAACTTACAAGAATTAAACAGGGGTATCTCGTACCCAGCCTACAGGGTCTTAAAGAAAAATAATAGGTTAATTTAAATGGCCCTAAATGCAAAAAAGGAAAGGAAGCGTGAATTAGTACTCCTAAACACACATTTTAAAACCCAAGAGGCACTAGGCCGATGACACAGGGGCTATTCCAAAGCTAGGAAGGTGACTCGCTCAAGAAAACATTTTAACACATTAAGGAAGAGAAGAAAATCGGTTATGAAAACGTAGTCACCTCAAATCAGAAATGAAGGGGAGCTCGAGAGGGTAAAGCACTCTCTATCCCCGGATTACAGTTAAAGATATATGAAGTTTTACAAGGACGGAAGAATTTTACATATTTCAAGAGATAGGTTACATATTAAAGGTTTCGGACCTGCCCCGGGGGTTAAACTGCTGAGCTAGCAAGAAATAAAGATGTTAAACGGCCATTACCTTGTTGAAGAGCGGCTGCCCGAAGGAAGAGGCGCTATCCGCCCCCTGATACACGTCCATACACTAAGCTAGATGTTGTTGAAGTGGCGAAGAGCCGTGAAAATCAGAGTTTTTAAACTGTCGGGGAAGATTCGAACCTTTCATGAATAAACACGCCACACCCTCTTTCTTTATTGGTTGATATCAAACAGTACACAAGAAATCGAAGAAGAAACACATGATTGGTCAAAAATTAATTACAGAAATTCTTGATTGGTTAAAATCAAAACCGGCGGAAAGAAAATATGACTACTGCCAACCTACAAATGAAAGAACGAAATTTAGTAAAGAGAAAAACTTATGAATACAAAATTTCTTCAAATAAAGTTCTTTCACTTCGCACCAGAGTGCATGATCATAGTTTTTTAGTAGGGACATCTATAAGAGAAGGTCCACACTTCTTGATCAATAGAAAACAAAACACATTGAAATCCACACAGTATTGACAACTTGGTAATCACAAAATTTTACTGTAGTGACATCTTCTGAGAAACGTATAAATTGGTCCAGTTTTTAAGGTCCAGATTTTCTCCAGTAGTGGAGGATTTATTGGCGCAAGATTTAAAATTGTGGTGTAGGGGTGTACCGCTCGGTACAATTATTATTGTTCAATTCAATTATGCAATGATCGCTTGCGTGATTGTAGTTAAATTATTACGTATATATTTGTGTGTAGATTAACATTCAAGACGTGTACAGTGAGAGTTGCTGTATGATATCCAGATGTGGATGTAGTGTGTGTAACAACTTGTGACATTACAATATGTTGCAATACTGCTAGCGTAACTGGCGAGTCATCGCTCTTTTATTGTGTGCATTTAGCGGTGAGCTCACTTTTGGAGATACCTACAGCCGCCCCAAGCAATTTCACCATTGTGTGTAACATTTGTCAAAGGGTGGGAGTAATGTTATAGTTACTTCTGCAAATTGCGTAGGTGTGTCAACTAATGTCTATATAAGCTGGCTGTATATTGTAGCGTCAGTCATTGGGAGAGTGAGGACACTGTTGGTCGGTCAGTCAAATGGATGGTGAACAGTGAGTGATTCAATTGGTCAGTTAGTTGAAGTGGTATAGAAGGAGAGACTTGCCATGAAGTCATATAGAAAGAGAGACTTGCTAATAAGTCATGTGACGGTATTTAGTGTACAAAACATCCTCAGAAAACCTTATGGACTGGTATCTGGCCCCATCAGAAATTTGTATCAACGAACTTTGACAATGAACATTGGCGTATCTCTCTTGGAGTGAAATACCTTGCAATTCTCATGCGATATTTGGCTTTTCCTTTCAACTTGATCCGCGCAGTGCTGCGCTCTTGGTTTAACCTTTTAAACTCTCGATACTACTTCCGGCAAACTGCGCACGCTTTGCGAGCTGCCTGGGGAAACGACTCTGGTTAGCGAGCAGACGCTTTCACTTGAAGACCGGCAGCCATCATTAAGAGGTGTTTGTGTCCGTACAGTGCGATGGCGTGGCTGTGGGGAATTGACCCCGGATAAGACTGATTACTACGGGCATTTTAGCCCATTAACATTCGTGGAGTTGTTCTTCCTTTATATTTATAAATCCACGCTGGTTTACCTGCAATTTTCTTCTAATCTCTGCAGTTTCGACGATGGGAAAGCGGCGTCCTCTGAGCTTGTGTAAACCGCTCCTGGTATCCCGAAAACTGTAAGTTATCTGTTTTTGTTTTAAAAACCACAAAGTGAGCGTTCTTGGAGAAGAACAATAGGATTCGTGGCTCAGTGGAACTCTAAATTGAACTTCCGATACATCGCGTCTAAACCTGATAATAATAATAATAATAATAATAATAATAATAATAATAATAATAATAATAATAATAATAAAGATAGTAGCTTTGGTGTTGAAATTAATGTTTGTTCGGCTAATAACTCCTACCGTTTGACCAAAACTTCATCTAGGTTTCTGGAAAATGCGCTTTATCGACGTTTTAAAAGAAGAAAAAATTAACTTCTCTTTAATACATGTAAAAATCGTTTGAGAACGAATTAATTGTTAAACAATGTGTTGTTGAACTAAGCTGGTTTTCACAAGGTCTTGTTTAAATCATCTTAACCTTTCTAAAGTTTATTTGGATCGTCCTTGTGATTTTGTTTAACCTATCTGTCTGCTTATTTCCTTTGGCATTTGTTGTTTTTTTTCTATTTTGTACCGGCCTGTTTCGTTACGCCCGGGCCGGACATGTTGTTGTTGTTGTTGATGCATAGTGATGTGTTGATTGATAGCATTGTTGAAAAGGCTTGCATTGCGTGTGTTCGGATGTTGTGTTTTTTGGGGTACTTCGTGCCTGTGAATTTTTAATAGGATTTTCGTTTTTCTGTTTTCCCTTGATTATTTACCTTTGGCCCACGCTATTGTTTTGGTGTGCGTTTTGGGTCGTTCGTGTTCTTACTTGGAAAATTATTTTACGACCTTGCGATAACCGATTTAGACGTATTTGGAGTCAAGCCACGTAACGACTCATAGTACGTGAAAGGAAAGTACTTTCCCGAAACGGACAAGTTGTAACTAGCGCTAATTAGTAGTAAGATTCTTTTTCATTTTTAGTATTTCATCATAAGTGGCCGGTCACGTGTTCGAGTGTAACTTTGGTTGAAACTGGTTAATTATTTTCTTGGAGGACAAAGCACAGAAAAATAAAGTCACCTCCGTACAGGCCATGAAGGCCCTTGGAGGAGTGGAAGGTAAAGGCTTCCACCATTGTTAACCTCGGCACGTGATGGGGTAGAGTGGTTAGCTCTACGCCCGGCCACCTTTGCCCCCAGGAATTAACCTGGTACTCATTTTTGGTGTAGGCTGAGTGAAGCTCAGGGCCATATGCACCTCCGGAAGTGGAAATCTCGTTTCTTAAATTTTACGACTTCATGACGGGGATTCGAACCCACGTCCTTCCGGGCAAACCGAGCACGCCTTTACCGCCTCGGCCAGGCAGCCCCTTATCTTGGAGGACAACTCACTTTAAATTTGTTTATTTCCTTTTGGTTAACCTAACTAATTGAATTAGTCCCTTTTATCTTATTGGTTCCTTTTTAGGGTTAACCTAATTAATTATTGATTTTGGTTTTACTCTCAGTTAACCTACTTAATTGAACATTTATTTGTACCTTTGAGTCTATTTAATTATCTTAACTACTTAGTTTTCTTTCATTTCCTCCCTTGGTTGTTACAATTAATTTATATTTATGAATTAAAGTTACGTTGTGTTCAAAGAATGGTGTTGATTTTCATTTCGTGAATTGATAGCGCACTACCACTGTTTACTTTAAATTTTGTGTACGGCCTTAAGCTATTCTTCCAATTTCTTTAAAGGTAATTTCCCCTCCTGGGGGCGAATACACAATCAACCTTCTCACACTTTTGGTGTGTAAGGTTATAAACCCATCGTCCAAGGGGTTTTGTGGTTGCCCTGAGGATGGTGTCGGTTTGAGTCATATGGTTGGAGACACTTACCAAGAAGTGTTGTATTGAGATGATAGTAGTCAGTCATCTGGATGGAGAAGCAGCAGTCACACGGATACTTAGTTGTCAGTGAAACAAAAAAGATACGTCACCAAATTAGGCTTGATACACCTACAGTAAACACCAGCTCAAAGGAATACGTCGTAATTACACTCAAAGTGTTGAAGGTATAGTCAAGTGAACCAGTGTAGGATAAATTTCTTGTATAATTTTAAATGTTCGGTGAAGAGGAATTCAAATTAATGTCTAGTTTCTTTCAGTTGTTATGTCATACTTTTATATTCTCATCTGATTTATTGCAGCAAGTCTTGCTATTTTTTCTATACAGTTTAAGAATAATTTTGTTCTATAAAATTAATGTATCGTTTTATTTCAATGGAAGAATTAGATAACCTCAAATTTAATGGGGAAACAAAATGACAATCTCCTTCTCCAGAACCTATATGGTATGTTATCAAAAGTAAGCTTATTACCCCACACCCTTATGGCTGCACTGAGTTGTAGCTGGCGCGCATCAAATATTGAAAACGAAAACCTACAACCTGTTTTCCAGTCATTGACCGGGTCAGGGATGTAATGAATGAAACATATATAGGCTGTTAGTACAATGGGGTCGCCACTCCCAAGGTGATTTATTAATGAGTGATAAATGCAATGAAATGATAATGGAGAGTGTTGCTGGAATGAAAGATGACAGGGAAAACCGGAGTACCCGGAGAAAAACCTGTCCCGCCTCCGCTTTGTCCAGCTAAATCTCACATGGAGTCACCGGGATTTGAACCACGATATCGAGCGGTGAGAGGCCGACGCGCTGCCGTCTGAGCCACGGAGGCTCTCCCATCAAGTATTATATGTGTAAATAATCAGGTAAGAACTAAACGTGAGTACAAGGTCTGACGATTCAGTATTTTATTTAATGAATATAAATTTTCATATTTTTCATTTAAATTCAGATTTTATGCTTTTTAAAGTAAGTAAATGATTCAGGAACGTCTCAGTTGATGACAGTTGTGCACGGATTAAAGGTCTTCAGAAACAGGTCGAAGTCAAAAGGACTCATATCTGGTGAGTACGGAGGGTGTTCCAAGAGCTCCCAATGCCACTGTTGCAATACGAGCTTGACATTGTTTGTAACATGATAACGTCTCATCAATGGCGACAATACGCTGCAGAAATGCGTCTCCGTCGTTGCGGTATCTGTACAGATAGATGTCAGCCAGTGCATACCGGTGCCATTTCTGTACGTCGGTGAGTTGATGTGGAACCTAACGAGAAGGAATTTTCTTCATGTATGTGCAACACCGTTTGATGACTGTCACCAAACTCTACGGATAATTTTCGGACAGTCAATCTATGGTCTACGGATACAATGTCAATCTGATCTTGAGGAATGGACGGCCGTCCTGTGCGGTGCAAATCCGAAGTCTCATTCCAACCCGCACGGAACGCCTTAACTCATCGTGCAAGCGTCATACATGGTAATGCATTCTCGCCACAGGCTTCATGAAATCTTCAATAATATGCTGAAGCATTTTTGCCACGAGCAACCTCGATTTCAATGCACGAAAGCTGATAACCTTTCGAAAGCATGCTTTATTATGGTGAAATTGACACTCTTCACTTCAACGCCACACAGCAACAATACTCACAAATGGATGCCCGTCAAATGCACATTACACATCGACAACAGCGCCACCTGACCACTCCCATATTCTCCTCGCGCATGCCCGATCTCCTGCGAGTGTCTGGCCCACGTTGCCAGAACGTTGCTATTACTTTATTTGACTTCCTGCGTTATTGAATGGACACGATATCCATTGCTGACTCTGTAATCCTTCACTGATTCAGGCGGGCTTTTGTGGGTGGGAGATTCATGGTGTCCCTTCTAACTCCTAGGCCTTTCCTAACCCATCGTCAACCAGCTCGTTGGCTGAATGGTCAGCCTACTGGCTTTCGGATCAGATGGTCCCGGGTTCGATTCCCAGCCGGGTCGGAGATTTTAACCTTCATTGGTTAATTCCAATGGCCCGATGGCTGGGTGTTTGTGCTGACCCCAACATCCCTGCAACTCACAAACCACACATAACACTACCTTCCACCACAATAACACGCAGTTACCTACACATGGCAGATGTTGCTCACCCTCAGCGGAGCGTCTGCCTTACAAGGGCTGCACTCGGCTAGAAATAGCTTATTATTATTTATTATCCCATCATTGCCATAAGACCTATCTGTGTCGGTGCGACGTAAAGCCACTAGCAATAATAATAATAATAATAATAATAATAATAATAATAATAATAATAATAATAATAATAATAATAATATACAACTCACCCTTTTCCGCCGCCTGCAGCTTAATTACCACTCTGTTAAGGCAGGTGAAGGAGTTTCCACGCCGCTTCGTTTCCTGGATGCTCATTTATAAAGAAGGCAATTAGAGCACATTACTACAGAACACGCAACCTCAAACACGCGAACATTCATCCCATCCCTCTTCTACGTTCTCACACTTATTCTCCAAACCCAGGACTCTAACATTCAACCCAATCGATCCTGCTAAGCCTCATCAGTCCCCAACCTACCAACCAAGATCCGAACAGCCTGCTTAAAATTCCCACTTTACAAGCCCCAATAGCCAATCACTATAAATAAGCTAAGAAAATAATCAATTCCACCAAATATACCCTATCCAGCACCATTTCTCACTTCTTCTATCAATTTTTTTTTTGCTAGCGGCTTTACGTCGCACCGACACAGATAGGTCTTATGGCGACGATGGGACAGGGAAGGCCTAGGAGTTGGAAGGAAGCGGCCGTGGCCTTCATTAAGGTACAGCCCCAGCATTTGCCTGGTGTGAAAATGGGAAACCACGGAAAACCATCTTCAGGGCTGCCGGTAGTGGGATTCGAACCTACTATCTCCCGGATGCAAGCTCACAGCCGCGCGCCTCTACGCGCTCGGCCAACTCGCCCGGTCTTCTATCAATTGATACCCCCTAAAGGGAAGCATTGCACCCGTAAAGCCAAGTCGCGGTGCACTGCTAATAGCCGATAAATAACGCTGCTATTCTAAATTACAGCCGCAATAACTTACTAAAGCTACTTAACGGAAATTAATACGTTGCGCTAAATTACACGGTGCAGTATAGTTGTGAATCCGAAAGGAATACTGGGCGTGGTCAGTACTGAATCCATCATTTAGAGGTTCCATGAAAGGAAAAATAAAATATTGATTTACTTTAAAGAATCGATCTTGGGAGAATCTAATGTGTGTCTGGTCTTGACACGTGTATAAAATTTCAGAAAGATGAATGGGAGAACTTTCCGATACACGTGTATGGTGAGAATACACAATTTGATTTTTACCTTCCTTAATTACCCGTCCAAAAAGCGGACTATTAGAAGATATGCTAATTGAAGGTAAAATAAGCTGATTTTTTTCTGTGCATTTTGAATGCATTTCAGACCCCCAGGGTCTATCAACGAAGAAGCGATAAAATTACAAATTATTGCGCCAAAGGACTCGGCAGGAAACCTAGCAATCACCTAAGGAGATATTGCAAATTTAACCTATGAGGCGAGGTTGTCTCAAAACCTCAAGTATCATTTAAAATGAGCTGTTAGAACTTTGATGCAAAGTGATTATTTTATAGTAGAGCAGACGCTGTTGTAAATTATCTGCTTACAGTTTTACTCAGAAGTAACGTGGGAGAGAAATAAATACGCTAGACATTGTCATTTGCTGAGTTGTAACGTGAAGGCATTCTTCTGTCTGCCATTAGTAAACCTTGTTTTCTTCTTTTCCTTTTTTTCTGACTGAGCCGAGAGGGTTGATGAAGTCAGTAGACTTATTGTCTATCGTGTCAATCCTAGAAGTTAATAATAAAAGGATGAATATGTTTGAAAGAGCTTGTTAAATAATTCAGAGACAGCTGTTGTAAAAGATGGAAGCTGGCATCAGTATTCCATCAGGTATGTTCTTTAAAGTAGTCCTGTGATGAACCATGACTTCATACCGTCCGAAAGATTATTTCCGATTCATATTTATGTGTGCATTTTTACCACGGTATGTAGTTAATTTTATACGTCATGGAAAACTTACATGCAGATATTTAAGGTTGTGTGTTGAATTGTCATTGGGAGATGTAATAATGGTCTGTGTGTTATATGTGAGTTTTCGTTCATTTTTCTATGTCATTTTGTGTTATTCAGTTAGACGTCACAAAGCGCAGTTTCGAGGTAGAGTTGAGGAAGTAGAAAGGTTTTGTGTACAGTATTTCATGAATAAGAAGGGTGAGAACGTGTCAGAGCGAGGTCAGTCAAATAATAATATTAATAATAACCGTGTTAATATTTATTATATTTGAGGAATGAGGCATATCACAATTTAGGTTCATGTATAATTTTATTTAGTCGGGGAAAAGTCACCTAGAAAGTGTCAGTGGAGAGGCGGATTACCAGGGTTTAATGGGATGAGATTAGGGATTTTTCCGTTGCAAGGAAAATGCTATGTTTTTGTCTGGATACCGTGATATCTAAAAAGAAAAGTAGAGAGACAGAGACGTTCGTAACTGTCCGAAGTTGCTATGTGGAAAAAGAAATGATATCCATGTGCGTGAGACTATGAGACATAGTGTTATTCTTTTGTTAAGTGATTCTGTAGGTGAATTCGGAAGTGTTGTATTCATGGTGAAGATACCAAAGGAGATATATTGGTACCGGAATTTTATGGAAAGCACGAGGAGAAAATCCTTGGACAGCGGTCGTTGAAATGTGGGAATGACCTTAGTTCTGATTCTGTGTGAGCCGAAAGAGGAACTAAGAAGAGAAAGGCGGTTACTTAACTCCAGTGAGATGGCATGTGATGCATTCCACAAGCTTTAGCAGGTTGTTACAGGTTCAAAGGCATGGATATTAGACCCCAATATTTGGTGTTAAATTATATATTTGTTTGAGCTGCATAACATGTAAATTGAGTTGAGCATTGTGAGACAAGAGGGTCTTCAGGTAGACAGGTCTTATCGGCGATCAGGTGTTCACATGCTGCGTTGAGCGAAAGGGTCACCCGAATTGAGATTAAAAGCAAGACATTGGACACGTTCTTGTCTAAGTTATATTACAAACGAGCAATTACCCGCGGCTTCGCTCGTGTGTATTTCGTAATTTGATCAGAGTAATCGTTCCTCGGCACCGTACTAAGAGGCTATCTGATAATTCCTAAAGTATAAAACTCACCCAAAAATTCAGTTTTATTTACCCCAGAAATTCTTTGTAAACCATGTTTGTAGTATTACCTTTTGGGGCTAAGACGACCATGCGACATAGAACTGTACATGCGAGAAACAGTCTTCTCTCAAGTCAAAAAATGAATACATGTTTCTATATTTTTAAAGGAGATTCCAAATACCTATTCTCACATCTGTAACATATTCAGTTTTTGAGATATGCATAAGTATCCTCATAAAAAGAATTCAACACTTCGATCAGTCCTTCTACTACCCCCATCTAAGTGTACCAAAAGTACATGTTTCCTTATTTTTCAAGGAGATTTCAAATACCAATGTTCACGTCTGTAACATTTTCAGTTTTTAAGATATGAGTATCCTCATAAAAAAAATCTTTCAACTATTTTTCACTACCTTTCACCCCATGCTAAGTGCCCTCTCCGAAAACAAAAATGTACAGGTTCCTTTATTTGGACTTTCCAAATACCAAGTTTCTTGTCTCTAGCATGTTAAGTTTTTGACATATAATGTAAAATGAAATGGCCGGGAGATCCCAGGACGGGTTCGGCTCGCCACGTGCAAGTCTTCTGATTTGGCGCCTGTAGGCGACCTGCACGTCGTGATAAGAATGAAATGATGATGAAGACAACACACACACCCAGCCCCTGTGCCAGGGAAATTAACCAATGATGGTTTAATTTCCCGACCATGCCGAGAATCGAACTCTAGACCCCTGTGACCAAAGGCCAGCACGCTAACCAATTAGACATGGAGCCAGACGACATATAATGTAGATATACCGGTACTCATTTTAAAAATTCACCCGCTTTTCCAATTATTTTCAGCCCCTCAATTGGATTTTCTGAAACAAAAAAAAGGTTTCATTCCTTTTAAAGGTTATTTAAATACCAGTTTTCATGCCTGTACGCCTGTAACACCTTCAGTTTTTGAGATAAATGTATACTCATAAGAAATATTCAACTTCTTCTTCCTCATTTCTTTCCACCCCTCTCCCGCCCTAAGTGAACTTTCCGAAAACAAAAGTACGTGTTTCTTTATTTTGAAAGGAAATATAAAATACCAACTTTCACGTCTGTAACAACTTCAGTTTTTAAGATAAAGTATCCTCATAAACGTATTTGAACTCTTTATTTATTTATTTTCAACCCCACATCCCTTACGTCGATTTTCCGAAAAAAACAAAAGCGTGTTTCTTTATTTTTAAAGGAGATTAATTTTCACGTCTGTAACATCTTCAGTTTTTGAGATAGAATTATACTCATGAAAGGAATTCAACTCCTTTTTCACCCCCAATTCCTACCTGTTAAGTTGATCCCCCCTCCCCAAAAGTGCGTGTTTCTTTATTTTTAAATGAGATTCCAAATACCAATGTTCACGTCTGTAACATTTTTAGTTGACATGAAATGGTTTATGGCGTTTAGTGCCGGGAGATCCCAGGACGGATCCGGCTCGCCAGGTACAGGTCTTTTGATTTGACTCCCGTAGGCAACCTGCGCGTCGTGATGATGAAATTATGATGAAGACAACACATACAACCATCCCCCGTACCGGGAAAATTAACCAATACTGGTTAAAATTCCCGACCCTGCCGAGAATCGAACCTGGGACCCCTGGGACCAAAGGCCGGCACGCTAACCAATAAGCCATGGAGCTGGACAACATTTTTAATTTTTTGAGGTATAAATATCCTCACACAAAGAATACAACTAATTTTTCAATTCATTCACCCCCTTAAGTGTATTTTCCATAGACAAAAGGACACTTGTTTCTTTACTTTGAAAGAAGATTCCAAATATAAAAGTTCATGCGTCCAACATCATCAGATTTTGAGATATAAGTTGTTGCCGTTTGTCCAACCCTTGTCCCGTTTCCCTACATGGTCGGGTATGAGGTGAGATGAATCTGTCGTTGCGGGTTTTTATGACCGTAAGCCCTTCCTGACGTCAACCCCATCAGAGGAGTTAATGAGATGAAAAGAATGACGTGACATATGATAGTATTGAGAGGGTGAAACCCTGTGCCAGCACATAGCCTAATACTGTCGAATAGCCCCAAGGGGTCTGCTCAAGGCTTAAAGTCCCCATCCGACGGACGAATCACCATCAACAGCGTCATGTGGCCTCACTCCATATAAGCACTGAGGAGAGGTTTGGAATTTAATCCAGGCTTTTAGCACGCAATCTAGTGATTAGAAATTGTATACCACCACTTCCCCTACCCTTTCGGCCAACATTCTGAAGAGGAAAATTATTTCGACCAATGGGACTCGAACCGGTTAACCTCGGTGTCAGACCGTTTAGACTTCAGCGCCTTAACGATCATGGCCACCAGGTGGGCTAAAGTTTTGTGATATAAGTATAGTCATGAAAACAATTCAACTCGTTTTTTCACCCCAGCCCGTAACGTTGATCCCCCCGCCCCTCTAAAAATACGTGCTACTTCCTTTTTAAGGTGATTTCAAGTAAAAATGTTCACGTGTGCAACCTTAAGTTTTTGAGATATAAGTTTCTCCATAACAAGAATTACATTTTTTTACTTCCCTTCACCATTCCCCTTAAGTGAATTAAGTATCTTTGTTTATAAAGGAGCTTCCAAATGCCAAATATCACGACTGTAACATCTTCAGTTTTGAGATATATGTATCCTCATAAAAAGGAATTAAACTCCTTTTACAGCGCCCCTGCCCCCAACTTTATTCCCCCCCTCAAAAATGCGTGTTCTTTTATTTTTAAAGGATATTCTAATTATTAATGTTCACGTCTGCAACATCTTTAGTTTTTGAGATATAAGTATCCTCGTACAAAGTATTCAACTAATTTTTCAATTAATTCACCCCTTTAAGTGGATTTTCCAAAGACAAAAGATAACGTGTTTCTTTAGTTTGAAAGAAAATTCCAAATGCAAATTTTCATGTCTGTAACATATTCAGTTTTTGAGATATATGTATCCTCGTAAAAGGAACTCGCCTCCTTTTCGGTCTCCCCCCCCACCCTACCAAGTTGATTCCCCCACCAAAAAATGCATGTTTCTTTATTTTTAAAGGAGATTCTAAATACCTATTTCCACATCTGTAACCTTCAGTTTTCCAGAAAAAGTATTCATTTTTTACTTCCTTTCACACTCCCCACTCAAGTGAATTTTCCAAAACAAACTACTTGTTTTTTTAAAAAGAGCTTCCAAATACCAATTACCACTTCTTTAACATCTTCAGTTTTAAGATATATGTATCCTCGTAAAAGGAACTCACCAGCTTTTTCATCCCCCCCCTGCCAAGTTGATTCCCCCCACCAAAAAATGCGTGTTTATTTATTCTTAAAGGAGATTCCAAATACCAGTTTCACGTTTGTAACATATTTAGTGTTTGGTACATCTATTCATACAAATAATTCAAGTAATTTTTCAATTATTTCACCCCCTGCCCCCGTTAAGTTTTTCCGAAAACAAAAGAATACGTGTTTCCTTAGTTTTAAAGGAGATTCCGAATAACGATTTTCACGTCAGCAACATGTTAAAGTTTTGAGATATTCTGTAGATACGTTAATTTTAAAAATTCACCCTCTTTTTCAGTTCCCCTTAAGTGGATTCTCCGAAAAATTATTTTTGTTTCTGGACTTTTACAGGAAATTCCAAATACCAGTATTTAAATCTGTAATGTGTTACGTGTCTGAGATCATTTTCAGATATAGTCTGTTTTTAAAATTCACCCCGTTTGTCACTCCTGTTCACCCCCTATTCATCGGATTATCCAAAAACACAAAAATAAGTGTTTCTTTTGTGCCATTTCACCGTTCTATAGTTGCAGTTTTAGGAACAAAAATGGCGTTCCAGCCATTAAAGGATCAATATAAAAGCAATTAACAGCGGTACGAGCCGAAAAGGTAATAATTTCAACCGGCAGTCACCGAAAGAACCATTCTTAGAAGGCGGTGAGAAAAGAATGGCAGAAGCGGATTATTTAAACTGATTATTAAAGAAGAGACTTCCATTAGAACACAAAACTCAATCCAGCACTGCAGCAAAAAGGACGGAATCGTGTAAAGAAACGAGTTAGATATCTGATTTTATAATCAATTATTGAAGAAAAGTTAAATCCGCGACAGCCCGCTCAACGTCAACTGTAGATTGACATATATACGCAGAATTTAAGACCAGCGATAAAGAAACGTCAAGCTTGGTTTAGACTACGTCACGGTTGGGCTCGGAATCATTATATTTTATCCGATACTGCACACCGTGGAGAGCGGAATTCAACTGGCTATAAAGTGCAATTCTAAAGAACACGGAAAATTTACATTCATCCAACAAGCAAGAGAGTTGGCAAATAAGAGTACATTTACAGCTGTTATAGTTAAATTCGACGGCCCAGAGCACACATATTATTTTATCATTGGCAGTACGAAACGAATTACAGCATGTCAATATCAACTAATGCATTATGTTATTCTGTCCCTGACGTACTGAAGACCACTATGATGTTCTAAGAGGCTGAGGCAGAGACTACTCCGACTATGGTGGCGCTTCACGAGATTGATGACCCAGGAGGGTTGGTAATCAGCTGAGAGGACGAGATGGACCCGATTACCTAAGCCGAACCATGGAGCAAGGCCTACCATTCCCGATGAACAACAGCGAGATGGGAGACACTACCCAATAAGCAAAGTTAAGTCCCCTATGAGTCGTTTCGTAAGTAGAAACCTTTATTTTTTTGGCTATGTGTAACATGATTTGTGTCATTGTGCGTACGTAGATAATATTCAAGTGTAGTTACAAGGAAGTAGGTATTCATCTGAAGTTACCGTTAATCCCATATATAGGCGTAAAATACCAGTGAATGCCGTTCGCAAGTTTATCAATGTGGTGTTAGAGAAAGTGATTGACTTTTTTAATCGTTGTCAGTGAAGTGTTAGAGTATTATATGAAGGTTAATATACATGTGTGATGGCTTTAACAGAATAACAAGCGTGGAGATAGTATTTAGGGAATGATTACGACGAAGTATGGTAGCACAGTTTAATATTGTGATGTACTTTTCTTTGATACTATGACGGTAAGGATAATGTTTTATATGTGTAGGTTATGGCACATATGCAGCGTATTTGATGAAATGAGTGCCTGAGACGCACTAATATGAATGCTACGTGATATTTGAAGTGATAAATGGTGAGTGAAATAATAATATGAGTTGATAGTAAGTTATGATGGTGATAGTTATTGTTATTCGGAAAGTTGGTCATAGTATTCTTCCGAGAGATGATAGTATGTGTAAATTGCACATGCTAAGGTAAATATTGAAACGTACTGTTTTCAATTGCTGTTTTTATTCCCTGATATACAAAATAGGTTAGGATACGATCTCAATGCCATCGATATAGAGTTATTTGAGTATTTAGGATCATCAGAGGAGCCGAGAGGCCAATAACGTTAATATTTAGGCCTTCACTGACTTATCTACGATCATTTTTAAGTATTCTCATATACGGCAACTTAATTTATGGTTTTATGGGAGCAATTTGACACATCACTGGTAACTTAGTCATTATTATTCGGACTTTTAGATGAAGGTAGAGTCTTCTAATATGCCAATTTTTCCAATTATGGTATAATTTGTTGGAAAGTTAGTTAAATACACTTGGCAATGCTACATTTCATCCAGATACGCACTTTAATTGAATTTCAACCATGAATTAAGATGATAATTGAGTGAGTTAGCCACATAAGCCTTATGATAGAATTAATTTGAGATTAATTACGACTTAAAGTGGACTTGAATTTGCTTATATGGAAATCAGACAGCATGAAATATGAAACGATTATGGAAATTTTCAAACCTGTAAATTAGTGGAAATCCTTAGAAAACAAACATTGCTTTCTCACACGATTTTCCTACTGTGCATGGACACGGGTGTTAATTTTTCAGTAAAGTGATATTCATTTCACTAGTCACATGTGAATTAAAGTTCAAATGATAGAATTTTTGGTAACTTTGAGGAGCAATCCAGCTCACTAAGAAAGGATTCCAGATCTTAATTAATTAATTAATTATTGGTTATTTTCACTGCGTTTTTACATTCTTAATTGAAACCATAATTTGAAATGTTGTATATAGTAGGGAGTATAATTTTGTTTTCATTTAAACCAATTGGATGCATCTAATTATTTCAACTATATTGAATAATTTTTCACTTGATTATATATAATTTAATTTTTCTTTTTCATTTGATTGTTACGGATGTTACTTAATTACAACCTAATGTTTCGACAGGCCAGAATTAGCGTATCGATGATTGAGGCCTGGTTTCCAATTAATTGTTAAAGGTTTTTCAAATCTGTTTTTTTTTTCTTTCATAGCAACATAATTACAGCGCATAGAGATGCTGATTGCGTTATGAAACTATCTACATTATAGGAGACAATTTCTAACAATATTTTACGTAACTTTTAAATGATACTTAGACTGATTTGCCAATAAAAGTTGAGTAGTGAAAATATAAAAATTCTTTTAATGCCTACTTAGAATAAGAGCTAGATATAAGGCTATAATGACACAATTTCTGATTGCGATTTCGATAGCAACATGCACGAATTCCTTGAAATGCCGTAATAACCTGGATTTTGCGATAAATTTCGGCGACATGCGAGTATGGTATCCGACTGATAGCGTGTTGGAGACGTCCTTCTGCGTAGGTTGAGATTTACCATAGACCATCGGCGTACTTTTTCACGCGGAACCCACAACCCAGCAATATTAAACAGATGGAATCGTTATCAAGAGCTAGTCTGGAACACATGTATCCTCACCTGGACGCGGGAACGGTGCACTTTATTTTCAAAGGAGATTCCAAATTTCAATTTTCATGACTGTAACATCTTCAGTTTTTGAGATATGTCTCCTCATAAAATGTGTTCAGCCCTTTTCCCCCCATTTTTCACCACCCTTAATGGTATTTTCCGAAAACAAAAAATACATGTTTCTTTATTTTTAAAGGAGATTCCAAATACCAAATTTTACATCTGTAAACTTTTAAGTTTTTGAGATATAGAAATCCTCATTTAAAATATTTACCCCCTTTTCACCCCCTTACCGATGGAATATCAAAAAATCCTCCCTTAGCGAGCACCTACGTGTTAATATTAATGTATCCCCAAAATTTCATTTCTTTATGTCCAGTAGTTTTTGGCTCGGCGATGATGAATCAGTCAGTCAGTCAGTCAGTCAGCCAGTCAGTCAGTCAGTCAGTCAGTCAGTCAGGACAAGTTATTTTATATGTACAGATATCATTTAGATCAGTTTTCATTCCCCAGGCAATTCAATGTGAAATGATGGTAGCTACGGTTATCAGGCCAAGATAGTTCACATTTCGAGTTCAGTGACCTAGATTGGGGAATTTTCATTTGAGTTTAACGAGTTTGACCAGTAGTTTGATAGTCTGGGATTATCGAAGCGTTGCTTGATGGGTAATGACTAATTGCCTACATGACGATGGATCCATGAGAGAGTTGGGCCGTAGATAGGACTGGGAAAGCGATGCAGCTGGCCAAGTGCTCTGTGAATGTTGGATTTGCCAGTAAATCACGTGGGACCGGAACCATACGGGATTTCATGGATGAGGCAACCTATAGTCATTGTCCAAGGGATATCGTTCCATTCTGACATGTTATAATAGTTAATTGATTTCCTTAATTATAGGTCTCATTACCCGTACTTTCCTCGTGATTATTTTAGTGTCGTATTGCGTTCGTGTTATAACAAGGGTCTCGGTGAGTTGGGTCACAATTATATTTCTGATTTAAGGTTATCGCGACCATGGATGAGGTTGACGACAAGGTTTATTCGTATTTACCATGTAGCGGCACATGATTCCCTTTCCATATCTTTTATTTGGATCATGTTCTGAAAATATTTGCTTCGGGAAAATGAACGTCGGGGGCAAGTAATGTTTATGTAAAGGCTGCAAATTCAGTTGTCAAAACCACTAGGTAATCCGGGCAGTAATTTTTTTCCACCCGTCAGGTGTTTGTTTGAATATTTATTGAACACTTCAGAACTTAGGTTCAAGTATTTACTTGAAACTGAACCTGGAAGGCGTAGTTATTGTTGTTGGTTAACCTTTAAATCATTTATTAATTTTGCATTTTGTGAGGGTATATTATGATATTTAGAATTTATTTAAAGTAACTTCAGTAAGACTATCATACCATGCTCCTGTTTTGGAGGGACTTGTTGGCCATCAGTCACGTTTATTTAATTTTATTTCAGTACATTTTGGTCACTGTGGTCATCGACCACATTAAATAACCTCACTTTTAATTTAATTTAACTTCAGTGAAGGGACATCATGGTCATCAACCACGGATGCTTATTTTCATTTCACATTAAAGGGTGTCGATTATCGGTTTCTGGTGGTGACTGACGGTTACTCAGTTCATTTAAGGGCCCATATCGCTCGTCCTACGTGATCGTCAGCTAGTAGACAGCCTTAATGTCTGGGAATCAGCTCGTGATGTTTAGACATTCTAGAAATTGCAGCTTAACCCACAGTTTTTTGAATGAAAACCTAAAACCTGTTTTCCAGTCAATAACCGGGTAAGGGATGAAACGAATGAAGCCCCAACTTGCGGCGAGGATAGGAATTGTGCCGGCTGCCGAGGCCTGTCGCACTCCTCTGGGACAATGATTAATGACTTACATATGAAGTGAAATGATAGTGGAGAGGGAAAATCGGAGTACCCGGAGAAAAACCTGCCCTGCCTCCGCTTTGTCCAGCACAAATGTCACATGCAGTGGCGGAGATTTGAACTACGGTATCCAGCGGTGAGAGGCCGTCGCGCTGCCGCCTGAGCCACGGAGGCTCTCTCTCCGCAGTTGTTTACCGAATCGAATATTAATGCTTTCAGATTGTTGTTAACGTACCGTTAGTGTTGGAAGTTGTTTCGTTAAGTGACAGCCTTCCGGCAGATTGTAAAGGTGTAACACATCCTGAAATCGAACAGATGTTAATCACTAAAATCACTGACCACAATTTTCAATCATGGCAGTTTCGAATGGTTTTTTTTGGAATAATTCTTGCTCATCCGATCAATAAATACAGTTATTTTACATATGACTTTGATTTACAGTAGATAGTTTATCTGTACACCCTAAAGTCATGTCACGAATTGACGAAGAGCCATCAACACACCCTGAGACAAGATGATGTACTAACGTGATCGAAACCTAGAACAGGTAATTTACTAGCATTTGGAGTGATAAAATAGTTCAGTGTTTGGATGGGTCACCATACAGGACTACCTCACCGTATCAACTAAATGACCGTGCCAGCCGTATCACCGCGAATGGTGACGATTCTGCCAACACACATTTACACTAAAACTAACCACCACACATAAATACTAACACACAACCACTAATATTACATCTGAAAAATAACAATCATTAAACACAAATACAAAAATTTAAGACCGACTGAGGAGCGTCAAGGGCGCACCGGAATCGATACCACTCATACCACATATCCCTTCGGAGGTAGGGAACCTACACAGACAACCTTTGTTCCTCCCGCCCCGCAAAGCACAATCTAATATTTAAGTGGATTTAACTCATTCAGTGCTCGGCTATGGCAACTTTTACCTCTTGAAGTAAAACTACCTGTTCCTCCTCACCTCGTTTACGTGTAAATATCAATCTACGAGGTATACAACTTGTATAAACAATATTTCAAGAATGATGTGTACAAGTACAGCGAAATGTGGGCGTAAGTGTATGTGTGCGCGCGTGGGAAAGGTTATGAACGAGTGTGGGATCGGAAGCCCGTGTATACAATGGGTATGACTAAGTGTGCGAATGACTGGGTCTTGTTAATTTTAATTCGTATAGAATACATAACCATATAGATTACGATTACAGTGTTTGGAGTGTGAATATGTAAATTTATAGTTGTCTACACACCTGTACTGAGGAAATTAAGTCCAGGATCGACCAAGCCAGAAATCCTCTCAGTTTTAAATACTGTGTTGTCATGTGCTACTTAAGGAAAATAATAATATAGTGATTTTGTTAGGTGGTACTGATCGCGTAGTTGTGAGCTGAATAACTTTGAGCATCCACGTTTGTAGAAATAGAGGCGCCCGTGTTTTCCTATGTTCACACCAGGCAAATACTGGGCCTATGCATTCATTAAGGTTGGCTCCGCGGAGTGGGTTCTGCAACTGTAGTGGAGATAATGTTCGCCTCCATGGCTAAATGGTTAGCGTACTGGCCTTTGGTCACAGGGGTCACGGGTTCGATTCCCGGCAGGATCGGGAATTTTAAACATAATTGGTTAATTCCCCTCGCATGGGGACTGGGTGTATGTGTCGTATTCATCATAATTTCATCCTTATCACGACGCGCAGGTTGCCTACGGGAGTCAGATCAAAAGACCTGCACGAGACCTCTCTGGAGGCCAAACGCCATTTAGTGTAGATAATGAACTTCATTGCCAACGTCTCCTCCTGTTATTAGGGGTGGTAGGATATATTCCCATTTCACACTATCTGTCGTTAGATGTGACTAAAATGGGCCACGTTATCTTTTAACTTGAGAGCGTGGTTTGAAGACCACGGAGCTCTTACGTGAGCACTGGCATTGCTTCCACTTGTGCCTTGCCGACCTCCCTTGGTCAACTACTGTTCCTTTCCGCCCCTAGGTATTAGCTTTACGAGGCCTTAGGGTTCTTTCATTTTCACGCCCTTCGTGACTCTTGTCTTTCTTTGAGCGATACCTTCAATGCTCTAAGTGACGGACCTCTTGTATTGGGACAGTGACATCGTGTGTGTTAGTGACTTTCTTTTATGTTTATTTATAAGCTTGTTCTTGCTATATTTGAAGTAATTCTCAAGTGTTCCGCTACAGCGGCACCGGTCGGGCACCCTTAACTGTAAAGATGGGGAAGGGACAGGTTGTAATTTGGTTTGGTGACAAGGGGGAAGTGTAGCAGTGATCTTCGGCTTTTGTTTAGCGCGGGGAACAACCATTGCCGTACGCTATTATGTTTATTAACCCATTTAAGTCGTCGCCGTAAGACATATCTGTGTCGGTGCGACGTAAAACAATTAGCAAAACAAAAACATTTAAGGTAAATGTAGGTAAGAAATTGTGACTTTACTTACTGATTTAAAAATATGAAACTGAATTAGAATGAAATGCAATATGAAAATATTCATGAAATAAAATACTCAATCGTAGGACTATGTACTCACACTTCGTACTTACCTGATTTCTTAACACATACAATAGTTGATGGGCGCCAGCTACAAATCAATGTAACAATAATAGAATGAGAGTCTTGAATATCTCTACGGTGTAGGGTAGTAAGCTTATTTTGACACCATAACATAGATGTTCTGGGAAAAGGAGATTGGCGTTCGGTTTCCCCATGGAAATGTGAAGTGATGTGATCTACTATTGAAATTAAACAATTAGTTTATTTGATACTAAACAAAATATATTCTTTAAATGCTGATTTTAACGAGGGAGATTTACTGCGATAATTCAAAAGATAATATAAAACTCGGACATTATAACTGAAGGAAACTATAGGAATTAAATTTGAAATCCTCTTGACCGGACATTTAAAAGTTGTGCATGAAATTTATCCCTCACTGGTTCACTTTATGGTACCTTCAACACTTTGAGTGTTATTCCGACGTATTCCTTTGAATTGGTATCAGTTATAGGTATGTCACGCCTAATTTGGTGATGTATCCTTTTAGTTTCACAAACGAGATATAGTATGGCTTGAAATTATATTTACACTCCACAATCAACTTTACAAGTAATTCACTGATAACTGTTAGTCTGCATTACGCAGACTTAACCTAATATTCGGCTGTGACCGAACTGACACAAGAACTCGACCGAATAGATACACGAAACACGCTCTGAACATATAATCCATTTGGTCACTGACGATTACGTATCCATATCACTGTTCCCCATTCGTCTCCTTCCAGTTGACTTCATGACAACTCTCTTCATTCATCTCCTTCCAACCAACTGCTTCCAACCAACTGAACTATCCAAATGACTGCCGCTATAGGATACAGCCGAAATATACAGCTATTAGTTGACACATGGTATAAAACCCACGTCAGAGCTCAAAATAGATATGATGTCACTCCCATCCAGCTACAAATGTTACATATTGTGTTTAAATAGCCTCAGGAAAATTTGGAGTTCCCTAACTACGATCTCACCCCTAAATGCATGCAATGACAGAGCGATGACTCGACAGTTACTGTAACAGTGTTGGACCATGTGTTGCAATGTTTTAAAAGGTAGTATCAAAATTAATATATCCATATCTGATATTAGGCATTAAGTCTCACTGTACATAATTTTGATGCTAATATCATTAATGCATAGTAAAATCAGATTATGGAATTGAATCAAACAATAATAATAATAATAATAATAATAATAATAATAATAATAATAATAATAATAATAATAATACAGGTGAATGATTGTAACGGGATTTGAACCGTTACAAAATTAGTTTAGTAATTGCCTTCCGTATATATCTTGTATCGTGAGTTACCAGAGAGATGATGTTTTCCCAGCAAACAAACAGAATGGTCGCCCAGTTGTACTCCCTCTTACAACAACAATTACCAGGCTCGTTGGTTATGTGGAGTGCGTTGTGTACCCGTAAGTTTCCATTTGTGAGTTGGTTGATTCCATCTCCACCCGGAGGATGATTTCTCGTTGTTTCCTCCTTCTACACCAGACAGTGATGGAGCAGTACCTTCACGAAGACCACAGCCGCCTCCCTCCGAGCGTCTGCAGAAGCATATCTAGTATGTTAATAAGGTCCTTGACACAATGTATGATTTTCGTAATTCCCATGTTGCCTTCCCACTTTCAGTAGCTTTAAATTAGGACTCTTCCACCAAACCAACACCTTTAAATTTATGTAGCATTTTATTCTACTTCCTTTTTAGATGATATATATAGGGAATGAGACAGAAAATAAGATGGAATGAAAATGTACATACATTTTAAAAGTGTTGATTAGATGGAAATATCCTAATTTAATATTAATTTTAATATGACGCCAAATGGCAAATGTCGGTGTGAGTGGCTCAGGCGGCAGATCTCTATCCTTCTCACACCAAGCTGGTGGTGCGATCTCGGCTGAGTACGGTGCATTTTGAAGGTACACAGAGACGCCCAACTCTTGACGGTATATTTATTGGTACGTAAAATAACTCCAGCGGGAGAAAATTCCGGCAGATTGGCGTCACCGAAAACTATAAAAGTAGCATTACTATTAACTGGCAAATAACAAATAAACAGCAACCACAACCAGGCCTATGACGACGCTGGTTCAGGAAGAGGCGTGAAAGATAGCGGTGCGTTTTTAATAAACGAGCAAAAGCTGAGAAAGAACGGAAAACCATCGTCAGGATTGCTGTAGATGGATTTAGACTCACATCTCCGACTGTAGGCTTAACATGAATTTAACCGCGTAGCCTAATAATCATTCATATGCAGCAAGATACGAAGATAACCGGACTTTCTACAATATTTTCTAAAGGTGTAATACAAGAAAATTGCACCAACTTTGTCGGCATATGAAGTGGATTTTACAGAAAGACTGTGGTAATTTACGGAGTAATTTAATCTAATTACTAAGCTAATTAAGATTATATTTCTATTAAATTAGTGCAGTTATATTATCTTTATCTGCCCAGTCTTGCAAATGAGATAATGCAGCTTATGTACCAGTAGACTATACTTAGAGAATCTCATGTTTCTCTCATGGGTTACGTCAGTTTAATTTTTCACGGTATCTATCGGGCGTTAGAATACAACCATGCAATCCCTTGTCTGTCTGAAGAGTCGACTGAAAGCGGAAAAACCCTTTGGACTCGAAACATATACTGGCGACCACGGGCCATTAAACATTGTTTGGCATTGCTATCACTTACGTTCCCAACTTCCTCGATTTCATCATTCTTGCCTGATCTCCATTGTTCAAATCCTGTTCTGAAATTATATGGCGGTGATTATTGTTTTATGAGGAAGTAAAACTCGCCAATCAACTTCTGTTAACACATTTTAATTGGCGTATGGCTTTTAGTACCGGGAGTATCCGAGGACGAATTCGTCTCCCGTAGGCAACCTGCGCGTCGTGATGAAGACGACACATACATCCAGCCCCCGTGCCAGCGGAATTAACAATTATGGTTAAAATTCCCGACTATCCCAGGAATCGAACGCGGGATCGCTTTGACCAAAGGTCAGCAAGCTAACCATTTAGCCATGGAGCCGGATTATGTTACCATAAATCAGAGGGAGAAAATGGAAGGGGTCTGACATTTCGAAAAATGAAGGTATCGGACAAAGAAAGACAAGAGCCTCCAAGAGCATGAAAATCAAAGATTCCTAGTGTGCCCTATCATACCCTGGTCGCTATCAAGCATATGCTGAGAACCGACCGAGTACATTATAGTGACGAACATACTCACCAAACGGTAAGTAACCTTTGGCACATAGCTTACCTGACTCGTAAATCCTCTTCTTCAGCACAGCATAGCTCAATTGGAGATAGGGTAATTGGGTGAAAATGGGTTAGCGTAACAAAAAATGAATAGGAAATGTACGTTCAGGTTATGAACTAACACAAGTTAAAATAAGAAAAACGTGAGATGTAAATTCGCTTAAATAACACTATGTATTACAAAATGAGAGTTTAATTTCTCGTACGTAAATTAAAAGCAAATTTTACACAAATTATATTTCTTGCTTGTTGCTTTAAACAACAAGCTGCTAATGAATTATATTTCCTTTCTGTTAGTAATGATATTAAGAAAATAAATCTTCGATCGACATTCGAAGCGCTGTGGGAGAATCCTTGCATCGCAATCCTTAGATGCTGCAGCAATCAGAGAATGGCTAACCTCCAACAAAATAAAACCAAAAATGAATTTCTGGATAGTTAAATCGCATACACCAATAACATAAAAATTCATCAGTAGTGATTTTATGCCACAGGACTTAAGGTTAGCACACGCACTTAAAACTAAGACATGCAATACAACTATCTACCATGTAAGATTCGAACTCGAGACTACAGAAAGTCCTGCAACAACCCTAATTATAATACAATTGAAACCACTTTATTTACAACGCGCGGACAGATCATGAATCTCCAAAGACACGTATTTACGGTACAGGCAGCCGTGTACAAATTTTACTTTCCAAACAGCAGTAAGACTCAGGTCGAAGATCCCTTCATTTTGACAGAGACATTATTGTTCCAGCAGACGTGCAGAGAATTCCCCAGGAGTGACGTCAAAACGCTTTGCTTTCCCTTTTTACAAGACAAGGAACCTGGCCGAACCGAGGGGCCATGATAAGACAGCCGTAAATTACAATCGGCTGACAGCTGGTAAACAAACCACTAGCGAACATTTATTCATACAATAAATAATCAATCAATACTGATCTGCATTTAGGGCAGTCGCCCAGGTGGCAGATTCCCTCTCTGTTGTTTTCCTAGCCTTTTGCTAAATTATTTCAAAGAAATTGGAAATTTTTGGACATCTCCCTTGGTAAGTTAATCCAATCCCTAACTCCACTTCATATAAATGAATGGTTGCACACGTTTGTCCTCTTGAATTCCAACTTCATCATATTGTGATCTTTCCTACTTTTATAAACGCCACTCAAACTTATTCGTCTACTAATGTCATTCCACGCCATCTCTCCGCTGACAACTCTGAACATACGATTTAGTCGAGCAGCTCTTCTTCTTTCTCCCAATTCTTCCCAGCCCAAACTTCGCAACATTTTTGTAACGCTACTCTTTTGTCGGAAATCACCCAGAACAAATCGAGCTGCTTTTCTTTGGATTTTTTCCAGTTCTTGAATCAGGTAATCCTGGTGAGGGCCCCATACACTGGAACCATACTCTACAATAATAGCCCATTAAAATTACAAATTACCATGCCCTCTTATTAATACAACTCACATGTAATTTACCACATGTCTACTCACTCTATACAGTGCGAAACACGGCACTCTAACCTGTTCATAATTCAAGCTCACTGGAGCATTTATTCATATACTTTCTCGTGCACTTTACCTGCACACATAACTATCATTTCGCAGATGCTGCCTGCGTTCATCGTGCTGTTGATATCCATTGTTTCTGGGCTTATCAAATATATATCTCATTTCTTACTTATTTTTGCATAAATTTATGACCAACTCGATTTCGTGCCAGATTCCAAGTGCATTAAAGAAAATATTGAAGATCTTATAGTATTCTGTCTGACAAGAAACCACTAATATCTACACATGCCTCATGCATCTAGCTAGGCCCTAATAATCTTGGTCTGCCTATAAAAATCTGAGACTGTGTACGTCTTTAGTAGATAAAATTATACGACCCTTATTTTCTTGACTGAAGACATTATGTACAACAAGTTATGACACCATTGAAAACAAAATGTGAACAATAACATGCAAAAATTAAATTATCATACACGCGTGAGTCCTGGGGCATAGATCTGTGTACAAGTGCCCGAGGACACATTTCTTATTTACATTCTGGCCTGAAGGCTTTGATTACATTATTAAAATCCTATCATTAGCCTATCTCTTCTTCATGCTGAGAAATTAGATTTGGTCTGACCTGCATCTGTGATTACATCTGTGAAGTTCCCCTGCGGACCTGATATTTAGCACTCCATGTTAACGTTGCTGACGGACGACAGCAGTCGGGGGTTCGTGACTGGTGACATCATGAGCCTCTGAGTTGTTCGGCTCGATACTCATGCTGGTAGTTGATTGCCGCCCCCTCGTTGCTTACGGTGCCTCAACGGGATGTGAAGCACGCTGCCAGCGGGTCCTCGATCGTACCTCTCTGCGGTGAAGGATGTCCCGTTCTTCCACTCGTACTACTGCCCCGGCGTGATGAATTGGCAATATCAGGTAAACACGTGATGTTAGAGAAATGTCACTAGGACAAGGCAGTCTCTAACTGCGATGCGTGGAGACAAAGGCTATCTTCTCTTCGTTGAGTTGCCGTCAGACATGAACTCCTCTCAGTCAGCCATGCACACAGAGAATGCTCCTTCGCGTCCTCGCGGGCTTTATACAGGGTGAAGCGTAATTCACGCACTCGGGCGTATCGAACCATCGACCTCCTGCATGCCAACCAAAAACTCTACCCACTCCACCAACTGTACAGTACGACTAACTTCTGCTGACAGAGGTAGTTACCCTACATGTGGTTACAGTGTTGCCAGATTGCTACTCTTCAACGTCCGCTTTCTACCGGATTAACTCGCAAGACGAAATTTTATAAAATATATTTTTTTATTGCTGGCATGTGAGGAGTCGCGCTGCGACGCCCGAGTGCGCGAATTACGCTTCATCCTGTATATGAAAGAGCTTACCCACGCGCGTGAGATTCTACATGTGTAGTCCACTTGAGATCGTGCACACGGAGATGAAAATTCTCTCACGGTACTCGAGGTAATTATCCATTTATTTGTAGAGATTATATCTACTATCATGTGGCATATCAAAATTTGCAGAAAATTATGCTCATTCCAAATCTCTCTATTCCTCGTGTGGGCAGAAATATCCAATAAATTTTGTTTCCCTCCAGGCTGAACTTCCCCGCGGTTTCTCATGAAATTGCTAGCGTCCGACGCTATAAGCTAAGTGGTTCGCTTGGGTTCATAAATTTTAATGTTCATGCTGGGAACTTCATCTTGCTACTAACGCTCAGCTCCCTTGAAAAAGCGCGCAATCATACGTACTATTGCACAATAAAATACAGTCTAATGTCCTTCCTTTGTGGTCTCGTCTGCATATCATAATTATCAGCATATCATCGTTCTTTGACCATGAACGGAACGGTTCACTAGGTCTCCAAAACGTAATGCAATCGGAGTAGGAAAAAAGAGTTGATCGAGCGAGGAAAGATGCAAGTGAGGGGGCTGGCACATGTACATTTTAAGTGGAGGTAATGCCACACTCAACTGGGGGACCAGGGGTGGCAAACGGACGATCCCAAGATGAAAGCTGCTAAGTCCCCTTTTAGCCTCTTTTTATGACAGACGTAGAATTCTGTGGGTGTATTCTACCAACTTCACCCACAGGGTTTGTTCTAATAATGTTATTGAATTTTACGTCCGACTAACTACAGTACATGTTATGGTTTTCGCATACTCCGAGGTGCCAGAATTTTGTCCCATATGAGTTATTTTACGTTCCATAAATCTCCGGAAACGAGGGTGGCGTATTTGAGCACCTTCAAATACCACCGGACTGAGCCAGGATCGAATGTGAAAAGTTGGGGCAGAAGACCAGTGCCTCAACCGTCTGAGCCACTCAGCTCGGTGGGGTTGTTCCCAACTAGGCCGTACGTTGTTGGGTGTCTTCCACATTCGCGCCGTTCGTAGCCCTTCCCTGTCTCTTTCTGAAAACCACTATTCTTTGAAGGTTGGGAGATATCCTAATATTTGCTCTCATGAGTGATAAGAGGGGATGTATGGCATCTTGGCTGAATGCCCAGGGTAGCAGTCTTTGGAACAGAAGGACACTGTTTATCTCCCACACTGTCATGGGATTTTAAACAGATCAAGCTGGCCACGTGGTTAGGACCACATAGCTTTGAGCTTGCATTCGGGAGATGGTGGGTTCTCATTCCACCGTTGGGAGACCTGAAGATGGTTTGCGGTGGTTTCCCATTTTCACAACAGGCAAATGCTGCTGCTGTACTTTAATTAAGGCCACGGTCGCTTCCCTCCAAGTCCTAGACTTTTCCTATCGCATCGTCGCCATAAGACCTATCTGTCTCGTGCGACGTAAAGCAAGTAGCAGAAATTGCCAACCGCAAGAAATTGGAAAACTAGGCCAAGCAAAAGGAGAACAAAAAGAAAATGATTTCGTGGTTATGCATAACTTACCCGTTAGAACAATAATGACATATTTTAAACGTTGGCCTGCCAAATAAGTTAGAAGATGTAATATTCTGAAGTCATTTAACGGGTCGAAAGTTCTATCTGCTTGGACTGATATCCTGTGTGTGGTGGTGGTGGTGGGGGGTGGGGGTAGAATGAAAATGAAAATCCACTGCCTGTTTCCAGTCATTAGACCGGGTCAGAAATGGAATGAATGGAGCCCCATCTAACGGCGATAATAGGAATTTGCCGCTTCCGAAGCTTGCCGCACTCCTCTGGGGCAATGATTAATGAATGACAGATTAAATTAAATGAAATGATACTGGAGAGTATTTCTGGAATGAAATATGACAGGGAAAACCGAGTACCCGGAGAAAAACCTAGCGGTGAGAGGCCGCCGTCTAAGCCACGTAGGCTCAGGTCGGTAGAATGCACCTCCACTGTCCCCTATCTGACGTAAGAGGCGACTGAAAGGTGTTCTGGGATCTCTCATATTTGAAACGTTCATTGGCCGCCACGGTCCCCCTATCTGACTCTGGTTCACTTACTTGTGCCCGGCTTTTAAATGCCTCTCTTTTTCGTGCGGACGTGGAAAGAAAATTGTGTACCTAAGACCATTCTCTACCAGAATTTTTTTCTTTCAAACTCAGCGGTATTAGGTTTGCAAGGCACAGGGTGTAATGTATTTTGTCTTCGAATTATATAGGACCTCTTCCTTTTCTTTCCGATAAGTGTTAAGTGAGAATGCTTAATCGAACATTAATTACCGCCACATGCACATTTAAACGATGAGCGTTCAAGTATGTATCATCCAATTCGGGCAGAGAAGAGACAGACATAGGTGTTCTGTTTTCATTCCACGTGCGCACGATAAAGAGAGGAATTTCAAAGCCGGGCGGTCGATGATCCCATTTCTGTATTCTCCGTGAACACAATGGCTTACGCAAAGTGAAGTCGATGGAGAAGAACAGCATACCCTATGAATTTCAACAGGTTCAGCGGAGCCTGATTGTCGAAAACGAGCTCTGGGTACACACGCGTCTTGGACACACTATAACAACATTTCTTTCCCCAGGCCGCCGCGGGTCATATTTTCTGTCTCATTTTAGTAAGTTCATATTGTATGAATATGAAAAAACACTCTAAATCCAATCGAACATAATTTATAATGAAAATGGAAACCTGCAACCTGTTTTCCAGTCATTGACCGGGTCAGGGATGTAATGAATGAATCATATATAGGCTGTTAGTACGATGGGGTCGCCACTCCCAAAGTGATTTATTAATGAATGATAGATGCTATGAAATGAGAATGGAGAGTGTTGCTGGAAAGAAAGATGACAGGGAAAACCGGAGTACCCGGAGAAAAACCTGCCCCGCCTCCGCTTTGTCCAGCACAAATCTCACATGGAGTGACCGGGAGTTGAACTACGGTATCCAGCGGTGAGAGGCAGACGTGCTGCCCTCTGAGCCACGGAGGCTCATAATTTATAATATGAACATAAATTTAAGATATAAGAGATGAAATAAACAAATAAATACATTTCTCAATCCACTGACATACGATTATTTTTCTTGATAAATTGCCGCTGTAATAATTTCTTTAAATTGTAGGTTGAGAATATTTCAACCAAAACAAAGCTTTTTAAATCTTAGCGGGATAAACATTGCATTTTTCATTTTTGAATAGAATTGATTTCTTTACCCAGGCAAAAAATGTAATTGTTAATGTCCATATAGAGTAGGGGAGTCCGGGCCTGGTTTGCACAATGTTTGTACTCTTACTTTTTACGACCTTTAATACAGTTATGAAAGATTTCTATAGGAAAGTCTCGTTCATTAGGTCGGTTTATAAAATAAAACCACATTTCATGTACACATCAAAGAAACCCTAATTTATTTCAACTTCGACGTGTGTGTTAAATTACCCCATCCACGCGGGAAGTTGGTACAATTTGAACTACAAATTTCTTTAACAAAAGTTTCAGAGAATACTTGAATTTCAATAGGTTCAATGGAGTGCCTTCACTGAACGCCCAGCGTCGCGGCCTTCGGTACAGAAAGACACTGTTTAATTCCCGGGCTGTCAGGGTATTTTAAACAGATCAAGCTGGCCACGTGGTTAGGACCGCGTAGCTTCGAGATTGCATTCGGCAGATGGTGGGTTCCGACTTCCGGGTGGGAAGCCATTAACTGAACTACTGATCTAGGAACGTCCCATAAATAAATAAGGAGTTTTTAATAATTAAGTATTTACCGGGCGAGTTGGCAGTGCGGTTAGCGGCGCGCAGCTCTGGGCTTGCATCCTGGAGATAGTGGGCTCGAACCTCACCTCAAATTGATTTTGTGTACAATTTTAAATTATCTACTTATATTTTCATTTGCACGACCTCATCGTCGTCATCCGGGTTCGATTCAAGGTCGGGTTCGGGATTTTAACCTTAATCGGTTAATTCTGATGGCTCGGAACGTCTTCATCATTAGAATCATCATAGGCAGGATCCCACCCTCATAGTGGCGCAGGCCACCGCTACGGCGTCAAACCCAAAGACTTGCAACAGGCCTCTCACGCAATTTATTATTATTATTATTATTATTATTATTATTATTATTATTATTAGACTATTATTATTATTATTTAAAGTGGTTACAATATGAAAATGTCTCATTATATTACCAATCAAGCGTCTCATATTGGAACTAAGCCACCGTTTTACATTTTGTCATTGTCTTACACCAAATACCTTTATTACAATTTGTTTGCGTCGCACCGACACAGTTAGGTGTTATGGCGGCGATGGAATAGGAAAGGCCTAGGAGCTGGAAGGAAGTGGCCGTGGCCTTAATTAAGGTACTACTGTGAAAATGGGAAACCACGGAATACAATCATCAGGGATGACGACGGTGAGGTTCGAACCCACTATCACCCGGATGTAAGCCCACAGCTGCGCGCCCCTAAGCGCACGGTTAACTCGCCCGGTAAGTACTTCATTATTTTAAAAATCTTGATTTCTTTTATGGGACGTTCCTAGCTCATTCCCACCCGGTAGTCAGAGTTTCGAATCCCAGTCGGTCCTGGGTTGAGATTTTCATCTCAAAAATCACGTGTTGTCAGAAAAAATCGATTTGTGATGAAAATGTGCAAATGAAAATATACGTAGATAATTTAAAATTATACAAAGATCAAATTGTTTGTTATTTCTAATTGTAATCCAAGGTAGACACACCACGTAAATAACTCCACCTAGTGCAGCCCACCAGGTGTTCTCCCTTAGGTTTTAAACACCGAATGACTAATTTGAAATTCAAAAACAGCTATTGTTGTCACTGACATTGCAGTAAAGTGACATGGGAATCAATGAACACGCCATTCTCTGACGACTGAGAGACTTCTCTTGTACTGGCAGACAGCTGCGAACGGGGCGAATTAATTAGCACTCGATAAGTGGATGTTCTCCACTCGACTGTGAGTTGATAGTGTGTCACATTCACACGAGCTAGCCCCGCCTCTGAACAATGCATCTACACTGCAGGAAGGGAAAGCTATGGGGCATCAAACGCGGAATACGGGGGAACAGAATCACAATTTATCAATATAAGGATTTTTTGGTTTTTAGATTATTTTTATTAGAATAGTTCTGTTGCGCAAGTTTTGTTGAGCGCTGGATTTACGTGCAAGTAGGGACAGGGGAGAGAAAAGAGTATCACATTAGCGTTAAATCCTACAGGACTGACAAACAAGTAGACTGAAAGAAGTGAAAAATAGTAGCATATAAAGGTCAATCTGAACAATACTTACTTCAAACATGCACATTTACGTAATACGTATTGAGACTGAGGCTCTCTTACTAAGGGCATTAGGGGTGTACAAGTAACAGGAAATGGGCTCGTCGAAAACAAACAATAAACTAAGAAAAATTGAACGTATTCATTAATAGGGCATCCCGTGAATGCACCTGAAGTGGAATCAAAGATAAGGCATTTTGTGGATGATGTTATTCTGTATAGAGTAATAAATAAGTTACAAGATTGTGAGAAACTGCGATATGACTTCGATAATGTTGTGAAATGGACAGTAGGCAATGGTATGATGATAAACGGTGGTAAAAGTCAGGTTGTGAGTTTTACAAATAGGAAAAGGCCACTCAGATTTAATTACTGGGTCGATGGGGTGAAAGTTTATTTTGGAGATCATTGTAAATACCTACTGTCAGTGGATAGATGGCGTGGAATGGCATTAGTAGACGAATAAGATTGGGTGGTGCTTTTAAATGTAGGAAAGATCACAATATAAAGTTGCAATTCAAGAGGAGAAATTGGGGCAAATATTCATTTATAGATAGGGATGTTGGGGATTGGAATAACTTACCAAGGAATATGTTGAATAAATTACCAATTCCTTTGAAATCATTTAAGAAAAGGCTAGGAGAATAACAGACTTGGACGATTGCCCTAAACGCAGAGTAGTGGTGATTGATTGATTGATTGATTGATTGCTTTATTGATTGATTGATTGATTGATTGATTGATTGATTGATTGATTGATTGATTGATTGATTGATTGATTGATTGATTGATTGATAATGAAATGAATACACGTAATAAAACCCAGAAGGGATTTGGCATTTGCAACTGTTCTTAACTTTGATAAATTTTTGCTTGCATGAGCGTTAGAAATTCAAATAAAATTACGAGTAAGTAATGTAATCGGACGTTAGCAAAGGAAACCGTTGTATTAAGTCCGCCACTTTATCAACACTGTCACGAATCAGAATGAGTTATCTGCTTCCATCTCCCCACCCCCTCCTATGGAACTACAGCCCATGAAGGGCGTTGGACTACCAAGCGACCGCTGCTCAGCCGGAAGACCTCCAGATTACCAGGTGGCGTGTGGTCAGCACGACGAATCCTCTCGGCCGCTGTTCTTGGCTTTCGAGACCGGAGCCACTATATCACCGTCAGATAGCCCCTCAATTCTAATCACGTAGGCTGAATGGACCTCGAACCAGCCCTCAGGTCCAGGTAAAATTCCCTGACCTAGCCGGGAATCGATCTCGGGGCTCCGGTTAAGAGGCAGGCACGCTCCCCCTACACCGCGGGGCCGGCCTGATTCCATCTATGCTACTATTTTTGGTTTGGAATTCCTTTTCTTGTCCTCAGGGCTACACTCAACCGAGCAAGTGGCCATCCGGTAAGGGTCACGTATCTATCAGCTTGCATTCGGGAGAGTGAAAGTCCGAATCCGAATGCCAGCAGCGCTGAAGGTGGTTCCCGGTGATTATCCGTTTTCACATGAGGCAAATGTTGGGGATGAACCTTCATTTAGTTCACGATAGCTTCCTTTCCACACCTAGCCCTTTCCTATCCCATCTTCGCCATAAGACCTCTCTGTGTCGGCGGGAAGTTAAGCAAATTGAAATATGGTGGGGGTGATTATAATTAATTTATTAAAATCCAAAATTGTCTGCGCCTTCGGAGCGGGCCGACTCATATTTCGTGATCTAAACGAAACCGTTAAATTAAAATGCGTGTGGTCTCCGGAGAGGCCTGGTGCAGGTCTTACGAGTTGACGCCTTATAGGCGACCTGCGCGTCTGTGAGTATGGGGCCTACCCATGATGAATTCCAATACTTAAGACCTTATATATCGCCTCCACTGCAAGTATCATCTTCCCCGAAACCCCCAACCTACCCAATTTTTATACTAACGCCCTTCTATTTACCTTATCAAACGCTTTTTCAAAACCAATTGCCGCCACAAACACTTTGCCTCTTCCCATACTCATGTATTTCTCTAAACTCGACTTCACTATCATTATATTGTCTATCGTTCTTTTTCTAAAGTTCCCTTGATAATCTGACAAAACCGTGTTCATTTACGCTAAAACTCCGGTATAAATTTTACTTAGGAAATCTAACAGAGATATACCCCTATAATTATTCAGGCTGTTTTTGTTACCTTTCTTCTTGCATGTTGGACAGACAATTCCTGTTTCCCATTCTTTAGAGTACTTATTCCTATCAAAAATCTTGTTAAATAATTTCACTATGCCCTCTATCATCGTCCCAATTTTGCTTACTTATTTCCAAAACATACTGTGGATACCATTGAATCCTCCCGCTGACCTACCCCTGATGTTATCTATCACTCTCAAGACTTCTTCCTTTGAAATTTCTTTGTCCAGATCGAGCAGTGATACCCCCTATCTCTCCAGATAACTTCTTCCCTCTTCTCTTTATACCATTCTTCCCCCCTCCCCACGAGTAGTTCACTATAGTAGTTCACCCACTGCTCATCCTCAATACTTGGTTTCTCAAATCTTCTTTAACCCTTGACTATTAAGTTTATTCTCTTCCAATTTTTTTCCATTTGATTCGTCCTACACTCTTTATTTATAGCTTCCGCTTGTTCTTTCATCCATGATATTTTTTCTCTCATTAATTTTCCTTTTGTAGTCTTTCCTTAAATTACAGAAAACTTGTGTTTCTGTACTCCCACCCTTTTTCTATACTCCATACATTATACCAAAGGCCAGCATGCTAACCATTTTGCCATAGAGCAGACTACACTCGTGTCATCATCCCGAAGTGTTGCAGCTCTTTTCAAGCACACCCGCAATGGAGGTGAGATGAATGTACAACTTTAACCACATACCAGCCCTCCTGCCATTCTTAAATTTCTGGCAGTACCGGAAATCGAACCCGGACCCCCGAGTACGGCAGCTAATAGTACTAACCGTTACGATACGGAGGCGGACAACGAAACGGTTTCCTATCAAAACATATGACTTCTAATAGAAAATAGTATCTATACAACGGTTTCCTAGCAATCTAACACCGGGCGAGTTGGCCGTGCGGTTAGGGACGCGCAGCTGTCTGCTTGCATCCGGGAGATACTGGGTTTGAACCCCACTATCGGCAGCTGTGAAGATGGTTTTCTGTGGTTTCCCATTTTCACACCAAGTAAATGCTGGGACTGCACCTTAATTAAGGCCACGGCCGCTTCCTTCCCACTCCTAGGCCTTTCCTAATCCATCATCGCCATAAGACCTATCTGTGTCAGTGCGACGTAAAACAAGTTGTAAAAAAAGCGATATAACATTAATCGCAAGAAGAAGGAACATCTTAACATTGCATGAGACGGTTGAGCAGAACAGATGAATGTTGGGCTGGTCATACCGTAGTCTTCACTATGTAATACACATATGTGTCACAGTATGAGGAAAGCATCCCGACTTCTCGATAGCAGAATCACTATATGAACGGATATAATATAACGTAGTCTATTCTAAGTAAGACATGTTGATGCAAAGCTCATGTTGATTTAAATTATATTCGTAACGTGTAGCTGCCGCTGTAGATCAGTGGTCGGTCTCTGGATCTCAAGATAGCGGGTTCAAACCCGGCAGAGGTAGTCGGATTCTTGAATGGCAGAAAAACGTCCATTCGACACTCCTTGTCGAACGATGTCGGCATGTAAAAGATCTCTGGTGGCACTTTTGGTGTTTACCCGACAACATTAATTGAAACCCAGCCATAGCCGCCTAATAGAAATTCCATTTACTGTGCTATCTAGTGGTCCTAGAGTAAAACGGAACGTCGAAATTGACAAGTAGCTAGCTACAGGGCGTTGAGTTAAAATGTCTGCATACGTTAGCTGAGGCCATAGGATTATGATGATGATGATGATTATTATTATTATTATTATTATTATTATTATTATTATTATTATTATTATTAGGATTATTATTATTATTATTAGCATAACGTGTGAGTAGAATGACAAAATATCGGAGAAGTATCCCAACTGTAATTCGGAAATAGTCTTTAATGATTAATCACAACTTCAGTGACACTCGAGTTTATCACTCCAGGAAATATTGTCCTGTTGCATACAACTTCCCATATTTAAAAGACACTAATAATCCCAGGATAGTCGTTCTGTCCCATACGACTTCAAAAATTACGAAAAACAATAACGCAATTCCACAAAACTGTGTCGCGAGTATTCGCATAACTCCACTGTTTGCAGTGAAATATAATTCACGGAGCTCGGTAGCTGCAGTCGCTTAAGTGCGGCCAGTGTCTAGTATTCGGGAGATAGTGGGTTCGAACCGCACTGTCGACAGCCCTGAAGATGGTTTTCCGTGATTTCCCATATTCACATCATGAAAATGCTGGGGCTGTACCTTAATTAAGGCCACAGCCGCTTTCTTTCCAATCCTAGCCCTTTTCTGCTCGATCGCCGCCATAAGACCTATCTGTGTCGGTGCAACGTGAAGCAAATTGTAAGAAAAAAAGAAGAAACATAATTAAACTACTGTGCTCCTAATATAAATAAAACTGTAGCCGTCAGACAGTTCAGATATATCTGCTGTTGTACATCAGTCAGCATAAGAACGAGTCGAAGACTCACATTATTGAACACCGAGCTCATAGCTGCAGTCGCTTAAGTGCGGCGAGTATCCAGTATTCGGGATATCGTGGGTTCGAACCCCACTGTCGGCAGTCCTGAAAATGGTTTTCCGTGGTTTCTTAATTAAGGCCACGGCTGCTTCCTTCCCACTCCTAGCCCTTCCCTGTCCCATCGTCGCCATCTGTGTCGGTGCGACGTAAAGCGACTTGCAAAAAAAAAAACAAAAAAAAAAAAAACAAAAAACAAAAAAAAAAAACATTATTGAACATCGCGCCTGCATTCGACTACAAAATGACAGTAATCAGTAATCCACATGATGTTAAGTCCTGGTTTACGACCAATCGGCATATAGGACATAAATCAAGTAATGACAGTAATAAATCTATCGATCTATCTTAATCTGTTTACCCTCCAGGGTTGGCTTTTCCCTCGGACTCAGCGAGGGATCGCACCTCTACCGCCTCAAGGGCAGTGTCCTGGAGCTTCAGACTTTGGGTCGGGGGATACAACTGGGGAGAATGACCAGTACCTCGCCCAGGCTGCCTCACCTGCTATGCTGAACAGGGGCCTTGTGGAGGGATGGGGAGATTGGAAGGGATAGACAAGGAAGAGGAAGTGAGGTACCGTCCCGGCATTTGCCTCGAGGAGAAGTGGGAAACCACGGAAAACCACTTCCAGGATGGCTGAGGTGGGAATCGAACTCACCTCTACTCAGTTGACCTCCCGAGGCTGAGTGGACCCCTGTTCCAGCCCTCGTACCACTTTTCAAATTTCGTGGCAGAACCGGGAATCGAACTCGGACCTCCAGGGGTGGCAGCTAATCACGCTAACCACTACACCACAGAGGCGGACAATGACAGTAATTAATACCAATGAATAAAATTGAATCCACTTCTAAGCCCTGTTTCGACCAGTCAAGGAAAAACCACCTCTTGAATCCGTGGTTGTAGTTGTTAATATATTGGCATGACAAAAAGGCTTGTTAGCACCAGGGTGAAAGAACACATCAGGTCAGTCAAGAATGTCACTCTTTCATCATCCACGGAGAAAGCTATAAGCCAGTCTGCCATAGCAGAACATTTCTACAGTCAGACCAGGTGAAGGTCATCGCGTCTGTAAAAGACTTCTATGCTCGACTAGTAAGGGAAGCCATAGAGATAGAGCTGCGCCCGAATAACATCAGCAGGGAAGACGGCTTCGAGTTATGAAATACATGGAGATCTGTACTCCAGAAATACGTGCAAAACACCACCATGGCACAGCGCGTCACACTCAAGAAATTGTCGATAGAAGGCGGTGACAATATATTATTTTATTCAACTTAATCTGAACAACAAATTGTATTGTATTGAATGGGTGGCCCATTAAGTTCTCTTCAAAGTTTTGTTATTCTCAGTTCAATAGGGCATTGAATCAGTAACCTCCTTACCAACCACCACAGCTCAGCGCCACGAACCCTGAGTCAAATTAGTGGGGGCCGTGGATAGTATGTTCGTGACTTCAACGTTCCTTCGAAGAATTTCTTTGCTCAATGTCCGGCTCCATGGCTAAATGGTTAGCGTGCTGACCTTTGGTCTCAGGGGTTGCGGGTTCAATTCCCGGCAGGGTCGGGAATTTTAACCTTAATTGGTTAATTTCTCTGGCACAGGGGCTGGGTTTATGTGTCGTCTTCATCATCATTTCATCCTCATCACGACGCGCAGGTCGTCAACGGGGGTCAAATAAAAAGACCTACACCTGGTGAGCCGAACTTGCCCTCGAACACTCCCGGCACTGAAAGCCATACGCCTTTTTTTTTTTTTCCTCACTGTCGGAGGCAAACCTTCACATGCCCTGATGAAAGCCAACGCAGTTTGGCAACAAGCTCGACTTTGCTAAATATATATATCATCATCATCATCATCATCATCATCTGTTTACCCTCCAGGTTCGGCTTTTCCCTCGGACTCAGCGAGGGATCCCACCTCTACCGCCTCAGGGGCAGTGTCCTGGAGCTCAGACTCTTGGTCGGGGGATACAACTGGGGAGTATGACCAGTACCTCGCCCAGGCGGCCTCACCTGCTATGGTGAACAGGGGCCTTGTAGGGGGATGGGAAGATTGGAAGGGATAGGCAAGGATGAGGGAAGGAAGCGGCCGTGGCCTTAAGTCAGGTACCATCCCGGCATTCGCCTGGAGGTGAAGTGGGAAACCACGGAAAACCACTTCGAGGATGGCTGAGGTGGGAATCGAACCCACCTCTACTCAGTTGACCTCCCGAGGCTGAGTGGACCCCGTTCCAGCCCTCGTACCACTTTTCAAATTTCGTGGCAGAGCCGGGAATCGAACCCGGACCTCCGGGGGTGGCAGCTAATCACGCTAACCACTACACCACAGAGGCGGACTAAATATATATATAAGTGGCTTTAATCCAGTGCGCATATTTACTTCTTGATTTTAACAATCTTTTAAATTGTATTTCAGGGCTCACAAAACACAGTCCAATTCGTCTCCATCAGGGACGTAATTACTGAGAAACTTGTAGCAACATTGTTTATTATATGGGACTATACTAATTCGCCAAATAGAACAACTAAGACTCAAGCGACAAGTTCATAGATAGCCTATGCATTTTTTGTAAATCGCCCGGGGTACTTTCGGAGATATTCAAAGAGGTTAGAGAGAAAGCGATGGATGCGCCGCTCGCTGTGATACTGCGTTACTCACACCTAGTCTATTCACACATATACCTCGCCCTTAACTCGAGCGGGGGCGGAGAAACCAAGATAGGGTATGATGTGCATCATTTCAAAGTTACAAAACCTTTGTTTCATTGAAGTTGAATAAAAAAGAGACGAAATAACAAAGTGAAATTTACATACAAGTAGGCCTACTTTAGGTTCTTTATTGTCCTTCTCATGGTTACACAGTATATCAAATGAAATCAACAACTTCAGAATCCAATGAATGACATGGTCAGTGGAAAGAATGAATGCAAAAGTTAACGGAGAACATTATTGATGGCTCCTTGGCCCTCCCTTAAGCTCTCCCGAGGTGCTGATAACTTGGGAGCATGGGTTGGTGACCACGAGGCCCTCAGCTGAATCCTAGCATTGCTTCCACTTACTTGTACCAGGCACCTCACTTTCATCTATCCTATCCGACTTCCTTTGTTCAACTGTTATTCTTTTCCGACCCCGACGGTATTAGAGCATTCGAGGCCTAGGGAGTCTTTCGTTTTCATGCCCTTCGTGGCCCTTGTCTTTCTTTGGCCGATACGTTCATTTTTCGAAGTGTCGGATCGCTTTTTCTCTCTGTTTGGTGTTATATGGAGGATGGTTGCCTGGTTGTAGACTACTTCCTCCTAAAACAATAATCACCACCACCACCACCACCACCACCACCACTACCACCACCTTCTTAAAGCCAATTTGTACCTTCGAAACAGTCAGTGATCAAGTTGGGAATAAATTAACGCTGGCATGTTAGGATACGCCTGCCTCTCGCATGGAGGCCTCGGGTTCGATTCCTAGCCAAGTCAGGGATATTTTTCTCGACCTGAGGGCTGGTTAGAAGTCCACTCAGCCTACGTGATTAGAATTAAGGAGCTACCTGACGGTGAGATGGCGGCCCCGGTCTCGAAAGCCCAGAATAACGGCCGAGAGGATGCGACGTGCTGACCACATGATCCCTCGTAATCGGCAGGCCTTCGGGCTGAGCAGCGGTCGCTGCGCAGGCCAAAGCCCTTTCAAGGGCGTAACTGCCGTAGGGTTTGGGTTATGTTAGGATACACTGCTGTTTAGAGAAAATGGTTCATGTACTCTTTAGTTTTAGGAGCATTGCTTCATTCTCCGTCTTTTCAACAGTCGCTCACAAAGTCTTGATGGTGATGATGATGATGGTGCTTGCTGTTTATAAAGGGCCCTAACATCTAGGTCATCTGCCCTCAAAAAGTCTTTGTGTACACTTTGTCTTAGTGGTAAACCTATTATTAGGGAAACTGTATGTTGTGTATGTTGAGTATTCAGCCCGAAGGCTGGTTTGATCCTCTGCAGCCCCGCCAACAGCTGTCATTTATGGCCTAGGCATCACTGAAGAGGCATACTAGGGAAATGAGGAATGAGGTAGTTTCCCGTTGCTTTCCTCACCGAGCCAGAAGTTGCTATTACATATCAGTATGCCAAGCCCACTGAAATGCATACGCCAACCGATCCTTTGAGCGACATTTTCGCACCATTCATAGCAGGGACTGGCTGCATAAGGAATGGCATTACTAGCATCGCTCATACCTCGGTCACTTTCATATTGTCAAAGCCAAGGATGAGACTGAGACAGATCAATGAAAGTAACAAATTTATTCTAGCCAATACCAGCGGACATAGTGCACCATAAACAATACATCTTGCCAGCAAAGGCACATTAGATAAGTTATTTAAAATTAAAATAATAACTAAAACAATCTTTTCTGGGGTTCCTTACCAGAACAGCGTAAGAAAGCGCTGATTGGTGAGTTCGAGAGATACTGGCAGGATGTCAAAGACGGCAGACGAACAAGACCACAGACACAGAAAATGAGATAGGTTCTTACCACGCAGTTCATAGTGGCTCAATTCGAAAACAAACTTTTGTGGGGAAACTAAAATGAAATGTCGTATGGCTTTTAGTTCCGGGATATCTTAGGACAGGTTCGGCTCGCCAGGTGTAGGTCTTTCTATTTGATGCCTGTAGGCGACCTGCGCGTCGTGATGAGGATGAAATGTGATGAAGACAACACATACACCTAGCCCCCGTGCCATTGGAATTAACCAATTGAGGTTAAAATCCCCGACCCGGCCGGGAATCGAACCTGGGACGCTCTGAACCGAAGGCCAGTACGCTGACCATTCAGCCAACGAGTCGGACTTTTGTGGGGAGTTTATACACTATCCCACATATACTTGCCATACTTTACCTTGAGCAGAACGTACAGGGATTATATAGAACAATAGTAAACCTTCCGCACACTGGACGGCCTGAATATCCTCATTACGGGATCCAGGATGCGATTAGCATCAGCTGAGAGCATCTAAACATGTTCCTCCTGTCATGACACCGATGATCCCCATGGTAATCAGAATACAAATATCAAGGGATTATTTACAAAATGTTAGAGTTGAGACCCCACAGACCATTTTTCCATGTTAAAACAATGTTGTGTGCACCGCAGTAACCATTGCGTAAAACTAAATGCGACCTATTTTAGTTGGCTAATCGATCATCAACAGCAAGACCGCTCCCCTAGGACAGTAGGATTATCCGTCAACAATTGTTAAGCCAACCGCACACCGGGAATATCAACCTTACAATGAGTATTCATGTCGATCGCATGTATCGGTGATACTGGTCACGCTGATCTGCATCCAGGACTATCGCCCGGGTGGCAGATTATCTACAGTTCTTTACCTAGTCTTTCCTTGAATAATTTCACAGAATTTAGAGATTAATCTAATCTCCCATCGAAAATATTTCATTCCCTAACTGTATTTATATAAACGATATTTGCCCCAATTTCTCCTGTTGAATTCCATATTTACTTCCATATTGTGATCATTCCTACCCCTGTGGGTGGCGGTGGTAGAATAACATCCACGATATACCGTGCCTCTCGTAAGAGGCGACTGGAAGGGACCCCAGGGACTCTGAACATTGGATCGTGGGTTGGCGACCACAGGGCCCTTAGCTGAGTCCTGGCACTGCTTCCACTTACTTGTGCTGGGCTCCTCACTTTCATCTATCCTATCAGACCTCCCTTCGTCAACTCTTGTTCTTTCCCGACCCAAGAGCATTACGTTTTCGAGGCTTAGGGAGTCTTTCTTTTTCACGCCCGTCGTGGCCCTTGTCTTTCTTTGACCGATACCTTCATTTTTCGAAGTGTCGGATCTTTTCCATTTTTTCTCTCTGATTAGTGTTGCATAGAGGATTGTTGTCTAGTTGTATTTCTTCTTAAAACAATAATCACCACCACTATCATAACTACCTGTGATATATCCTACTTTTAAACTCACCACCCGAACATTCGTCTACTAATATCATTCCGCCACCTGGGAATATATCGCTTAGTCGAGCAGCTCGTCTCCTTTCTCCGAAGTCTTCATAGATTATTTTTTCTTCAGTTTGCTTTACGTCGCACTGACACAGACAGGTCTTATGGCGATGATGAGATAGGAAAGGCCTAGGAGTGAGAAGGAAGCAGCCGTGGCCTTAATTGGGGTGTGAAAATGAGAAATCACGGAAAACTATCTTCAGGGCTGCCATCAGTGGGGTTCGAACCCACCATCTCTCGGATGCAAGCCCACAGCTGCGCGCCAACTCGCCCCGCCAGACTTAATTTTTCAAAATTTTCGTAACGCTACTCTTTTATCGAAAGTCAACCAGAACACACTGAGCTCCTTTTGTTTTAATTTTTGCCAGTTGTCGAATCAAGTTATCGTGATGTGTGTCCCATAGATTTGAAACCATACTCTATTGTGGTCTTACGGGAGACTTATGCCGCGCCCTTTACATCCGCACTACAACCCCAAAACACCTTCATAACCAAGTGTAGAGATCTGTTACATTCATTTACGATATCATTATTATGTTATTACCCCAACGAAGATCTTTCCCTTTCTTTTTGCTAGTGGCTTTACGTCGCACTGATACAGATAGGGCTTATGGCGACGGTGGGAGAGGAAAGGCCTAGGAGTTGGAAGGAAGCGGCCGTGGCCCTAATTAAGGTACAGTCCCGGCATTTGCCTCGTGTGAAAATGGGAAACCACGGAAAACCATCTTCAGGGCTGCCGGCAGTGGGATTCGAACCCACTCTCTCCCGGATGCAAGCTCAAAGCCGCGCGCCTATAACCGCACGGCCAACTCGCCCGGTAAGTTTCCTGATATTAACAACTAGGTATTGCAGTGATCCTCATGAGTATCTTTCACCCCATCAGCGCAGTAATTGAAACAGAGAGGACTTCACGTTTTGAAACGCCTGGCTGAGTGGCTCAGACGGTTGAGGTGTTGGCCTTCTGACCCCAACTTGGCAGGTTCGATCCTGACTCAATCCGGTGCAAATTGAAGGTGCTCAAATACGCTAGCCTCGTGTCGGCAGATTTAGTGGCACTTGAAAGAACTCCGATGGGACTAAATTCTGGCACTTTGGCGTCTCCGAAAACCGTAAAAGTAGTTAGTGGGCCGTAAAGCAAATAACATTATTACTAGACCCATATCTTTGTAAAACTCACAAATAGATATATAATCCCGTTTATCACTATACCATTGCCTTCCGTCAATCTCGCAAAATTGTGGAAATCTTGTTGCAGTTGGTCACAATCTTGGAAAATTGATTACTCTGTACAGAATAACATCATCAGCAAACAGACTTATCTTTGATTCCACTTATTTACACATATCATTGATATATATAAGAAAACATAAAGGTCCAATAATACTGACTTGAGGAATTCCCCTCTTAATTATTCCAGGGTCAGGTAAAGATTCGCCTACTCTAATTCTCTGAGATCCATGTTCTAGAAATATAGAGACCTATTCAGTCACTCTTTTGTCAAGTCCAATTGCACTCATTTTTGCCAGTAGTCTCCCATGATCCACCCTATCAAATGCTTTAGACAGGTCAATCGCGATACAGTCCATTTGACCTCCAGAATCCAAGATATCTGCTATATCTTGCTGGAATCCTACAATATGAGCTTCAGTGGAATAACCTTTCCTAAACCCAAACTGCCTTCTGTCCAACCAGTTCTTAATTTCGCAAACATGTCTGATATAATCAGAAAGAAGGCCTCGAAAGCTTACATGCAATGCATGTCAAACTGACTGGCCTGTGATTTTCAGCTTCATGCCTATCACCCTGTTCTTTATACACAGGGGCTACTATAGCAACTCTCCGTTCATTTCGTATAGCTCCTTCAATCAAACAATAATCAAATAAGTACTTCAGACTTGGTACTATATGCCAACCCATTGCCTTTTGGTACATCCCCCGAAACCTTATCAATTCCAGCTGCTTTTCTAGTTTTCAACTTTTGTATCTTGCTGTAAATGTCATTGTTGTCATAGGTAAACATTAATACTTCTTTAATATTAGTCACCTCCTCTATCTCTACATTATCCTTGTAACCAACAATCTTTACATACTCCTGATTGAACACTTCTGCCTTTTGAAGATCCTTGCATACGCACTCCTCTTGTTCATTAATGATTCCTGTAATGTCTTTCATGGAACCTGTTTCTGCATTAAAGTACCTATCTACCCTTCCATTTTTCTCTAAAATTTGTATGACTACCAATTATGTTTGCCATCAGGTTGTCCTTAGCTGACTTCGTTGCTAGATTCAATATCCTAATAAGTTCCTTCAATTTATCCTTACTTACACAGCCATTTGTAACTCTATTTCTTTCCAACCTGTACCTCCTTCTTAGTCGCTTTGCTTCTACGTTATAATATAGTGGGTCTTTACCATTCCTTACCACCTTTAAAGGTACAAAACTGTTTTCACATTCCTCAACAATTGCCTTAAGCCCATCCCAGAGTATGTTTATATTTTTTTTCCGTTTTCCACCGAGCATAGTTACTTTTTAAAAACTCCATGACTGTTTTATCAGTCATATGGTACTGCCTAATAGTCCGAATTTTAATACCTTCCTTTCTTTCACACTTATTTTTAAATACGACAAGAACAGCTTTGTGATCACTGATACCATCTATTACTTCGGTTTCTCTATAAAGCTCACCTGGTTTTACCAGCACCATATCCAAAATACTCTCTTACCATTGATTCACAGAGGGATCTTCTATGGTACTGATGTTGACGGACTTCGTCAGCTCTATCGTCACTGCCTGCGTGATGTACAGGCCGTACTGTAGCTCCGATGACGTCACGCAAAGAGGCGAACTGTTTCCTCCGTCCGACCCGTGTAATGCCGGGACACGATACGTCTGTACCTCATAATTATGAAATATTCACAAATGTATTATTATTACAGGTGAGATCTCTAATCGCATGATAACTCGTAAGTCTGGTCTATGTAATTTTAGGAAACGTAGGTTTGAAGTTCATGCACCCGGTCGAAGCTTGAGTGTTTTACTCGTCAATCTACCCAGCAAATAATTATTACGAATTAATACAATTATGGAGACAACAAACGTACAATAACAATAATAATAGATTTTATCTCCATGCCTCTAGATGGCTATAAATGCAGAATCTTTCTGGTTTGGTTGTTGTTCTTGTCACTTTTGGCATTATCCTTCGAAGACTTTCTTGAGATCCTTTCTTCCACACAAACATTTGTATCATTTTTTTGTTTAGGAATATCCCATGATTTTCCAAATATTAATGAACTGACCAGCAAGATCTATTAATTACTTCCCACATTCACGGAAATTGCCAAGGAATTGTTTTTACTCGCATTAATTTTTGGGAGAATAGGCAGCGCGTACTCGACATTACTAACCAAAGAAATAACCAAACGTAGGTTCAATTGGTTACTGTCCACTTTTATGGTTGTTCTGTAACAACAATAAAACGCCCAGCTGTAAATCTGTGGAACAAGCATGTCGAAAACAGAACTCATTATCAATTCTCGAAACGAATGAAACATACTCCTTTATTCTTCGTAACAGGTATTTTTCGGTTGGGATTTTTGTTTTCCATAAAGGCAACTTTCCTTCATACAAAGAAAATGAAAATATTGATGTATTTTACTTGTATAGTCGTATTCTGCCGTGGCATTCACAAGTTCTTAGCATTGTGGCAACTGCGAACTTTCACACACTGTATTAAAATTTGGTACACATTATATTTCCACAAAAACGTGTTGTACGATAACAATTAAATTAATAAGTTCCACGAGTAGTATTACATCCCTTGAATTTATATTGCTCACCACGTGAGGATACCATACCTAACCTAAACTATGAGTCTCATTATCTTAATAACAGCTGTTTACGTAAGTTCTGATGTGGTAAATTTAAAGAACAAACATGCGATATGTAGTACTTGAATATAAATTTTCCCAACAGTCACAATTATCCAAAGAATGCCCCCAATCATTATGAATTACATTCACTAGTACAATTTGTAACATTCGCTTAGCTCGCCTCAACTGATCAGCTGATGGACTTGGAGCGCTTTTTTCAGTACGGCCTGTATTTTTACGAAGGCAGTGCTATCATCTTCTTAGGGACTGTCCCACTCACACCCATCATGAGACCCTTTATTTTCATAGATTATTTCGTCTCCACAATCGTAAAGACTTGTTCTGTGGCGTGAGTGATTCATGAGGAGTACCATCGCTGTAAACCTTTAATGGGTATTTGGGTATATCTCCTTTAAAGCGATATTTCTTCAGTCATTTGTTGTTGGGTAGGAAATTGAATCACCGTACAACTCGATTTAATTCTGAACTCAAATCCAGACAGGTCATTTAAAACCTCTGGAAACTCTCGGCCTTCCCAAAATAGACCGGCAGTTTGTTTCTGTCTGTAGCGTATCGAAAGCGGCCGGCAAGTTAAGTGGTAGGGTCAGCTCGCCGTGGACAGGTAGATACATAGTAACAAAACACAATCACACAGCGAAGAAAAATGAGGTATTGGTATGGAAACTGAGATATGAAATTCAGAGTTCGAAATATTGACAACATGAGAACACGCTTTCCTGTGCGTTATATATTTACTTACCTTCAGTATAAAAACCGTCTGAAGAACAGGTAGGAAAAGTACAGCAGTAGCATCCATTAGCTCAGGTTTAAAATAACAATCTGTGAAATAGCGTTAGTAAAAGGTCCGAGGACTGACTCTTCGTACTGACATCAGTTTTCGTGATTTGGATCTGCTTTGGATTGCAAATTCACACCCAATTTAAGATAATGTATGTATATGTATAAAATGCCTGTCTCTTACCCGGAGGCCCCGGGTTCGATTTCCGGCCAAGTCAGGGATTTTTACCTGGACCTGAGGTCTGGTTCGAGGTCCACTCAGACTACGTGATTAGAATTGAGGAGCTATCTGACGGTGAGATAGCGGCTCCGGTCTAGAAAGCCAAGAATAACGGCCGAGGGGATTCGTCGTGGTGACCACACGACACCTCGTAATCTGCAGGCCTTCGGGCTGAGGAGCGGTCGCTTGGTAGGCCAAGGCCCTTCAAGGGCTGTCGTGCCATGGGGGTTTTGTCTGTATATTGCTCAGAATATAAAGAAAGAATTGTAATTGTGTTTCGGCCATGTCTACAGTAACAAGGAAATGCACTTTTTAATTTTCCGTCATGTCTGTCTGTCTGTCTGTCTGTCTGTCTGTCTGTCTGTCTGTCTGTCTGTCTGTCTGTCTGTATATACGCGCATCACGAGAGAATAGCTAAAGCGAATTTAATGAAAACGGTATCTAAAGTGGGGAATGGGACACTGCTATAAATAATTTTATTCATGCTGAGTGAAATCGTAGTTAAAACCAATAAATTCTAAATAACTAAAGTTATAAGGAATTACATTTCCGATCATTTATGTCTTATACATTTGTATTATACCGCCTATGATAACAGATATATTCACGAATTTCGATCTCTGTCCATAAGTTCATATCAGCGTCGAACCACGAGAAAATGGGTGAACAGAATTGAATGAAAATTGCTTTGTAAAGTCAGGGGATACGGCACTGCAGAGTAGGATATAAATATTGTTATTTACGATGGATTAAATGGTAGTTTACGGGAAGGCGCCTAAAACTGGGTTTATAAATACCTACGTTTTTGGTCCTATTGAAAAGTACTACATAACAAAAGTTTCAGGGAATACAATTTCCGATCATTCATGTCGTGCCGGTATTTAGATTTACTTTACCGATTATGATACCAGAATTCATGAAGTTAGACTTTTGTTGTTTAGTGTATGTTAAGGCTGAGCACTGCTAACATGGAAATAATATTCAATCGTGTTAACTGACAATAGTTTTTGTCATGACTCTTCTTTCTTTGCTAGTGGCTTTACGTCGCACTGACACAATAGGTCTTATGGCGACGATGGTATAGGAAAGGCCCAGGAGTGGGAAGGAAGCGGCCGTGGTTTCCCACTTCTCCAGGCAAATCCCGGAATTGTACCTAACTTAAGGCCACGGCCACTTCCTTGTCTATCTCTTTAAGTCTTCCCATCCCCCACAAGGCCTCTGTTCAGCATAGCAGGTGAGGCAACCTGGGCGAGGTACTGGTCCTCCTTCCCGATTGTATCCCCGACCCAAAGTCTCACTGCCCTTGAGGCGGTAGAGGTGGGATCCCTTGCTGAGTCCGAGGAAAAAACCAACCCTGGAGGGTAAACTGAGTAAGAAGGAAAGAAAGTAGGGAGCTGTAACACAAACGTAGGTGTTTCAGTTAATCTTGTGCTTACTTGTGATTTCTGCTTCAGGCATAGAGAATCTTCACCTTGTGCTAGTCAGTCTACAGTGAAACTGACATTTGAAAATAAATTTGTAACTAAATCTCAACAATCTCAAGTAATAAGAGATTTCTGAAAATTGCTAAAACTTTGAAGTGATATCCTGAAAGATTAAAAATGTTACAACTTAATACCATTCATTATTTCAGAAACTAGTCAACACAAACAAGAAGAAATTCAGAACACATGTAAATATCACACCTACTTATCTCTTTGGTGTTATTATTTTAGTAATTTTTCTTCTGGGACTCTTGGTACTAGTCACCTTATAACTAGGATAGTTAGGAAACGCTCATTGTTAAGAACCTTCCTTTATCACTCTCCTACTTTTTCCTACAAATGAATAGCCATATTATTTGAAACGAAAGCTACATACAATAGAAGCAGAATTAGTGTTAGTTATCGCGAGAAATAGCTTTGAGCCACTCCTTCGTTTTGTCCTGGTCTACAGGGAATTCGTTAAATGATAGTGTCCCTTTGTTCCTTTTTCCTTTCTGAAGTACAAAAAGGCACACAGCAATACGACATGTTCTAATATTTGCAAACACAGTTAAAGAAGAATTCTTGTTTACGACGAAATTACAACGAGAAATCACTTTGAGCCACTCATTATATTTTTCTGTTTGCAGGAAATTTTTGCTCGAATCAAAAAAAGGCGCACAACAGCATCACATATTTCAAGATTTGTAAACTTAATTTAAAAAACGAAATCAATACACTACGCAAAAAAGAACTAATTAGAGGATAACTGTCAAATCTCAACAACAAACAATCATGTTCTTATGAACCCATTATCAACACGAAAGAAAAACAATACAAATGGAACTGGAAATACTACAATTCGCGGCACACAGCTTCCTGCCAGGACCTTAGGTTGCCAGCGCTCCAGCGGAATTATAGAGAAACTCTCCAATTAGAGCTTTATGCTGGGCTTCACATGCGATTGGCAAGGCCCGTACAAGGAGCGCAGCGATGGATGCAGTCGGCCGTGAACAGACCAACGACAAAGTATTCTCAAATTCAAACCGTCATTATTAGAGAAGTCTTCCCCGTTGAACAGGCGAGATATTCTTCTGAAGACGCGAAGCAAAGTTCTCTTCGAAACGTGAAGAATTTCACTTTATTTTCATGAGACGACAAAACTCTAAAAGCTTTATCATCATGTCTACTATTGCGAGCCGTGAAGGCAACAACCCAAAACATTACACTAACCTGCTGTTACAAACTGGGTGGTGTTATGCAACACTTGACCAATGACCCATTTTTAGATTATTGGTCCACCTGGTAACTAAACTTATAAACATTATAGTATACTGCACCGCCGTCTCAGAAGACAGTGGTGGTATAGTGCATTGTTCGGAATTTCGTTGCCAACATGGTTTCGCAGAAAATGAATTTTGACCAAACGCCAAACTCAATCGCTACTTCTAAGGCTGAATTATACTATTTCATACTGATGTTATGTACAACGTTGTTTCGAAAAATTTTATATGAGCAATTTATGATGTAATTATAATGATTAAATGCTTCTGTTCTATTGGTCGTAAAATTGCTGCATTCGCAGGAAAGGTCTCTAGACTAATATGATCAATATAACTCACGATGTGGTATTTGACAAACTATAATCCTGTACGTGAATGAGCAATATAATTTGTTGAAGAGTACTATATTCTACACCTCACTGACTTTATTTCGAATCACCAAATGGCAGTTTTGTTGGTTAGCCATGTGATGCAAAACAAAAATCTACAGAAAACGCAATAAGGCATCATATGACCAAGTGCTATAGTCCGACTCGTTGGCTGAATATTCAGCGTACTGGCCTTCGGTTCAGAGGGTCCCGGGTTCGATTCCCGGCCGGGTCGGGGATTTTAACCTACATTGGTTAATTCCAATGGCCCGGGGACTGGGTGTTTGTGCTGTCCCCAACATCCCTGCAACTCACACACCACACATAACACTATCCTCCACCACAATAACACGCAGTTACCTACACACGGCAGATGCCGCCCACCCTCATCGGAGGGTCTGCCTTACAAGGGCTGCACTCGGCTAGAAATAGCCACACGAAATTATAAAATTATTATACCAAGTGCTATTATCTCAGATTACGGCAATATGTTTAAAATATCATTAATTTTGGTACATAAACTGAAACATTCGTTTTTTATCTTCATTTTGATGTACAGTGGGTTCGAATCCCCGTCAGGAAGCCGTAAAATTTAAGAAACGAGATTTCCACTTCCGGAGGTGCATATGGCCCTGAGGTTCACTCAGCCTACACCAAAAATGAGTACCAGGTTAATTCCTGGGGGCAAAGGCGGCCGGGCGTAGAGCTAACCACTCTATTCCATCATGTGCCGAGGTTAACAATGCTGGAGCCTTTACCTTCTACTCCTCCAAGGGACTCCATGGCCTGTACGAAGGTGACTTTGCTTTGCTTTGCTTTGCTTTTGATGTACTGAACCATTCTGTTCATTGAAGCAATTGTATTAATTTGAGTATTGGATATTGGAATCATACTAGGCCACCCACGAAGCCGATGTCTTACAGTATATGTCATAAAGGGGTCCAGAAGAAGCGTTCTTATGTGAAGTGAGCGCGAGCGTCATTATGAGAAATCTCCAGAACTCATTAAAAGAAGTTATGTCCCAAGCCAAGCCTCTTGATGAAGTTTGGGGACGCTTTCCAGTTCGCGGCTAAACTTATTCTAGGAGGGAAGAATGAAATAAATTAATATCTTTAGTTACAGAAGAGTTGCATTGGATTGGAGACAAAAATTGCAACCTGTATTATTTCCGCTTTAGTTTGATAGGCATTAGGGCTGCATTAATTAATGCATTCGCTAATTTGAGCCCATGATATAATTAATGCGGGAAAGTTTCCCGGGCACGCTAAGATTGCACGCAGCCAAGCGGCTTGATGACGCGACCCGGAATTATAAATTAAGGCCGCCAGGGCATATCAGAGTCATTCTTGGACCGAGAGGCTGTGGGAACGAGTCGTCATACTGCGTGTTGGTGCTGAGAACGACGCTTTGTCTTCAAGCTACATCGACTGCCTGTACTGCTATTTCTGCAAAGATTTACCCCAGCATCAAGTCAGAACGAGGGTTTGACAGCATCATTGCACAGAAGCCACAACCAGGAGCTGAAGCCAACACAACAACGGGCATCGATCCAGGAACGTTGGGAGCACCTGACCAGCACAACATCGAAGAGGACACCTTCCGACTACAGAGGGAGCTGTACGAAGACGCTACACCAGCAAGAATGTCTCCAAGTGGTCAACAGTATCTGATGCAAGCCCGGCAGTCTATCAGAATGTGGTAGATCCAGTGGTCCACAGGGATGGCCGCTCCGCTATGTTCTCAAATTTAAGGTCAGAGCTTTCCAATTCTGTTTCAAGCATGTCATTTAAATTTAGATAGGAATATGGGGGCCGTCAGTCAACTAATTTGTGGTAATAGGAGAAGTTCCCTTGTAATATAGAGCTAGGCCTCAAACTCGAACCCCGTACTTTAAGGTAGATGTTATTTGTAAAGTCCTTGTTAGTGAAGTTATGGTTCATTGTAATTGCGTTATTTTATTGTACGTGTTTTTGTAAGGGTCTGATTGAACTCATTTGGGCATAGGAGGTTAGTCTACAGATAGGTACTTTTATGAGATCCCATTCAGGCATTTGTTTCTGCAGACGTAGAAGTGTATAGTTATGACCAGATGGTGACCAAGTCGTGACCAGGAATTCACCCAGATTCACTGATAGTGTGCGCGAGTCCAATATTTAAGAGGTTTGAGCCCATAAGAGGCAGAAGTAGAATTTGCAGTTGGTATGAGAGAGCCCAACCATTGAGAGTTTATTGAAGATATTTTGGAAATGCCTAGTATGGCAATGTGACGATCGCTTAATGATTAGTGTTTTGTAGCACCAGGATTTAGCCCATGAGAGGCATTAGTAAGATGAGCGAGATTGCTGAAGGTATGGAGACGAGGGCAGATAGCCCAGGTATATTTAAATGATGGCTTTAACAGCTGACTACGTGAAATGTACTTTTGAAAGGCAAGACTTTAGCCTGTCTCCTCGGTGGAGCTCATAAATTAGGGGGACTGCTGCAAGTGGAGGGGTGAGAATGGAGGTCATTGAGCTTGACGTCACAGGCTGGTGTGTTGGTCGTCTGCAGTATTTCAAGTATGCTAGGAGGGGAAGAAACGACCTTCTTGTTTTGAAAGCAGAGAGAGAGATTTGTTTTATGTCCCATTTGTTTTACGTAATATTTTAACACTGGCCCGTTTTATACTGACACCCTTGTATGTGTTGATTGGATTCTTTCATTTTGTTTGCATAGGTATCTTGGACACCTTACCTGTCATAGGACTAGGGTTCGTGACCAAGTCAGGTCATGGTAAATTTTGTGGTGATTTTGTTAGCACCGGGGTTCGACGGCGCGAGGCATTGTAAATTTTTATGGGAATCATTGTTTTTGTGTAATTAAGCAGATATCCATCTCCAAAACTTCGTTACTTACACCATTGTAATATGCTTGTTGCAGCTCACGAGTTATTGTGAAGGCAGTGAACTGATAGTCATCGGCTCAGCGTCATTTTCCCATCTCATATTGAAATGATCTTTTATTTGTAAATAATTCAATTTTATGTAATAAATCCCTATTTGTTAAACTTGGAATGCAGCGGTGTTTTCTGTTAGATATTTTATTTTTTTAATTTAGTCGAATTCTTACCTGAGTAGGCACATGTCCTAGTGTTTTATCTTTATGTTGCCCCGTTATACCCATGTTATCCCTGAGAAGAGCGTTCTACCGGCTGATTGAAGAGGACAGTGTTCAGGTAAGACTATGTGCACCAGCTCACGTCTGTGAGAGTTTGTTCACTACTGTACTCTAGGTTCGAGACCGGCCTTCGCCTGGACGGAACTTTATAGTGCAGTAGGGCACATAGTTTACTTGGCGCAAGCCATCGTGCGGCTCGATATTGCTGTAATGAGGGCTACCCAGACAGTGTAAACAGAGCGCCATAGTTTACTTGCCGAGCAACGTGGTGGCCGAAATTCCGTAAAGGGCTAACCATAGCGCCATAGTATAATTGACCAAGCAACGATGGGGCTCGATAACTTTGAAAAAAGGGCTAACCATAGCGCCATGGTATTAATGACGACGAGTAACGAATGGCCCGATGTTTCTGTAAAAGGGACCAGAGCGCCATTGGCTACATTGTGAACTTGGTGTGGCTAACTGAGGACCCGATATTGCAGTAAGGAGGGTCATACAGCTTATTTTATTATGCCATCAGGTGATGCTTGATATTTGTGTAAACGAGCTCACATAACCAAGTGGTATTCTGCTGTTTTTCCCCATAAAATAGGGCTATAGGTCATAATGTGTGTCTATAAAGGCAGGACCTGATATTTTGGTAAATAAAGGTCGTGCAAGGCTTGATTTCAGGCATATGTTATGACAGCTGCATTCGATTAGGTGTTATGCAGGTATACCAAGTCTGGTCGGTGATCGGTACTGTTAGCTTGAGGATATATTTGGAGTAGGTTGTTAAACTTGTGAAGTTGAATGACTGCCAGTTCAGAGAGGTATTTTGTGAGGTTCTGTCTTTGATCTTACCATTTGTTTATGGATATTGCTGTTGATGATGTAGCGAGGATGTGCTGATTTTGGGGCTCCAATTGAAGCGATGGATGATATTCGTGCGGGGATTTGACCTGCAAGGTGTTATGTTTTACAGGTGTATAATCGTATAGCTTGGATTTTGCATGTGGTAGTTTTAGCTGTTTTTTATGTCATGTGTTGGTGAATTTTATGTTTGTGTTGTATATATGTTTTGTATCATAGTGTTGTACTGACGGTTACCCTATGTTTGAATGACATGATATTAGATTGAGGTAGCCAATTTAGGCTTTGAAAGTTCGAGAGTTTAGCAGTAGAAACATTTTGATAAATTAGAAAGTGTAGGAAATTTAGAGTATTTGAAATTTAATCGAGAACATACGGAGCGGTTTTTCCCGCCGGACTTTATAACCAGTGAGTCGAATGTCGGTAGACATAGGAGAGATGCTGAGGCAACTCAGCGAGCAGATGAATGAACAGTTTGTGGCGCTTAAAGAGGAGGTAGGAGCTATTAAAGGACAACAGACTACGCTTAGAGAGGATGTAGGAGCTATTAAAGGACAACAGACTAGGGATAGTGAGCGATTCAAAGAACAGTTTGTGGCGCTCAAAGAGGAACTTAGGGAAGATATAGGTGAACGTCTGAACGAACAAGTGACTAGGAATCGTGAGCTATTGGTTCAGAACGGGGAGCGTTTGAACGACCAAGTCAGTGCACAATTTAAAGAACAGGAAATTAGGAACTCGGATCAGATAAAGGAACTGAAGGAACACTTGACCGAACAAGTAGTACGCACCGAAACACGGGTATCTAACCAAATAACTGAGCTAAGGGAGCACACTAGCATTCGTTTGGAGCAATTGACCTCTGAAAATGAAGCGACTAGGGAAACCATAGCAGAATTAGATACCAAAATAGAAAATGTACGGCTGTGCTGTGTTACCACGACCGAAAAGTTAAGTCAACAGATGGAAGAATCGCACAGAACGGTAGAGAAGCAAATTCAGGAAGTAAAGAATAGTATCGAGGGGATAGAACAGCGCATGGAAGAAAAAGATAAGGAGACTCAGTCCGAACTAGGAACATTTAGAGAAAACTTGGTGGCAGTCGTAGTCCGTATGGATCATACTCAAGAAGAACTAGTCAGAATAGAAGAAAAACTAGAGGCTAGGACTCAAGAAGTGGTAGACAAATATGAAAGGACGACCGAGAAAAATAAGGCTAAAATTGCTGGACTAGAACTGGATTTACGACAGACTAGGAAGGAAGTCAGCGCGGAGGTCCAGGGTTTGAAGAAGTGCCGTGAGCAGGAACAACGGACAACCGAGAAACGTATACTAGGGTTAGAACATGAAATGGAGAATATACGTGATAAGTTGGACCAGTTAATAATTGAGGAAGACAACGGAGTAAAGAAGCGGAAGCTGAGTAGAACTCATAGCCCGATGGAACACCAGTATGGAGATGACAGCCTGAATGAAAGTCAGGAAGAGGGACATGAGATACTAGGAGAATCATTTAGGGCTAAGCCAAGGATGGGAAATTCAACCCTATTCAGTCAAGACAGTGTATTCCCGGGTTACCATTGGATTAGGGCACCCGAGGAGAAACCGAAGAAATTTGAGGGGAATGGAGAGGTCACACCCCGTTCATTCCTGAAAGAGTTAGAGACCTACATGGACGAAGGACAGATACCACCGGAACGCAGACTACGCACGGCAGAAAAGTATCTTGGAGGGATTGCTGGAGCTTGGTTTAAAGCGTTTGGGCAATCATTTAAGAATTATGATGAGTTTAAACGGGCATTCCTGAATAAATTCTGGAATCAGGGACATCAATTGGCGCTGAGAATGGAACTCTACGCACGAAGATATGCGAATAGTACCCCCACTAGACTAAGCGAGTTCTTCATCTCCCAATATTTACGTTTGCAAGAGCTAGATCATCAGCCTGAAGAGTTGGAAATCGTCACAACCATTATCAGACAGCTGCCTGTAGAGGTACAGAGGGCTCTTTTCGCGGCTAATGTAACGACGGCGGTAGCAGCAGAAGAAATGCTTAGGCTTTGGGACCAAACGTCTGCTCTGCATCAACCACGTATACGGGCCATAGAGACTGTCCATAATGTGAACATACAGGCAGAAGAGCAGATGGAAGAAAGAGGCCACAAGGAATGTCAAAATTCCGGCACTCAAACACCTACCCGGAGGGAGCGAGATGAAGAAAATCTGAAACCCAGAGGAGATATGAACTGGCGACCTCGAAGATGGAGCACAGGGCAGGAGGAACCGGACCGATGGAAAGGGCAAGAACACCGAAGAAATTCATTCGAACAACGGCGGAATGACCGGCCGTACTGGAGACGAGACGGTGAACGTTACCACTCTAGAAGCAACCGCCAGCGATGGAATGGGAACCGAGCGAGATACGACAGGCCAAGGGAGAGTTCACTGCGCCCGAGAAATGGTGAGAGACAAGACGGCGCCTACCACTCAAGAGGGAGAGAGTCGGGGGAGATGTCAACACGCGACACGTGGCAGGAAGCAATACGGAATCACAGTGCTGCCAACTCTCCTGGAGCTGCGAGCTTGGCATACCAAGAATTTCATAATGGCGCCAGGCCAAAAGGTCTCAACCCAAATGCACCTAGCTTTGCCGAGATCGAGAGAGAGGATAAAAAAAACGAGAAATTTAGTGCCAGGAGATAGAATATTTCGCGAGGATGCCGGTTGGATGACTATAGCTATACATAATTGGGTTATCACTCCTGATGATCTATTAGAGGATCCTAATAAAAGTAATTTGCCCAGACCGAAAGAATTACCTGTAATTTATACCAGAATTCACGGTTTAAACGTACGCTGTCTGGCTGACACTGGAGCCACGGTCAGTGTCGTATCACAGGCCTTAGTTTCGGACATTCAAAACAGAGTTCGTATCCCGTCTATACCAATTTCGAAGGTAAAAATTAAAGGGATTATACCTGACAAAGTCACGTCCTGTAAGGAGCAGGTATTACTCGACATCCAGATTGGAGATTTACTGGTGTCACATCCATGTATTGTGCTGCCTAAAATGGAATACAATCTTATATTAGGAGCCGATTTCTTAAGAGAATACGAAGCTGTAATTGACATGGGTACGAACTCTATCATGTTAAAATTAAATGGGAACCAGGAACGAGTAGAATTAAACCAGAACCAGGATTACCAACCCGGGGAACGTATTTGGACAATGGACATGCAGACGGAAGAACTTGATTCAGAAAAATGGCTACAGGATCACGAAGAAATTATTCCAGAGTTCGAAATTATGGTATCCGAATTGGAAGAACAGCGAGAGAAAGAAAAATTTCTAGAACTGTTGCCGAGTAAAATCGAAGAAGCAAAGATTAGTCCGGAAGACAAGGGACGGCTACAGGAGTTATTGATGAGGCATGAGACGGTCTTTGGTTCGAGGGCTGGAAAGATCCCGAATTACCAATACAAATTATGTGTAAATAACTGGGAGCCTTTCAAACAGCGACCATATCCAATTCCAGAGAAGATGTTACCCCAGGTCCGGGAGGTACTCGACGACATGGAGAGGAACGGGATAATCGCCAAGTCCCCGAGTCCGTTTTTGAATCCGTTATGTGCAGTGCCCAAGGCGAATGGAACGGTGCGCGTGTGCCTTGACGCACGATCTTTGAACCAACGCCTAGTCCCCGAGTATGAGAGACCTCCAAACCTTAAGGATATTCTCAAGAAGTTCGGAGATATGGAATTTTTCAGTACGGTAGACATGACTTCAAGCTTTCACCATATCGTTTTGGATCCAAGTACAAATATGCTTACTGGATTTTTATTTGACAACCAGACGTATATTTTCCTACGTCTTCCATTTGGCCTAGTCTCAAGTTGTGTTGCTTTGATAAGGGCACTGGAATCGAACCTCAGTCCCGAGGTAAAAGAGTTTACGATTCGGTATATCGACGATATTTTAATCTGCACAAAAACCCTGGAAGAACACATGGAAAGATTGAATTTACTATTTCAGGACCTCGAGAGATGCAATTTCAAGGTTAATTTTGAAAAGTCACACTTCTGTCAGCGCAGGGTATTGTTCCTGGGGCATGTTGTCGATGGTCAAGGTATCCGGCCCAACCCAGCTAAAATTGCGGCGATACAAACTTTTCCTAGGCCGATCAAGATTAAACATGTTAGGCAGTTCTTGGGCCTAACGAACTTTTTCTCCAATCATTGTCCCGGTTACACGGATACAGTAGCGCCTCTTCAAGATATGTTGAAGACCAATAATAGATGGAAATGGGGAGAAGAGCAAGAAAAAGCTTTTGTAAACACTAAGGTACTTTTAGAAAATTCTGTAAAATTGGGGTACCCTAGCTTCGATAGGAAGTTCATCATACAGACGGACGCTTCTGCAGTTGGAGTCGGAGCAGTGCTGTACCAGGAAACACCCGAGAGGGAGCATAAAATATCATATTTGGCTTTCATGAGTAGAAAATTACGCGGACACGAGTTGAAATACACGACCACCGAGTTGGAGATGTTAGCCATAGTTACTGCCTTAGCTCACTGGAGAAAGTATGTGTACGGATTCCCAGTAGTGATTAGAACTGATCATAAAGCACTTACCTTCATTCTTAAGACGGACATGGCTAATGCACGGGTCAGTAGATGGGCACTTTACGTCCAGCAGTTCGACCTCACGGTAGAACATTGCCCAGGGAAACTGAACATACTAGCTGACGCGTTGAGCAGAAATCCTAATCCGGAGGAACTTACAATACACCTAACTCTGTTAGACCAAGAGGATCAGAATATACTGGAGAGACTTCGGAATATTCATGAGGAACAGGAAAATTACTCAGAGACCGGACGGCTAATCCAGTACTTTCGGAAAGAACTCCAACCCGGGACTCCACAGTACGCTGAAGCGGAGCGCAAAGCGGTAAATTACCACTACTTTAACAACATTTTGCATAAATTTGTGGATGAAAATCATACGAAATTTAGAATTGTGGTACCTCCGCGACTACAGATTGACGTGATATGGATAGCTCATCACTCTACAGGACATTCAGGAATTGATAAAGTGGTAGCAACACTGCAGGAAACTTTCATGTGGCCTAAAATGAGGTCGATGGTACAGAAAATCCTGCGTACCTGCGACATTTGTCAGAGGGTGAAACCAAATCCGTACCTTTTAAAGCAACCGCCACGACCACTGATACCTACGGGACCACGTAAATTATTCGCAATAGACTTCTTCGGTCCCTTACCCTCTGCTACTAGGGGCTTAAAGTACATCCTTGTCTGTATGGACGTCTTCAGTAAATTTGTTACATTATGCCCTGTTCAAAAGGCGAATACTCGTTCAACGCTATCGCAGATCAAAAGAAAGATAATACCCATTATGGGTAAGCCTGAGAGCATATTAAGTGATCATGGGAGTCAATTCACTGCTGCAGGGTTTAAGCGTGAACTAGAAAGACTAGGGATCAAGCATGTCTTATCCAGCATCAGACATCCGCAAGCTAACCCGAGTGAACGTATCATGAGGGAGATATCCAAGTATTGCAGGATATATTGCCCTAGAGAACATTATAAGTGGAACACTGTAGTGCCCATTATTACAGAGTGTATTAACACAACTAGACACGAATCGACCGGTATGATTCCAGCATGGATTCACAATAATGAGCTGCCTAAACGTCCTTGGGAAAATGTAATTCCGTGCCCTAGGGATCCTCAACTAGCTCAAGAGATATGTGTTAATAACGTTGCAGAACACTTAAAAGCACAGGCTGAGAAGCGGCTGCGTAGAACTAGGAATAAAAGATTTCATAGACCTTTACAAGTGGGCGAGTTAGTGTTAGTGAAGACACCCACTGTCTCTAACCCTACAGAGAGATATTACCATAAGTTCGCTGAGCTATACACTGGACCGTATAGAATAATTCATAGTTATGAAAATAACTCATACAAGGTACAAAGCTTGGACGCTACAGTGACTAAGGTCTTTAACTCATCAAACCTTAAGCCCTTTTTCCAACCCGGCCAATATCAATTAGATAATCTGGAAGAAGAAGAAGAAGAAGGAGGCGAAGAAGAGGAAGAAGAACCTGAGGACGAAGAGACCGAAAATCTTGCCAGAGAGGAGGTTATCATTCCGGAAGAAGATGAAAATGACAGCGAAGAAGAGCAACCAGAGGTACCCAATGGAGAAGAAGAAGAAGAAGAAGAAGTGAATATGATTTCTCCAGGTGACCAGAAACAGATATCTGAGCAGCGCAAAGAAACGGAGTGTCAAGACTGCGAGAGTAACCACCGGAGATTTCTAGCTCTGCTGGATGCTTATTACCAAGTTAGGAAGGATAGGGAGGCTATCATGTCTGTAGCTGAAGATAGTCCCATGCCCTGAAGTTTTGAATATTGACAGCAGATATGATTGCAATGAAAAAAATATCTTGGATTTTGGGGAAATAAAATTCTTGACAGAATTTTATTTTGTCGTTCACGGGGGGCTATGAACCATTCTGTTCATTGAAGCAATTGTATTAATTTGAGTATTGGATACTGGAATCATACTAGGCCACCCACGAAGCCGATGTCTTACAGTATATGTCATAAAGGGGTCCAGAAGAAGCGTTCTTATGTGAAGTGAGCGCGAGCGTCATTATGAGAAATCTCCAGAACTCATTAAAAGAAGTTATGTCCCAAGCCAAGCCTCTTGATGAAGTTTGGGGACGCTTTCCAGTTCGCGGCTAAACTTATTCTAGGAGGGAAGAATGAAATAAATTAATATCTTTAGTTACAGAAGAGTTGCATTGGATTGGAGACAAAAATTGCAACCTGTATTATTTCCGCTTTAGTTTGATAGGCATTAGGGCTGCATTAATTAATGCATTCGCTAATTTGAGCCCATGATATAATTAATGCGGGAAAGTTTCCCGGGCACGCTAAGATTGCACGCAGCCAAGCGGCTTGATGACGCGACCCGGAATTATAAATTAAGGCCGCCAGGGCATATCAGAGTCATTCTTGGACCGAGAGGCTGTGGGAACGAGTCGTCATACTGCGTGTTGGTGCTGAGAACGACGCTTTGTCTTCAAGCTACATCGATTGCCTGTACTGCTATTTCTGCAAAGATTTACCCCAGCATCAAGTCAGAACGAGGGTTTGACAGCATCATTGCACAGAAGCCACAACCAGGAGCTGAAGCCAACACAACAACGGGCATCGATCCAGGAACGTTGGGAGCACCTGACCAGCACAACATCGAAGAGGACACCTTCCGACTACAGAGGGAGCTGTACGAAGACGCTACACCAGCAAGAATGTCTCCAAGTGGTCAACAGTATCTGATGCAAGCCCGGCAGTCTATCAGAATGTGGTAGATCCAGTGGTCCACAGGGATGGCCGCTCCGCTATGTTCTCAAATTTAAGGTCAGAGCTTTCCAATTCTGTTTCAAGCATGTCATTTAAATTTAGATAGGAATATGGGGGCCGTCAGTCAACTAATTTGTGGTAATAGGAGAAGTTCCCTTGTAATATAGAGCTAGGCCTCAAACTCGAACCCCGTACTTTAAGGTAGATGTTATTTGTAAAGTCCTTGTTAGTGAAGTTATGGTTCATTGTAATTGCGTTATTTTATTGTACGTGTTTTTGTAAGGGTCTGATTGAACTCATTTGGGCATAGGAGGTTAGTCTACAGATAGGTACTTTTATGAGATCCCATTCAAGCATTTGTTTCTGCAGACGTAGAAGTGTATAGTTATGACCAGATGGTGACCAAGTCGTGACCAGGAATTCACCCAGATTCACTGATAGTGTGCGCGAGTCCAATATTTAAGAGGTTTGAGCCCATAAGAGGCAGAAGTAGAATTTGCAGTTGGTATGAGAGAGCCCAACCATTGAGAGTTTATTGAAGATATTTTGGAAATGCCTAGTATGGCAATGTGACGATCGCTTAATGATTAGTGTTTTGTAGCACCAGGATTTAGCCCATGAGAGGCATTAGTAAGATGAGCGAGATTGCTGAAGGTATGGAGACGAGGGCAGATAGCCCAGGTATATTTAAATGATGGCTTTAACAGCTGACTACGTGAAATGTACTTTTGAAAGGCAAGACTTTAGCCTGTCTCCTCGGTGGAGCTCATAAATTAGGGGGACTGCTGCAAGTGGAGGGGTGAGAATGGAGGTCATTGAGCTTGACGTCACAGGCTGGTGTGTTGGTCGTCTGCAGTATTTCAAGTATGCTAGGAGGGGAAGAAACGACCTTCTTGTTTTGAAAGCAGAGAGAGAGATTTGTTTTATGTCCCATTTGTTTTACGTAATATTTTAACACTGGCCCGTTTTATACTGACACCCTTGTATGTGTTGATTGGATTCTTTCATTTTGTTTGCATAGGTATCTTGGACACCTTATCTGTCATAGGACTAGGGTTCGTGACCAAGTCAGGTCATGGAAAATTTTGTGGTGATTTTGTTAGCACCGGGGTTCGACGGCGCGAGGCATTGTAAATTTTTATGGGAATCATTGTTTTTGTGTAATTAAGCAGATATCCATCTCCAAAACTTCGTTACTTACACCATTGTAATATGCTTGTTGCAGCTCACGAGTTATTGTGAAGGCAGTGAACTGATAGTCATCGGCTCAGCGTCATTTTCCCATCTCATATTGAAATGATCTTTTATTTGTAAATAATTCAATTTTATGTAATAAATCCCTATTTGTTAAACTTGGAATGCAGCGGTGTTTTCTGTTAGATATTTTATTTTTTTAATTTAGTCGAATTCTTACCTGAGTAGGCACATGTCCTAGTGTTTTATCTTTATGTTGCCCCGTTATACCCATGTTATCCCTGAGAAGAGCGTTCTACCGGCTGATTGAAGAGGACGGTGTTCAGGTAAGACTATGTGCACCAGCTCACGTCTGTGAGAGTTTGTTCACTACTGTACTCTAGGTTCGAGACCGGCCTTCGCCTGGACGGAACTTTATAGTGCAGTAGGGCACAGTACAGTACTTTACATTCTACAGTAAAGGTGAATTAATACAAAGAATTTTGCATTTGTGTAAATATCTGGAAATCTACTGTATCTTTGGTGCTTGGTCAACTGAGGCATAACACCATCTAATTGAAATGTGCTCTGTCCCTTCTGCTGTGACACACCTCCGCTAGGTGACATTACTTCTCCGATTGTATTAAATTTGACAACGAAAGGTATATCAGTGAACATAAAAAATAAGATTTTACAGGTAACTTCGTATGTGCACTTCATCCTTATGCTATGAATGGTGTGAACATATCGCTCGTAGGGTCGGTTGATGCATGCATTTCAGTGAGCTTGGCAGACTTATATGTAATAGTAACTCCCGGCTTGGTGTGGAAGGCAGCAGAAAACTATATCACTCCTCATTTCCCCAGTATGCCTCTTCAGTGACACCTAGGCTATATATAACAGCTGCTGGCGGAGCTGAGGAGGATCAAACCTGCCTTCGGGCTGAATACTCAACAAACATGCATACATGTGCACTTCAAATTTTTCCATAATTTATTTTATCTCGAACAAGTTATACAAAACTATCTATCCTATGTCGAATACCAAAATTTGTTAAAGTGAATTTTCCATCAGTCTTGCTAAAACAGATTTTGCAGTTGCCTTTGTTCCGGCAGTTGTATTTTGCAAAACAAAACTACCTACTTACACCCAATTTCACCCAACATGTACATTCCCCGCAGTAGAAAACAGTACGTATGTCTTCTTTCTTGGCTATTCCCCCCCCCCCCCCCCCCCCACCACACTTCAACATATCTAATATCAGTTCAATTCGACACATGGCACATTTCGTCGTAAGCAATAGGTCTACAAAAGGACTCCTTTGCTTCATCAAATTAATGATATGTTCATTACTTATATAAACACATGATGCCGGACCCGTGGTGTAGAGGTAGCGTGCCTGCCTCTCGCCCGGAGGCCATGGGTTCAATCCCCGGCTAGGTCAGGGATTTTTCTCTCGACCTGAGGGCTGGTTCGAGATCCACTCAGCCTACATGATTAGAATTGAGGAGATATCTGACGGTGAGATGACGGCCCCGGTCTCGAAAGCCCAGAATAACGACCGAGTGGATGCGTCGTGCTGACCACATGACCCCTCGTAATCTGCAGGCCTTCGGGCTGAGCAGCGGTCGCCCTTGCAAGGGCTTTAAGTGCCGTTGGGTTTGGTTTCTTTATATAAGCACATGGAGTGATTCCGGTACTCATTTATGGTGTACCAGATGTATGTATAAGTCTTTTCCGGTTTCACTAAGAGGTGGCGTCAGCAGCGTATGAATTTGATACATACGTCAGTTTGTTCGTCTGACGTTGACCCAGCAACACACACATGTTGAGTCCGCCAAACACTAGCGTCTGTGTTGTATCGTTCAGTGATTATGTGGAACGTTTCTGCCTGAAAAATAACATTTGCGGCACGCATTGCTTTTCTTATTTAATAAAAGACAAAAGCTGTGGAAAGTCATCGTTTGCTGGTTGAAATATATGATGAATACGTTCCATCGATTAGAACATGTGAGACATGGTTTCGACAATAAACGTGGTTATTTAAATGTGAAAGACAGTGCTTTGTGTCTGGTGGGACCAGAAGCGGTATTGTGTATTATGAACTTTTGAAGCCCGGCAAAACCTGTAATGCACAATGCTATAGCCAACAAATGATTAATTTAAATCACGCATTGATCGAAAGACAAACGGAAATGGCCAGAAGACATAGAAATTACATGACTATGTGCCATCTCACACAGCTAAACCTGTGAAATACACCCTGAAATCGCTTGGATGGGACACCCTTCCGCACCCGCCGTACTGCCACAACCAGCGCCATCTGACTATCACCTCCTCGCATCAATGGGGCACGCGCTCGCAGAACAGCACTTCAGCAGTTTTGAGAAAATTTAAAATGGCTCGATGAATGGTTTACCGCAAAGGACAAGCGGTTTTTCTGGCATAGTATCCATAACTTACCTGAAAGATGGGCGAAGTGTTCAGAAGCCGATGGTCAATACTTTGAATAAACAAAACATGAATCTCTCTTTAAAATCACGTGTTTTGTTTGCAAAAAAACCGGCAAAACTTACGAATACACCTGGTAAGCCATAAACAGAAATCTCGTTGCTAAATATTTGGGCTTCCTAACGGACAACCTGCTTCCATACGAGTGAATCGATCCTACATTTACCGCCTCCGTTAGGTGGAAATAGAATTTACATTCCTTCCTTCATGCATATCTTTACGAACTGATTTTCAACAGGTAAAACTTCTCATTGTGTTTTCATGCATTAGAAGGTCAATCTCTGACAAGATATGCAACGTACGTGGTGATACAAGTTTGTATGGGACAATGAAGACGGGCCAAACTTCCTCTACTCTTCAGAAAACTGTACTTATTTTGTTTACAAATCTCTTTTTCGTTGATCATTTAAGACTTTCTAGATAACAATCAATACATTGGGCGCCGCTATTCACAAGTAAAAGGAAATTTATCAACCTTTATCCTGAAAAGACAAGCCGTAGAACTTATTTGAAGGAACAAATAGCGGAAAGTTTTCTGTTTGTGACAAGTCAGTACAAAGGACGGAAATCTTTTGTATCTTTCTTTATGCTTCGTTACATGGAAGAACTCATGAATAAAGCTAGTGGTATTTGTAGATATCTTAATTGCATTAACAGATGTAAGTGTAGTAAATAGTGCCAGAAATGAATGCACGTAATTTATTCCCGTGTCTTTGCAGTGTTTGATACGACGCTGACTGTTCTGAGACTCACCACCACAGAGAAGAGAAGTACCCACCGTGTCATTCACTGGAATCTTCCAGGAGTACAAACATGACAGAATGACAAGTTCACTGTGTTCTCACTAAGGCCACCGTAGTTCAAATATCAGCCAATTTGCGTGGAAGGTTTCAAATGAAATATATATTTATTTATTTATTTATTTATTTATTTATTTATTTATTTATTTATTTATTTATTTATTTATTTATTTATTTATTTATTTAATAACTTTAGGTGTGGGATTGCACACATGTAATTTGTTTCAACCTCCATCAATTCGATGAACACACTATAATATATCAAATTATGTCCAGCAGTTTTAGGAAAACAATAGAACAGTCTATATGTTGAGACAGTAGAGAATCCCGGTCCTCTTCAGTTTTCTAAAGGCACCTCAATTTTCCTTTTATTGCTGTAGAAGCATTTGGTGTCTGCGGAGATATTCTTTTCAGCATGGTATCAATGTCGTTAACAACAAAGCTTTTCGAAGGAATATTACAAATGACAACCCAGCCAAATTATTATAAAGGTGAAAGTAATGATCTTCATCACAACATAAACAATAGTCTACTAATAAACGACAATTAACAACATTTTAAGACCTCAGAAGGAAACAGAACAGCATTTAAAAAGATACTGCCTTGGTAGAACTATAGAAACATTCTTTGACCAACTACTTATAACTAATATATCTCTGCTTCAGAATAAAATGTTATAAACTGCATGCGAAGATCAAGAAGGCAAGATCTATTCTTTGCTAACCGTACAGTGGTCTGCTTGACTGCGACGGCGTAGAATGGAATGGATGCTTAATTGTGATAGCTCAATCATTAAACAATGAATCGATCAATCACCGCTGATCGGCATTTAGGAGTCACCCATGTGGCAGATCATCTATCAGATGTTTACATAATCCTTCCTTAAATAATAATAATAATAATAATAATAATAATAATAATAATAATAATAATAATAATAATAATAATAATAATAATAATAGTAATAATAATAATAATAATAATAATAATAACCGAAATTTATTGAATATGTGCGTTGGTAAATTCTTCTAATACCTAATTTCTTTCCAAATAATTTTTTTTTTCCCGATTTATCTTTTTGAAATTCTACTTTATCTTCATATTTTGATCTTTCCTATAAAAACACCACTCTTATTTAACTACTAATATCATTCCACGCCATCTCTCCACGGACAGCTTGTAACATACCGCTTAGTTGAACAACTCGTCTCCTTTCTCCCAAGTCTTCTCAGCCCAAAGTTTGCAACATTTTCGTAACACTACTCTTTTGTTGGAAATCGACCAGAACAAATCAAGCTGCTTTTCTTTGTATTTTTTCCAGTTCGCTAGTCAAAGAGTCCTGGTGAGGTTCCCATGCACTGGAACGATGCTCTAATTGTGGTCTTACCAGTGACTTAAATGCCCTCTCCTTTACATCCTTACTACAACCTCTAAATAACCTCATAACTATATAAGAAGATCTATATCCTCTATCTGCTGTCCCATTTATTTGATTACCCCAATCAAGATCTTTCCTTATATTAACACCCAGGTACTTACAGTGATTCCCATGTGCTACTTCCACCTCATCAACTCAGTAATTAGAACTGATATGACTTTTCCTGTTTGTAAAATCATTCTAGATAGGGCCCTCATCTTCACAAACATGCAGGTCGCCTAATAGGCCGTCTACGAGAAAAGGACCCGCAGCAGGCCTCTCCGGAGGCCATACGCCATAACAGGAACAAATTAACCGTAATATGCATCGTAACTGTTTAGATGTCAATAATATAGTAACAATGTAAATCGGGGAATCGATGATCGGAATGCATTACCGGCAGCTATCTTACAGACCTTTCCCAAATAAGTAAGATGATTCAAGAACAGACTCCAGCATTTTGTGAATTGTGTGTGAACCATGTGATAGTGTCTTATTTTAATGCAACGCTCAACCCACTGTAAATTTTAGAAAGAAGGCATCCGAATTATTTAAGATATGTGTGAACTTGCACATGAAGGTGCTGTATTTACAATGTTAAGATAATAGTTACTAATTTGACCACTCAATCTACCGTAAGTAATAGTGTATAATTTTGAAATATTTAAGGTACCTGTGAATTTGTATATGATGATGCTGAATTTAGAATATTAAACTAGTAGTATTGTTTGTAATATTTTCTTCCCATGGAATTGCTTGTTGTACTGTTGTTGTATTTTTTACTGTTGCTATTGTTGTTGTTGTTGTGGAATTATTTTTTACCTTTAATTTATTACCAGTTGTAATGTTAAGCTAAGAGTAAGCTCAACCTATAGTATTGTAAGCCATATTCTTAAACACTGGAAATACTGAAGTTGTGTGCAAATTTGTATATGATGATGCTGTGTTTAGAATGATAAACTAATAGTATTTCTTGTAATATTTCCTAACCATTGAATTGCTTGTTGTACTGTTGTTGTTGTTGTTGTTGTTGTTGATGATGATGTTGTTTAATTATGTTTTAACTTTATTTTACTATCACACATGTCACCATATGTTTTCCAATTGCGATGTATTTGTTAATAATCATAAAAAAATAGGAAGCGCAGAATTAAGAAAGGAACTTCCGATTGAGATGCGCCTGAAAGCAACATAAAGGGAGAGTCGTTAGCAAGACAGCGTGATCCAAGAGGATACGAATTTCAAATTCCGGTAAGTAGTAGCTTGCGCTTTGCTTCCAATCAGGCAAAATAGCTCATCTCCGCTCCATGCGAACATGTGAAGTTTTCTGGTACGAGCGTGGAGGTGCAGTGTGTAGGGTGTTATTTTCTTAAAACACATCTTAGCGGATATTGCTGCTAGAAAATTTATATTGCAGAATATATTATGTATCGTAACAAAATTATGTCGCTTCCTGAGTGTTTCATTTTCATTAGCTATCGAAGGTTTTTAATATTGGTCCATATACTCTCTCCTTTAAGGAAGTGCAATTATTAATCATACTGTGAGTTATCTCATGAGGATACACATATATGTTATCCTGGACTTCTTCGTATATTTCATTAAGAGCTACGAATGCTAAACAGATTTGATTTCCTGTTATAGTTTATATTATTCACTTTTAAGGTTCCGTGTAACATAATTTCTTCTATTTGCTCCATTCCTCATTCATCTAGATAATCCGCTGATAATCTAGAGAAATTGTAATTATGGAGCCAATAATACTCTAGAAGAAATAAGATTTCTAATAGTGAAATATTCCGGCCCCGCGGTGTATGGGACAACGCGTTCGCCTGTTACCCGGCGGCCCCGGGTTCGATTCCCGGCTGAGTCAGGGGCTTTATCTTTAATGTTTAATATTCATAGCCTGCGGACTGGGTGTTCGTGACGTCCTTGATCTTCCTTTTCTCACACACAACATTCCACACTACCGCCACTTCAATTACACGCAGGTTCATACACTATGGTACCAGTAGGGGCAAAAGATCCACATGGGTCGAAGCCCCGAACAAATAGCAATTTTTAAAATGTTGAAGTAATTACTGAAATTGTTTGAGTGTTTCTAGAGTTTACCCTCAACAAAAAGCAAGAAACAGTACTTCGTTGTAATGTTAGTATAGATTTACTGCATCTGTCCATTTGAAACTACGCAGGCAGTACGTCGAATACAGTACCTTCTAAACTGATCATTAAGGTACTTATAATAAACTCATCAATATAGCTATTTAAGTCAATGTGCTACTCATACTAGTAAATGCAACGAAAATGTACACATCTCCGCATCTTTGGGCCGAGTGTTAAAAACTAATGAATAAGCTAAACAACGTAATGAATTTCCTCAGTTAGAACATCACAAATTAAAGACAGTTCTCAATGTAGTCACATGAGTCAATAACTTATACGTCCTCTACAAGCCCTGAGGCACTATTCAATATGACGGGGCATACTTGTCATTTCTTGAGGAATACGGTTCTGTTCTCCGATGTTAGGACAGGGTAAAGTCTGAATCGTTAGAGGTGGATATCGACAGTTGTAGATAGAGGTCCAGGCGTACTCTTGGCAGTTCATTTCCGGGGAAGACGATGGCCAGTTCATTCTACGGATCCCACAACACTCCAGGTATCCATTCACAGTTGCTGCAGTATATGGAAGAGCGTTCTCGTCTTGTAGAGTACCAGTAAACCCATTTCCCACAGTCTCTGCAAAACCACTTATTATGGGTCGGAGGGTGTTGTGGTCGTGCACTGCGGCCGTCAGGGTTCCTTGAATGTGAACCTGTAGTGTACGGTGGCTGAACGTGATACCTGCCCGGAATAGTACTGCACCTTCAAGCTATTGGTGTTTTATCGAGAATGATTCATCGGAACGTTACCCTCGTGCTTTAGATATCATAAGTGTGTAAAACAATTCGCACTCCATCAGTGAAAAATGTTTTGGACTGTTGATCTCATGTCCAAGTCGAATGTGCTCCAGCCCATCGAATTCGATTTACCCAGTGATGTCGTCGAGAGAGAGGAGTCCTGAGGGGTCTTCTTGAACACAGTCCCTCATTATGGAGTCTACTGCACACAGTTTGGGTATTTACAGTAACTCCTGTAGCTTGTGGTGCAAGGAAGAAGCTGTACGTATAGGGTGTCTACGGGCAGATGTGCGTATATACCGCTCTTGAGTTTCTGATGTTTCGCTTGGACGGCCCACGCGATGTCTATTTGCTACTGAATAGGTGCCCTGGAAATGGTTCCGCAATCTAGAGACCATACAATGTAAACAATGTTGTCAACGTGAAATTGTCTGATATTCTGTTGCATCAAGGTGATGATTTTGATGCAATCTGCCATAGATAGCGTGTGACGAGGTACTTTGGTCACATTGGACAGACGCGAGGCACACTGACAAGCTTGCGTGAACGCCACCTCAGATGTTTTTACCAGTCATGATTCGAAAGCCGCTAGGTGTGGAAGAAGACAGATTTGACATGAAATAAGCAACGTACTTGCTATCTATCAATAAATGAAGCATAAATGTTAGATATTAGAAGGTAAACTGCAAATCTTCTAAACTTTTTGGATGACTGTATGTAAGTTACTAGCTATTGCGTCGTCGTCGTCATCGGAACTTCAACTTTGCATGTGCATGATTACATTTCCGTCATGTTGATGCTGACATACTAAGGCACGTAGGTGGATAGCACCTCCAATTCAATGGCTTATCGACATTCTGACCATGTTATACTATCGTAAGAGTCAATAGGATAAAAGTACTGTGGACGGCATAAGATTAAACTGTTGTACCTGTACATGATCATTTGCCCTTGTTTATTACTGGGTTCTCCTTGTACTTACATACGATGGTATCACATAGCTTATCTTTACTCGTGCGAAAAATACAACAGTGTACCCGTAAAGAGACACCACCAAAACAAGTCACATGCGATATCAAAGCAACCCCTGATATCCAGAATTAAGGAGGTATCTGACGATACTGTAGCGGCCCTGGTCTATACACCCAAGAATACCCGCCGAGAGAATTCACCGTGCCGATATCTCGTAATCTGCATGCTTTCGAACTAGGCAGCGGTCGTTTCGTAGGCCAAGGCCCTTCGGGGATATTGCACCATGAGGTTTGGTTTATCTGGTTAAAAATCAGTCACTATGTTAAAAACTCATGGACACATTCGGAGAGTATGTGGGTCATTTACCAAACCCCGTCCAGATTTGTGTGGCCAATGAAAGCTTGATTCACACACCGGTAATAGGACTCTGTTATTGAAAACCACGCACAGAGAAACACAAAAGTAGCTTTCATTCACATTTATAAAGGGACGTAACAAAACCTAAAATTAACAGTTAAATGTTAGTAGTAATGCACTCAGCCTTTCTACAACAATCACAATAGGTTTGTAAGCCAGGTTCACTAGCACTTCAGCGTGCATGAATGGCGAATTAATTACTTCGCTTAGCTGTGTGGGGACTCCAATACCTGGACAAGCCTATACAGAACGTGCGATACACCCACAGTGAAATATTGTTTACAAGCGATAAAATAGCAGAAAACACGGATAAAACAGGTCAATGGTCAGTAGACCATGAATATTCTACTAGGTTAAGTTCGGTGCTCTAGCTCTGAAAATGAGCCAACCAAACATTAACTGCACAGGTGAACAAGTATCAGGGATTATTGTTGCTATAAGAGAAGCGCGAGGGAGGGGATAAATAATTAATTAATTATATCATTCATTCGGATTATTAATTAATTAATTAATTAATTCAAGCATTCATACGATTAGGCCAACTCAGGACCACGCGAAACACCTTCTACCTGTCTTCCCATAATTTCCTCATCCTTTCTCATGTCGTTGTTTTCTTTAGTCCGCCCATTTACTGCCTGATTTCTTCCTGGCTTTCTCTGGAAATTTACTACGAAATATTGCTTTCGTACATTATTTTCTATTTGCAAATTATTCCTTTCTAATTTTCAGTAGTTCAAAATCTTCTTCAGCTCCTTTGAAATATATGATATTCGTTTGGTTTTCCTTATTTGCATCGTGTTCAAACAATAGCTTTACCGAGCTCGATAGCTACAGCCGCTTAAGTGCGGCCAGTATCCAGTAATCGGGAGATAGTGGGTTCGAACACCACTGTCGGCAGCCCTGAAGATGGTTTTCCGTTGTTTCCCATTTTCACACCAGGCAAATGCTGGGGCCGTACATTAATTAAGGCCACGGCCGCCTTCTTCCCATTCCTTTGCCTATCCTATCCCATCGTCGCCATAAGACCTATCGGTGTTGGTGCGACGTAAAACATATAGCAAAAAAAAACAATAGCTTTATTCATCTGTCTTTGTCCATTCTGTACAAGATAAATCAGTCACTACTGATCTGCATTTAGGGCAGTCACCGAGGTGTTAAATCACCTACCTCTTGTTTTCCTAGCCTTTTCTTAATCGATTGCAATGAAATTTGAAATTTATTGAATATCCTCCGTGGTAATTTATTCCAATCCCCAACTTCCTTTCCTATAAACGAATATTTGCCGCAATTTGTCCCCTTGAATTCCAACTTTATCTTCATATTGTGATCTTTCCTACTTTTAAAAACACCACTCAAACGTATTCGTCTACAAGAGTAATTCCACGCCATCTCTACACTGACAATTCGGAACATACCAGTTAGACGAGCAGCTCGTCTCCTTTTTCCGAAGTCTTCACAGCCCAAACTTTTCAACATTTTTGTAATGCTACTCTTTTGTCGGAAATCACCCAAAACAAATTGATCTGCGAATTTTTCCAGTTCTTGAATCAATAATAATTCTGGTGACGGTCCCATACATTGAAACCATACTCTAGTTAGAGTTTTACAAGAGACTAATATTCCCTCTCTTTTACACCCTTACTACAACCCCTAAATACCCTCAAAACCATGTGCAGAGATCTGTACTCTTTATTTACATTCCCATTTATGCGATTACCCTAATGAAGACCTTTCCTCATATTAACACCCAAATACTTACAATGATACCCAAAAGGAACTTTCACTCCATCGACGCAGTAATTAAAACTGAGAGGACTTTTCCTGTTTGCGAAATTCACAACCTGACTTTTAACCCCTTTTATCATCATACTATAGCCCGCTGTCCATCTCACAACATTATCGAGGTCATTTTGCAGTTGCTCACAATCTTGTAAGTTATTACAGAATAACATCATCTGCAAAAAGCCTTACCTCTGATTCCACTTCTTTACTCATATCATTTTTTATATAAGAAAATTTAAAGATCCAATAATACTGCCTTGAGGAATTCTCCTCTTAATTATTACAGTATCAGACTTTCAGTACAAACAGGGACAATATTTTGCCACAGCGAAGTGTCTACCAGTGGATTGAACAGTTTAGAAGGTGTCGCACGAGCATAAAGGATGAGGAAAGATTCGAACGTCCATCTGCAGTCGTATCTGATGCCAATATTGAACAAGTGAGTGATAAGATCCTGAATAGCAGACGAGTGGCTGGTACACTCTCAGACTACTAAAAATACGGATTACGGAACACTGTTCTTCCATGGTGCAAACAGAGAGTGGTGCGGCCATCTTTACGTTGCAACAGATCAAACTGTACTGATCTGATAACGCTGAAACGTACCACAGATGTAGACAACAGTGCCATCTAGCGGCTGGTGAGCACACAACAATCAATCAATCAATCAATCAATCAATCAATCAATCAATCAATCAATCAATCAATCAATCAATCAATCAATCAATCAATCAATCAATCAATCAATCAATCAATCAATCAATCAATCAATCAATCAATCAATCAATCAATCAATCAATCAATCAATCAATCAATCAATCAATCAATCAATCAATCAATCAATCAATCAAATAAATAAATAAATAAATAAATAAATAAATAAATAAATAAATAAATAAATAAATAAATAAATAAATAAATAAATAAATAAATAAATAAATAAATAAATAAATAAATAAATAAATAAATAAATAAATAAATAAATAAATAAATAAATAAATAAATAAATAAATCTTCTTCTTCTTCTCCTTCTTCTCCTTCTTCTTCTTCTTCTTCTTCTTATTATTATTGCCCATTGTTTGAGGTAGGATTTCTTGGCAGAACTTTAGCGGATTTTTTTGTAGTATTTAGTGGATCTTGAAAATATAAGTTGGCAACACTGGGTGAAATATGGATACTTCAGCACTTGTTTGTAACCTCCATTTCCGTAAATATACACCGCTGATGGACAGGCTCCTTGTCAAAATGGACTCTTTGACTTGTAGATTTTAATGACTTACAGCGAGCACCCAGTCATCAGCATATCCAAACTTTGTTGAAGAATTTTCAGTCTTGTCCGTTATGTACAGACTGAAGAGTAGAGGGTCTACTGTTGATAGATCGTTGTTTATTTTCATTGGTTCGCTCATCTAATTACACAGTAGTACTCGTAAACTTCTGTTTTTGAGCAAGGTATTGCTGAGGTTACTGTCTTGTGAAAAAGGGACACCTCGCAGAGGTATCAGTAACACACCTTACACCCACAGAGTAACGTAGTCTGCTCTTACGTGAATGAATAAAACCCGTATTTAATTCCTTCTGGAAAATGGTCTCAATAGAAGTTGTTAGCGGCTGTACTTGATTTATGCAACTGTTGATGGGACAGAATCCTCCCTGATCAACGGGAATGTTTCAGCGTTTAATCATTTCTAGAAGCTTGTAGAATATACTGAGTAAAGCAGTGGGTCGGTAACTTTCTAGATCAGTTTTTGGTTTACCATGTTCATTAAGGGTTAAACCTATTTCTGTTTTTAGTTTATGTGTAATATTGTCAGATAGGAGGATGACCATAAAGAACTCAGAAAGGCATTTTTTGGTGAACTTGCCATAATTCTGGATGAATTCGATGCGGATGGCATCAAATCCCAGAGTTTTTTCAGCGTTCATTTATTTTAGGGATTTTATTACTTCTAAAGCACTAATGGTGTAGAGCACTTGGTCTCGATTTAGAATATCCTTTAAGTATTTTTAGTCCTTTCTAAAAATCTCAGTCGTTTGTATACGGACGTGAAGAGTTCAGAACGTAGCGACTTTATCAGCTGATATTTGGTTGGGGGGTACAATTTAACAGTGCAATCTGCTGAGTAATCTTCTCCAATTTTTCAGTAAATTTTGTGCTTTTATGCTAGAGATTCAGCAGCCTCAGCCCAGTTTAAACGTCTCATTGCATCTTGTGGAAAAATTCATCAGTTATTTCGTGTTCGTTGTTTTCACAGAATTGCTAAAATTTTCTTGTATTATTCTGTTAAGCCGAGCGTATAAACTCACGCTAACGTTTTTCGCAGTTTTTATTAGTGCTCCAAGGAAACGCTTGTAGTTTCAGCTTTTAGGAGGGATCTATGTTACAGATTTGTCCATTTCTCAGAAAAGGAAGTCGAGTTTCCCGTTCTGTGGTTTCATAGGAGTATTGGAAGTAATCTTACAGGAATAACTAGAATAACACGAACTGGGGGTTGTTGAATACGTGGGTAGTTCCCTAAGAAGTTTCTTTATGCTTTATATAAGGATTGTAGTCGGTTTACCAGGTTTCAAATCAAAATATGTCATGATATTTAGCATCGAAGACAAAGTGGAGATCTGTTCTTCGGTAGTCGACATATTTATTTAGGCAACAGCCACGGAAAGTAACCTTTTACTTCACAGTTAGTGCGGATCGGGCGGAATTGTAAAATTATGTCCGGCGCCGCGGTGTAGGGGGAAACACGTCCGCCTGTCACCCGGGTGCGATTCCCGGCCGGCTCAGGAGTTTTTACTTGTTCATGATTAATATCCGCGGCGTAGGGACTGGGTGTTCGTGTCGTTCTTAACTTTATTTTCCTCACATTCAACACTCCACACTTCCGCAATTCCAATTACAAGCAGGTTCATATCATAAGGTGCAAGAAGGGCCAAAAGATCTCTATAGGTCGACGCCCCGAACAAATAGCATTAAAAAACGTAAAATTATCAATTTAGTGTCTGTTGCTTACAATACTTTACTTTGTATAATTTTGAACTTACATATTTTAAATTAAGTGAATTTAATTAAAATAATTTTGATCCGTCGCGACACAAGTCGTCCATACTTGATCCGTGCTCTGACATCTTGTTTTGATGTTCGTTTCTTGCTTTGGAAGATATACTAGGTGTGTACGTGGGATTATGTTGTACTAAAACATCAATATTAATGTTATTTGAAGCAGTGAGAAGTCCACTGAGCTACCAGAATCGTACACGTGGTCCTGGATTAATGAAGGAATGTGACATATGAAGTATTTATCGGTTGGAAATGGATTAATTTATACTTTATTAGTGAGTATTGTGACGGTGGCAGATAATTTGAGCTGGGAATGCAAAGACACTTTTTGGTGTAGATGAGTACGGGAACCACAGTGTTGTAATTACGCGGAAAAACAATTCAACAAGGTTAAGTTTGATGTTCCTTAATTTATGACAAACAGACCACGCGTCTCAATGGATATGTGGACAGGAGCCCGGAAACTTGAGCAATTTTAGCCCATTGACCTATTCGGTCTTGATTGCTGCTTTCGACAGGTAGTGAATGAACTGCATGGTTTGGGTGGTGGTAGTACCGTGTAAGATATCGCGCTGGTCAGGGTGTGACCTGCACATCGAGGGGTGAAAAGTGGCCTTGGGACGGGCCCAAGGGTGTCGTAGTTTCCCGTTGAGGGATGTATAATATGGAATTCGTGATATCTCGTTGCGTTGGTAAATGAAGCAAAAGGAAGGCGAATGGTCGCCCATCCAAGTGCTCCCCTAGACCAATGTTGCTTAACTATCCTAGGACTAGTGGAGTGAATAACATTCAGAAGAAGGGAGGATGAAAAGGAGAATGGCTGATAGGGCTATACCAGGAGGGTGGTTTTCTTGGAGGTTTCTTGCTTGGTGGGGTATTAGTGGATGATGAGTTGCTTGTCAGGCATGGCTGGCGGTAAGAAGGGTGCTTGGGGGAGAGTAGGTGAAGTATTAGTCGAAGAAGAGAAAATGAGTCCAGATTTGGTTGCTGGGAGGGGTGGGGGAGGGCTGAGTATTACTGATGGGAGGTGGGATGTTGAGATTTAGAAGTGGGAGTGGTTGGTTGCGGGAGTTGAGATGTTGGCTTGCTTGTAATGTGCTCTGATTGCCATTTTTATGAATGGGCAGCCAGGAAACGAAGCAGCGTGGCTAGCGTAGCATTTGGTGCACTTGGCCTGGTCCCTAGGTACCGTGCAGTCTGAGTGGCGGTGGGGACCTCCACATCTGTTGCAGCGGGTGGCATTCTTGCAGGTGGCAGCTGTATGGTTTAATTTCAGGCAATTGTAGCATTGGATTACAAGTGAAGGAAGTGGAAGTGTGTGGGTTCGATGCCGAGTGTGTGCCTTGGAGGTGGGGGTTATTTATTTATTTATTTATTTATTTATTTCTGCCTTTGTTTTTGGTTTTAGTCTTGGACTGAGAGGATCGGTTTGGGATGTTGGGAATAGACATTTCAGATATTGGTCTGGGGTCTGCTTGAACGGGTGGGGGTTGGCTATTGGAACACTGCCCTGAATGGGTGGAGATGAGACTGTAGAATAGGTCTCTGACTATCCGTATTATATATTACTGTGAAGTGGAGTTCAACCATTCACAGACGATTTATAGTAACATATTGCGAAACGTAATTAAAGTACGGTAAAGTATCATTTTCCGTGCTCTTTTGAGTATGAAGAGAAGGCGATTGCGTCATTGTTTGAAATAAAATATTGTTATGAATAAAATTCCATCTGTTTCAATACTCTTATTTATTTCAGGATGGCCTAATAAATGCACACAAACACACATATTTAAACGCAAATAATTCTAACCAGTTATGAATGGCCACACTACTAATTTCCAGTCTATTTACAAACCTCTCTTCTGTGTACACTGTAGGAGGTTCTGCCCGCTCATCTACCTGCGGATGCCTAAGCCTCACTTTCACTTTGCCAAGTCCAGTCGGTCAACTCATACAGCCGCTGTGCGTAGACAGCTGGATTTGAACACAGTGCCCCTGGCTATACAACACACGACGACTGTGTTGAATCCATTAAAGTGCTGACCTCAGGTAACTGGGAGGAGGCCAGAAAGAAGAAAATGATGATGATGTTTTTGTTGTGTTGTGACTGACTTGATAAGGTCAACAGGTGTGAAACCCTAATGCAGTACGTTGTTCCCACTAATAGTAGTATAGCTAGTGTAGGTCGATTGTCGTATAGTATTAACTTAACATATGTTCTCTCTCTGTTTCAGGTGAGTGAAAACAAGAAATTCCTTCAAGCGATGAGGTGAGCGTACGTATGTCTTCTGTCACGCCTTTTCTATTGGTATAAATTATAGTCGTGTATCTTTAATTTAATAGTTTAACCCAGGGCCTCTCAGGTTGCATGCGCCCGGTGCATGCACTGTGCACGCTTGGTTGACCAGAGTGCAGATCCCCAATCCTCGATTTGGAGCAATAGCGCCGTCTCTCTCTTTCCCCCTGTCTCCCTCTTCCTCACTTGTTCCCTAGCGCTCTATATCCGAGCCGAGTTGAGCTGAGTTGAGCCGAGCTTAGCCGAGTAGCCCAGAGGCGAAGCGTTGGTCCGACCCGAGCCGAGTGGAACCGATGCACAGTGCACGGAGCTCTTGCACCTCTATTTGCACGCGTGAGATTTTGGGCGTTTGAGGGACCCTGGTTTAACCTATCAGCGCTCTTTACTCAGGAATTTTTCTCTGCGGGGAACGTTTCGCAGTCGTAGTACTGCTATTAGTTCCAACTGTCTCTCAGCGATTGTTTATTTGACAATGGAGCACTCGACTTTTGATAACATCAGCTTTCCTTATTGTTTTTATTTACGACTATTATAACATCAGCTTTGCCAGTGTCTGTGTAATTACACCACATGTGTGCCATGTTTAGAATTATGTGGAATTTGTACGTAATTGCTCAGATTTCTGGATTTGTGTGCATTTTACTCGTTTCTAAAATTATTGTTCTTTGTTTTAGAACTGAAAATCTCGGTTTAGTGGAAATATTTTTCTACGTGCCGTTCTCGTAAAATGGAGATGAGTCAAGCTCAAATCTTGCTACGTATTGAGACTCAAATTGTAATGATCCATCTCTGTGTTTGTACCATTATCCCGATTGTTAGAGCATGTGACAGATAAGATAGTTTTGAAGCTGTGATCGATATTTGAGTTACTTACTGTCTCCCCCTCTCTTCTTCACCCTTTGAGACGCAATAGAATAATTCGTTATCGCCTATATAAATATTGTAGCGGTTTTGTATTTTTCTCTGCCCGTCATGATTAATAATTAAAGTAAGTTTTTATAATACACAATATTAAAGATAATCATAATAAGAAAGTTACTTAATAATTATGGAAATATAATTTACAAATATACTTTGTAGGCCTATTCCATAAATATTCTTGGTCGTATCTTTAATTAACAATTAGGTAAACTTAGCCTTTGATGTACTTTCTAGACGTTAACTGTCATAGATATCTCGAGGTGCATATGTTTACTACTAGCTACGAGGGCCATCCAGAAATTAAGTTTCCCTATTTTCGAAAAAAAAAAGTACACATAGCTACATGAACAACTGTATTGGCACCCGATACAGTAATGTTGGGGCTATTTTTCGATATAATCACCACCAGAGTTAAGATCTTTTTCATATCGTGGGATCAGCTTTGTATGCAGCCCGGGAATGGAACCAGCGTGTGACATTCGCCTCATCTCTTCGTCCGTCTGAAAATACTGGCAAGAGATCAGGAATTTATTGAGGCGCAAGAAAAGATGAAAATCACTGGGAGCAAGGTCAGGACTGTTCAAACACCTCCCAACCGAACTCCTGCAGAACAGTTGCTTAGCGACGAGCATTACCATGGACCGGCACAACACCTACAATGAGTATTCCAAGCCTCTTGTTTTGAATGGCCCATCGCAATTTCCGTAGACACTCTATCACAGACGAAACCTCGCAGGTGGCGGGAGGAACAACACGCGCCACTGCTGCTGCGCTGCTGACACCGCGCGGGATTTGTCCGGCCGGTATCTGATTATCGCGCATACTCATGTTTCCCAGCTAAATACGCTTCCTTTACAAAAAAAAAAGGAAAGAGGGAAACTTAATATCTGGAGGGCCTACGTACAAGCATCTTATCTGTTTTCATTTTCTTTAGATTCATTTCCCCACATTCGTATTCTAATATCATATATTTCCGCTTCTCTCCCCGGAGTCTTCAATTATGTATTGAATAACTCTGCACGAGTGTTAGTTTGAGGTTAATTTTCGATTTTACCTATCTCCTTCCCATCTATATATTTCTCCATGATATATTTTGTTCCGTTACAGTCTGTTTGTAGGTGCTCCACTTCCATTTTATTGTATAAAACAGGCTACATGGATTGTCCTCATTCTTTTTTTTCTGGTAACGCATTCATTTATACGTGGTGAAGTACTCGTTCTGTGTAAGGATTTGTAAACAAGGATTAAAATGGTTAATAACGCAAAATGAAATGTGAATTATAATCTCACGAAATATGAATCCTCAACTTGTGTACACAATGTTAAAAATATAGAAACACGGAATATAATACGATGTTGGTGATAATAAAAATGGCTGAATATAAGCACTGCAACTCACAGGACTTCTCATGTATGCATAAACATGCTTAGCACTCTCAATAATACAGCTGTAGCCTCCAAAAGAACGCTTTCCGCAGAATAGCGTGCTCTTTCTTCAGCTGGCTTTGTTAACAAAGGAACAACAACTTTACACACAAATTACGAAGAACATGTCTTCACGCAACTGTTAATTACACGCAAAATGACTAATCTATTCATTAATGAAGATGGCCACGTCCAAAAGATTTTTAAAAGCCCTGATTTTTAAAAAAAAAACTTTAAGAGTTGCAAAGCAAGTGCACATGATGTTTCTTGCACAGAAAATTTAATTTCAAGGCCACAAGGTGCATTTTATTTTTCGATAGTGCTAACTGTTTATCCGTTATTTTAGCTTATTTAGGGTCAAAATATCCCATATTTGGGACATACCTATGTAAAATACACCCGCTCATTAGTTCGAAACAGTGAAATGTATAAAAATCAAAAGTACCCTTGAGTGACTTGGGATTTCGAACTATATTCTCACCAAATTTCAACCCAATCGCTCCAGTAGTTTTCGAACCTATACGAAACAAACAAACAAACAAACAAACAAACAAACAAACAAACAAACAAACAAACACAATAGGCACCTTACGTTTAGGATATTAGAAGACTGTTTTCATCTCAAAAGTATTATGGAAAATGCCATTAACATCAATATAAAATTGTTTCAAGAAAATCAGGGTTAATGTCACCTTTCTTTCATCTCTTTTAATTTTTTAAATTAAATTTGGGCTCCTTCCTAGCCTTTTAACAAATTCATTTGGGTCAGAACATGATGAGACTTAGGCCCAGTTTACTGTCGCCTCCACACGTACACTAGACTCTAACTCTGACTGTACCGGGCAGCTCATATCTTAGAGTACTTGGAAAGTCCGAACCCTGGAGTCCGGACCTCAGCCGCGACGGCCGTGCTTACCGTCCAACTAGGGCTCTGCTGCCCGGACTGCGACATCTTCGATACAAGTACCTGTACATCACTTCTGACTGTAACCTGACAAACCCCGGTCAGATATTATTATTATTATTATTGTCATTATTATTATTATTATTATTATTATTATTATTATTATTATTATTATTATTATTATTATTATTATTATTATTATGTGTATATTTCATTTATGTGTGTATTTAGCCGTCGCGGCTTAGTAACTCTTTTTGGAACTCTCGTTATTATGGATACTCTCTATATTTTATTTGGGACTAGTGTGTTTCGATCACTCAGTTTATCTCCCGGTTGTGTACGTGACGAGTCTCCGAGCGGGGGTTTACGTGTTGACGGAGCTGAGGTGGAAAATTCCAGGAACTGGGCTATTTTAAGATGCTGTTGTGTTGGCTTGGGCTAGTGTGGTGCAAGCACGCGTCAGGAGTTGGAAGTTGCAGCTTGCAGTGTGCAGAGGTGATACTGGTGGTAATCTGAGAGGTGTTTTGTACGAGTTGTGGGAAGATGTCCCATGCCATGTTGGGAGTTCGAGATCTGCTGTTGAAGGAACCAGGGAGAAAGATGCTGGAGTGTAACAACATTCTATGGTTATGAATGTTAGCCATATATAATTCTACGGAGAGTCTACGTAAGGTAACGTGTTGGGCCTTTTCCAACTATTCCAACGCCATCAGCAAAGTGGAGTCCATTCTTGAAAAATGAGTCATGACTGCGTGTGAATATTTTGCGTTGCGGAATAAACTGAGTACCAGTTATTGAGAGAGAGTTATTTCATAAATTAAGACATTTATTATTTATATCAATATTCTCTTTATTTTGTTATATATGTTCAAGGGTGTATCACGACGAGCTCTGCTCGGATTTCTAGGTAAATACAGGTTTAATTGACTAAGTATATTGTATGAGATTAATATATATTCTGTTTAATTTCTATGGGTGGGGGAAATTACCAGATGGACTCCTTTTCCAATATTAATTTTTTAGGTATCAAGTGATTCAGATCTCCTTGTCACAAGGCAACGACCCTGAAGATGAGTTTCAACAGCCGGCAAAGTTTAAGAATTATTTATTTGTATATTTATGGCTCCCAAATTCCATTAGTCATTATTATTTATATTTATATTTAATAGAGAGATTTCATGACTTCGAACTGGATTTTCTGCTGCTAATATGGACATTAATTTAAGAATTAATAATTTTCTCAAGATTTTGAATTTTTTCTCAAAAATGAAAAATAACTCCTGACGCCAACCTTTAGTGGACGGATTTTTATTCACTTTGCTGGCAAGACCTAGTGTTTACCCTGCACTATGTCTTCTGTGTGTGGTCTGGAATAAATGTGTTACTTCTATTCAACTATGTCAGTCTCATCCTTGGCTTTGACAACAAGAAAGTGACCAAGGTATGAGTGATGCTAGTAAAGCCATTCGTTATGCAGCCACTCCCTGTTATGAATGGTGTGAAAATGTAGCTAATAGGATCAGTTGGTGCGGGCATTTCAGTGGGCCTGGCAGACTGATAAGTAATAGGAACTTCTGGCTCTGTGTGAAAAGCAACGGGAAACTATCTCACTCCTCCTTTCCCTAGTAAACCTCTTCAGTGACACCTATGATGGCTGATGGCTGAGTTATTGAGGTCTAAACCAGCATCTGGTCTAACCACTCAACATACACACACACTGAAAACAGTTATTTAACACCCGCTCTTACGCGAAGTCTAAACCCCGAAGCTGAGCAACCTCGCTTACCTCCCCATATGCACTGATTGAAGGTGAGAAATTTTAGAGCTTCATAAAATTGCCACCAGGATATTCATAATAAAATAATATTACCAAGCATTCATTATGACACTGAACAGGCGCCACTACTGTCCCATGGTTTTACCGAAAGTACGAGTTTGTAATAATTTCCCGAACTGCAATGGAAAACCTTGATTAATATAAAATTCAGGCAAATGCTGATGATTCATATTCTAGCCAAAGAGAATTGTAGCACAGTTAATACAGACGTTGTGATGAGTCTGTGGGAATTAATCCAATTCTGTCGTTTTCAATGGGTCGGCACTATTTAGTCAACAAACAAACGGAAAACGTAATCTTCTGACCACCTGTTCACTTGAATGCCCATGTTTGTATTCAAAACACACGCAGGTACCGATTTGTCTGCATAATTAAAAGGAGCATTAAAATAGCTGCTCATTGCTCTTCATTTTTTGACAGCACACGATCGATAGTGATTTACCGACCAATATTGAAGTTAATAGGCAGCGCCTCTGTTGACGTATTGAAATATTTAATATTGGTGGAAGTAAATGGTTAATTCAAAATAGATTAATCGGATGTGTGCTTAAAATGACGTTCGCAGAATTTCTTCACATAGTTGTGGATGTTGTAAAATGAATGCGTCGCTTGGAACGAAGACACTCCATCTTGCTGGCTGTGTACAGTACGTAAGAGTATTTTAAATTTGAGGTCATACAGAACGCGACACTATGTACGAGATGTTCGCTACCCCACTGGCCACACAGAAAGCTACAGTATGTTTTGTACGAGGCTTCTCAGTCTCGGCCGAGATGTTGGCTGTTAGTGTGCTATGGATAAGCGGTGATGGCTCCGACGATGAACTACTGTTACTTTCCGTATGTAAGCGTGAAAGGAAGTGGGTGCATGGCATGAATTTACAGAGAACAAAGTTTGACGAATTTCATCATTTGATAAACAGTTACTTAATGATGAAGTTAAATTTAAAAAATATTTCTGAATGAATACGAATGAGTTTGATCCCTTAACAAGGATGAAATTGAAAAGAAGAAAACTACAGATAAATAATTTCAGCAAAGGAGTGGCTGGCTGTTTGCTTGAGGTAAGTCAACATGTGTATTAATAATAACAATGGTGGTATTTTTTACCTGAATTTGAATAGATAGTTTATTGAAAATTACCTGGGTCATCCTGTTTTGTAGAAATCATATCCAAGAATTATTCCGCATGTTCTGATTACGGTTTTCTTCTAGTGCATTGTTCCACAACTGTGGACACTTCCTTACCTCTTCAATTACTGTAGTTGCTCAAGGGTCATTTTTAAATAAGCGAATACTGCGCTGAAGGAGAGATAATAACAGTAGTTGTAAGTACAGTGTAAAATGACTGACGAGGAATCGGCGCGCTAGGACACCTCGCAGCTATACAGTCCAGTGCGCATGCCCACCCAGCGCGACGTTTTCCATTATAGCCGAGCATCAAACACTCCGCGACGCTGCTAACGTAGCGACCAAAACGAACGTAGCGTACGGAGCTCTGTCATTGTCAACAAAGGAAGCTAATTTTCTGTTCACATAGCGACCATCTCTGTGTTGCCGCACCTTAACACCACGAGTGAAAATCAGTTAATGAACTGTTAGTCCTACACTTATGGTGCGAATTGGTCATGAAGAAAGTGTGGAACTAAACGAGGCTACAAGGTTAGCTCAAAATAAAGGATGATGGAGGCATGTACTGAACACAGTCTGGCTTGCAGACTGAACGCTTAAAGGTATACCAGTCTATAATGAAAATACATTACAAGGTAAATTTAGAATGTAAACCTGTTCAACTTACTGCACCCCTTGTAAGTGAAATTTCAAAAAATTCAGAAATTGTGTTTTAGGCATTTCCATAAATAATATTTTAGTGCAAAGTTGAAGTTCTATTTTTTTCTTGGCTGAGAAAATAACAAAATATTGAATTTCGAATATACGGGTACTCATTTTAACCGTACAACATAATAATTTTGTGTACGTATACGAACATATCTTTAAAATTTTATATCTCTAACTTTAACAGTCTCGGCTTGGCGTTTATGAGCGAATCAACCAGCTTTTTTTTCTACTACTGTACTTGTTTAATGTCGTACTAACACGTCGAAGGTTTAAAAGTTACAAAATCAAATCCAACAAGAAGGATTCTCGCTCTTTATTTCATAAGATCGAGTATGTTCTTTAGGTGGTTGAAATTTAGATTAAGAAATAAACGTTACATTGTGAAAGAAATTTGTAACCTTCCCCTCGAGCTAGCTTTCAAAGACTATTACTTTGTTAAGCAGAATCTGCCATTGCCTTGAGCTGCTGGACCTCCCGAAGATGGACGAGGGGCCCTTTCCCCCTGCCTCCGCTACGAACACACTCGAGACTGGAGCGATCTCAAAGATAACATGGCCCGAAATGTGCCAGCTTTTATAGCAGAGAGGAAGTTTCCAGATTTCTCTGGGTTGAAACTCTGACACAGCCACAATTTTCACTGGAAAATCAAATCAATATCAAAGACCATGATTGGTCACTTAAATAAATGTACACATTTTCCCATTGGTGGAAAGTTTAAGCTAGCGGGAAGAGATAGAAATGTAGATAACTTTTGAACACCAAAAAGAACTATAAACAATTCAGTTTAGGTAACCTTGACATACAAAATTACTCTGAAAATCACCCTAGAGGGCTCAACATAAGTTGATAGGAGCGATATCTGTGAGAAATTTCCAAACTTCTTGTATCAAACAGTTCGACGACTAAGTTCTTGATGGCATTATCAAGGGCGCTATTTTTAAATGCACGGGGTGGGTGTACCTCCGGTACAATTATTATTATTATTATTATTATTATTATTATTATTATTATTATTATTATTATTATTTAATCAGTTTACTTTCCAGGTTTAATTTTCCCTCGGACTCAGCGAAGGATCCCACCCCTAGCGCTTCAAGGAGCGTGAGACTTTTGGTCGCGGATACAACTCTGGAAGAGGACCAGTACCTCGCACATGTAGCCTCACCTCCTATACTGAACAGGTTCCTTGTGAGGAATGGGAGGATTGTAAGGGACAGACAAGGAAGGAAGCGGCCGTGGCCTTAAATTAGGTACCATCCGGCATTTGCCTGGAGAAGAAGTGGGAAAACATGGAAAACCACTTCGAGGATGGCTGAGGTGGGAATCGAATCACCTCTACTCAGTTGACCTCCCGAGGCTGAGTCGACCCCTTTCCAGTCCTCGTACAGCTTTCAAAATTTCGTGGCTGAGCCGGGAATCGAACCCGGGCTTCCTGACCTGGCAGCTAATCACATTAATCACTACACTGCAGAGGTGGGCAAATATGTATATATGAAGAATGTTTTAATGCAAAAACGAGGTTTATTGTATTTCGTGGCCGAGAAAATCGAAAAAAGGGGTAAATTTCGAATACACCCGTGTTCAACCCTTCGCGATACCTTGCTAGTCGAATTTCAAGGAATGCAGAAATTATATTTCAGATATTTTCATGAATAATTTTTTAGAGCAAAATCGAAGTGGTTTTTATTTCTGGGCCGAGAAAAAGAAAAGAAGGTAAAATTTGAATAACTTATTGTAATTTGGTAAAACCTTCCATAGCACTCCTTTACTTACTTACACAAATATATCGATAAAATTTCACGACGGAACAAACACACACACACACACGCACACAAACTTTCCCTGACCCAGAAAAGCTAACCAATAAATGTCCCATCAATTCCGGGTTCCCTTTGAACACCGGCTTGACCCGACCAGTTGCCCCTACGTATAGTACATTAATTAAAGTTTGGAACGTATACATTGTAAATAAAGTCATGAGTGGCTTTTACCACAAAGTGGTTCTTCCTTTCTAATCACAAGTACGAGGAGTTGACCTGTCGGCACTGGGGCCATTAGCAGTCAGCTAGTGTTCTCTACAAACACGACTACCGTCACATGATTGCTGCTATCTGGAAGACTAATTACTGAGCTCTTAAGTGAAACGTTTTAGCTCTGCTAATCTTCACCTCCAGCTCGTCACTCACATTCCCCACTCGCTCTCATGAGTTCACTCTACGCAAAAGAGCGCTTACTAAAATGTTAGTATATGTATGCAACAGGATTTACTGACCGACTGACTGACTCACAGACGCCCAGCAGAGACCATTAAAGCTACAGCGCACCGTGAGAAGTGTCATTTAATTCTTCACAGTGAGTTTTACAATCACATGGTGAAAAGTCAAAATTGAACCTTCGAGGAAGTTAGAAAAGAAACCATTTTTCCTTTTGCAAAAATCGAACGATTAATATACCTCACAGTCATGGTCATCCATCAACTGATACTGTTAACTACCAGCCATAGGACATAGCCTGCATGGTTACTAGATAATACTATCTGGCCATTCACCCTTACCTTACATCACAGCCTGCACGGTTGCTAGGTATTACTCTCCATACCTTACATCACAGCTTGCACGGTTGATGCGGTTACAATTCCGTCACATACTTCAAGACGCTAAAGTCTGTAACGCAAATTTTCACATAACCCCCAGCCATAAGAAAATGAAAATGAAAATGCATAGCCTGTTTCCAGTTATTAAACCGGGTCAGGAATGGAATGAGTGAATGAATGAAAAATGATGACTAGACCAGGAAAGAAATCCAAACTCCATGGTGTACGGTATTTGCTAATTAAGTAGTCTATTCACTATGCTACTACGGCTCTTGTACCATTGTGTCGTGATGCATGTAACTACAGTGCATTAGAAATTATTCTTATCAATTTGTTTTACGTCGCACGGACACAGTTAGGTCTTATGGCGACGATGGAGGATAAGCTTAGGAGTGGGAAGGAAGCGGTCGTGTTTAAGGTACAGCCCCAGCATTTTCCAGGTGTGAACATGGGTAACCAACGGATATCCATCGTCAGGACTGCCGACAGTGGGCTCGAACCCTATGTTTTTCAAAACTGTTGTAAACGCGAAGGGTTGCATAAAAGTAGAACGGAAGGGGTGAACGGGCCACCAGGTATATACGACTTGTGCAGGAAATAAGATGAACTGCAGAACATGCATGCATGCACTTGTAACACCGAAACAATCGCCTTTAGGATACATATTACTGCTGTGTGTGCACCTTCTCTTGTAACGTATGTTCTTCGTATCTGTGATCGTTTTATGGGTATATTCGGGGTATTGATAGTGAATTCATACTGACACTCACGATTCCTGCTGCCTTCTTGCCCGTAACCACATATCAATGTAGTAGTAAACGCGACGAGCTGCATGAAACTAGATCGTAAGAGCGGGTGTGTCAGCCGGTACGTTATACTTTTCTTTCCGAAAGGACTGACAGGGTGAATTCAAAAACATACAGTAACTTTGACTATTTATGCCTCTATCTTTCAAAGTTACAGTGCATCTTTCCGTGAGTAGCAGAGAAGCTCGTTCGAGCATCGGCACAAGTAAATAATTTCCAATTCTCCGTAATTAGATAGATTACCGTAATTGGCAGCCTTCATATTGTTTCAAGAGGACATACGGACTTCAGGTAGATAGCGAAATTTTGACTCTTTGAGGTAGTGGATACAGATTTAATCGACTTTAGCATCCCCTTGCGTACGATTTTTTGAGCTTTTAAAAATTATAATAATGTTTTTTACGTCCCACTAACTACTTTGAGGATTTTCTGAAACGCCGAGGTGAGGGAATGTTGTCCCAAAGGAGTTCTTTTACGTGGCAATGAATCTACCTACACGAGGCTGACATATTTGGGCACCTTCAAATACCATCGGACTGAGCCAGTATCAAACCTGTCAAGTTGGGTTCAGCAGGGCAGCGCCTAAGCCATCTGAACCTTTTGAGATTTTACTTTGAAATATTTTATGATAGTTTTCAGGAGTATGTGAATTATTACTGGTATTATTATTTGAAAGAAGTATATTACTGTTGTTATTAGAGCATTTTTTCTCATCCGTTTGCATTCTTATTACAAATTCTCAAACTTTCATTTTTGTCTCAGGATATCACTGTCAGATACAGTTAATTATCAAACTGGATATCTACTTTTATGTACCTCAAATGATAGTATAGACATGCCAAGTAAGGCAGAAACTGTTGCACATTCAACATTCTGAATTACGAAAAATACCGTTTTTGGAAAAAAAGCTGTTTCTTAAATAAAATTAAAGTTATTGCAGCAGAAATTACCAGCACCATATAATTTCTCTTTCCTTGGCCCGTTCCCTCTTCTCAGCAACAGTTTTTAACATTCTACTCTAATCTTAAGCACTGATATATAAAAACACGTTCATCTAGCAGTAATGACCGATCTTTGAATATTGAAACATTAGATTTTTTCAGTAAAAATTGTTTCTTTATTCCGTTATGGTAAGCCACATCATATACGAGTGTAAATTTATTAATTCCAGTTAAGAATTATTGGCAAATCTAACACGATGAGCCGATGATAAACTTTGAACGTTGAAACATTCCTCAGCAAACATACTGTAAACAAAACTAGAAGGCGCGTGCGGTGTGAATGTTTCTGCTTGACATGATTTGTCTTCTATAGTGGCGGAGGGGATAATTTGACTATTTCTAATGTTCTTCTGTGTATACAACTACGGAAACTGTCCACAGATGAAAACACAGACCAGTACGCCAAGAATCGCCCGAAATTCAAAAGCGGAAATATAATATACAGTGAAATTCTGAAAGTATGTATCGAGGCAGTGGGCATGGCCTTTCGAAGGGATTTTAAATTCTTCAACAGGAAATGTAAAAATCGCCGCCTCGAAAAAAGTTACACTGCCATGTGCCCCACAGAATGGGGCAACTTTTAAAGCATTCACCTCCAGTTTGGTTTTTGAACCATATTGGCTTGAAAATTCAGTACTTCTTGAAGACATGTTCTTTTTGATTCCTATATTACTTCCAACCTTTGTGATCGCTTAGATAATCAGTTGGTATGGAATGACAGCTCACTTGAACGACAAACACCAGAGTCAGAATTTTGTAATATTCTCTGGTTAAGAGATTTTCTGAGCTGTTTTCCAATAAAGTAGATTTTACAAGTATTAGAGAATTCTCCTCTCTTTAAGCAGTTCTTTGATGTCTTTTTACCGCACAGCAAATATAATTCAGTTCTATAAGACGACAAACAGAAACTCTCTCATTCCTCGCTTTAGTCAAACTCATTTATAACGACAGGGTGAGTTGGCCATGAGGTTAGAGGTGCGCCTAAGGCATTCCCCAGTAATTGAAGTATTCGATATGTGAAAGCCACTACTCCGTGCGGGAGAATAACTCACAAGGAAGGGGTGGTACGTATTCTACATCAAAACATTCGGCCGTGACCCCTATACTGGTCCGTTCAATGTCTGATTCCGTAAAAAAATGTATCTCATTCTTACTTATGGAGGGAACGGGTGGGGGTTCATAAGGATACAAACGGACAAATTTGGATATTTTTCACTTTTTCACATTGTATGAATATATGGATAATACTGCTTGATTTGCTGTTTGTTTTATTAAAATAGTCCCATATTTGCTATTTAAATTTATTTTTAAATACATTAGTGCCATGTTATTCTGACGGAAAATTCTGAACCTGTACACAATTTTTGTTCTGATACTTGGTTTAAATATCGGAAGGCAGAGGAAGAAGGTGCGTGCTTGGTTCGCCCGGAAGGACGTGGGTTCGAATCCCCGTCAGGAAGTCGTAAAATTTAAGAAATGAGATTTCCACTTCCGGAGGTGCATATGGTCCTGAGGTTCACTCAGCCTACACCAAAAATGAGTACCATGTTAATTCTTGGGGGAAAAGGCGGCCGGGCGTAGAGCTAACCACTCTACCCCATCATGTGTCGAGGTTAAAATTGGTGGAAGCCTTTACCTTCCACTCCTCCAAGGGCCTTCATGGCCTGTACGGAGGTGACATTGCTTTGCTTTGCTAGAGGAAGAAGGTGCCCTAGAAGCGTTCACGTGCAAGATTAACATATGAAAAGTCGTTATGCTCGCTACAGAATTGAGAAAATATGTTTTAAGGAAAAACGTAACATTTCAACGAATGTTTCGACAACATTGTGTGGTTGAGAGTTCCCAAACTTCGTATATTAGCATTAGACTTGGTGTGTTTGATGCTATGTTGGGATTTAACAACTGATATACTTCACAACTACAGGTCTTGAAGGATCTTGGAGTACCAATAGCATTCAGAGTGTAAAGGAATTGAACAAAGTGATAATTTTCAAGGCGGAGATCGCAGCTTTTGAAATTACCAAGAATGCTCAATCTGAGGGAAAAAGAGTAGAATTTGGTCATCGACATAGAGAAGAAAATTAGAAGTACCAAATCAGGAGGTTGATTTTAGGTGGCATATTGTACCTTAAACTCAATTAACTCGAAAATATATTTTAGTGCATAAATGCCCCGTTATTTAATAAACCGCTCTATGTACCTCCATATGAGCAGAATAGCACTTTAATGCTGTGTATCCTCTTCAAGTCAATTTCTTTCAGTGGAGAATTTGAGAAAAATTAAAATGCCCGACGATTTTCAAAAATGGATCTCTTATTCAGAATGCACATACTCTTCTCTAAGAAATATTTTTAAGTGATTGAGGATCAGTGTATTGAAGAAAAATACATAGATATCTTCTGAAAAATTCAGACCTCAACATTCGACAGATCCTGAGGAAATGGGGCTTTTATATCGCCATTTTAACATTGGTAACATACATCTTTACGACTTCCCTTAATTTGGAAAAGAAAAAGAATCAGACTTTTTCAAGTATTGACGGACTGAATGTTTCCCCAGGACATTGTTCGAATTCCAGTGATGCCACGTGAGTAATTTGTAGGTTAATATCTAACGCCTAAATGGTGCAATTTGTCTTACTCTGATGTGTTATAGCCAAGCATGTGACACTATGGTACTATCAACTAACTGACATGACAGGTCACAGTGACGTTTCGCTGCATGAAAGCTCATTGGTGTGCTCGAAGTGTTCTGCAATGTCAGTACAGTGTTATACAAGGTAACATATTAACCTGCATACTCCTAGTTCTTGTAGGAGGTGGCGTGATTATTTTTTAAGGAGGTAAAGTGCATTGAAATGTCGTAAATCATGACATCAACATTTCATTACGTACAACGCCGATATTGGTACGCCTGAGGATGCACTTTACAAGAGTAAACAGCCAATTAAATCAACCGAGTCATATGAACTAATGGAACTCTGTAAATATCTTAAAGTGTGTTTGTAGTGATTATTGTTTTAAGAGAAAGTACAACTGGGCAATCATCCTCTATTAACACTAATCAGAGAGAAAAAGATGGAAGAGATCCGACACCCCAAAAATGAAGATATCAGACAAAGAAAGACAAGCACCCTAATGAAAGACTCCCTAGGCCTCGATACCTAATACCGATGGGGTCTAAGAAGAACAAGAGTTCACCAAGCGAGATCGGATAGGATAGATGATAGTGAGGAGCCTGACACAAGTAAGTGGAAGCAATGCCACGACTCAGCTAAGTGCCCAGTAGATGCCAACCCACGCTCCCAAGTTCAGAGTCCCTAAGGCCCCTTTTAATCGCCTCTTATGATGGGCAGGGGATACCGTGGGTGTTAATTGTACCGTCTTCACCCACAGGTGATTTTAAAGTGTCGTCCCAACGCTTCCCTAACAGTAGTGTCCTAACTGAGTGTCCTGTGGTCCCCGTAGTTAGTGGTTCGATCCCAGATCAGTCTGATTGTATTCAATAATAAGTCTCCCTCGCGTGGGACGAAATTCCGGCACATCGGTGCTCTTGAAAATATTGAAATTAATTATTTGGACGTAAATCGAAGAAAATTATAATTAAAGAAAGGATTAGAAGGAACATGAAAAAATCCTTAGCGATGGTGAAAATCAATCATTAATAGTAAATAAAAAATTGAGCAGAATAATAATAGTGTTATCATAACAATTGTAAAATTGATATACAAAGAAAGTAGCAATACTTTCATTAAAGTGATATGAATATGTGTCAAGTTGTTATTGGAAATAAAATTAAATTGTCAAAACAACCTAACTCTTCAGTTTTTGAAGCTCTGTACTGGACCTAGTGTGTTAGACTAAGTTACAAATGGCATCCTATGCACTGTCTTTGAAAGCAATATATATACAGACGTCACATCCTTTGGCAGCCAGCAAAGTTGCTCTCGTGAGAGAGTAGAAAGCCTTCCTCGTGAATTATTCTCTCTTACTGAGTGGCGGCTTTCGCATATCGAATACTTCAATTACGGGAGAAACGGCACTGTCGAGTAAGTTTGAGAGGATGATGTGCTTGTCGTGGGATTGAATTACCATATTTTTGTGTGGTGATAATAAACCAAAGAACTGTTCAAAAGAAGAGGAAATTTCACTAGTACTTCTCAACAAGACAGACTTCATAAAAAAACAGTTAAGAATTTCTCAGCCGGAAAGAAACTGACTCTGGTATTTTCTGTTAGGTGAACAATCTATTCTTACTACCAAATTACGTAAGCTTCTATTCGTCGAAGGGCACGAAGAACTTCCGTTATTCAGCTTCTAAAGTCGATGCAATGTGTACCCCCCAACTGTATGAGTCACAACATCGCTACCTGCTTGAAGTCCGTATATCATCTAGAAACAATGCGAATTCTACCTGTTTCGGTAATCCATTCCCTTACAGAGAATTGGGAATACTGGTGCCTGTGTCCGAATAGAGCTCCGCTGCCAGTGACAGAAAGGCGTACTGTAATATGAAAGGTAGTTTCATGGAGGTTGAACTTCTCTCTTATGATGGTCTTAGCCTGCTGCATGTGGCTTACAACATCCGTGCTCGATCTACCGTCCCGATGTGACTTCACTTCCCAGGTAGACGAAGGAATGTACTATCTCTAGCCTCTCGCCACCTAACGAACACTGGGCTTCCCGTTTCCATTTCTGCTGACCCCCAAAACTTTAGTTTGTATCCGTATTCATGTTACACGAAATGCAGAGGGCATCTTCCACGTGCGTCAGGGTCGCTTCTAATTATTCCTTATCTTCCCGTCAGCGAACCATAATATATCTCATTTTCCTCCTAAGATCCTCCTTCTGTTGTTCCAGGGTTATCTCTGACTTCATGCAGTGCCGTCTCAATATGAACAGCAGCAGTTGGTTGGATCTTCGTCGGGGCGCTCTATGCGGCTGGATTTTGTACCAATGTACCGTAGGGCGGAGTGCTGACGATGGTGTGGCTAGCTGTCTGGAATACAGTTGTCGGTCTTGGTTCCCAGGTTCGATTCCCGACCGGATCGGGGATTTCAACATTCACTGGTTAATTCCGATGGCTCGTGGTATGAGTATATGTGCCGCCTTCAGCATTAGAATTCATCACATATATGGCCCAATTCTCACAGACACACAGATCGCTATCAGGCATGAACTCGAAGGAACTGCCCCAGGCCTCTCCGGAGGCCACACGCCGCATTCAAAGGAGCCTAAAGTTTCAAAAATAAGGTTCATAGAAGGAAACCATAATTTTAGTTCATAGATTGCAAATGTCAAAAACATTTAAGCTCTTTAGACTTTTGCAATTGTGAAATTCCCAGCGTTTCGCCCCACTGTAGCAGTGGGCTCATCAGTTGGATTGCTACTCGTTTCCAAGACGCTGGCGGCTAGTGCGCTGTTGAGGCATCACTGCAAGCCTCATATGTAGGACAATACAGTGACGGTGCACTAGGGGAAGCATGTGCCTCCACTTGTACACATGTCTGCCTTTGGCTTTTATATCAAAAATAAATCTAAATGTTGATAGTGCAGTCGCAGTCCACTATCGGCCATGTACTACGATTACAGGAGCACCAATTGTGCCCTCGTAGCTTGTGAAAGGATATTTCATATTCTCTAATGTGCAAAGTAAAACCCTTGATACAATGTGGTCCCGTGATGTCATTTCTACGTCATGAATATAATCTACATACGCCATTAGAGTCTAGTTTTGAGCAGCATATTTTGTTCCTGAGACTTTGCTTTCCCTGTCCTGTAGAGTATATTCAGGTATTCTTAGTTTTATTCACCATGAGCTTGTAAAATTGTGAAACCAATGTCATTCATATCGGGATTAATATCATTTATTTTAAGCCGGAAATCGAACCCAGACGTACTGGACGAGACGGTACTACTGTATTACCTACTTCCTGATCACCGTCTAAAGCCTTCCTTAAATGCCCTGGCTGGAGAATCCACTGTGCTTTTTGCTCAACGTGTTCCACCAACACTGCAGGCGAGGCCAATGGAGCAGAAACTGTTCTGGTACATTGGGTTTATTTTCTCTGAGAATGAGTAAGTGTAACTTACATTTTCTGGAGCGTAAAGAGTCGCTGGCCACTTACAATTTCACGATGATCTCCCTGCTGCAGTCGCATTGTGAACGGAACTGTCACTAAACTATGTATCCAGTAGATTACCGGAGGAGTCGACAGTTAACAGCACGTAGATAAGAGATACGGGGGCGCATTTACATTTAAGGAAGCCAGTGTAGATTTAACTTCTTCCACCCAACTTAACATCTTACTAATAAGTAAAAATAATGATGATAATATTAAAATATATAAGTATGATGGCAGAATGAAAATAAATGCGGTTTCTAAACCAATCCAACAAACAACGTAATTACATTAGGTTAATACAGAAGGTATACAGTGTTTTCGGCGGCTACGGAAGAGGGGTGTCCACTACTGGCTCTGCACCTCCGCACTCCGACCACCGCATCGAACGGAGGAGCGGTGGCTATTGCTGCGTTTGGGAGATGGAGGCTGAGAGGGGCTGATCCTCACCATCGGCTGTCCTGAGAGCGGTTTTCCGTGGATTTCCATTCGCCTGCACTAAGGCGAATGACGGGATATTTACTAGTGTACGGCTGCATCCACCTTACCCTTCTCCAAATCACCAATCACCGCCCCACATCTCCTCCCCTGTAGTGTACCAGTCTTAATATATGACTTTACCACAACAAAATATACACTCCGGGAAAATGAAAACAGGAACACCATAAATTCACCGACCCAGCAGAGGGGACTTTTATTGACACACTCTTGAGGACGAATACAGGACACGATCACACCGACAAAGCTATACGCGTCTGAGTACAGTCGACAGGGCGCGCGCTTTATCAGCGCTAGTACCGTGTATATCCTCCCTTTGCAGCAGTGCAGGCTGCAATTCTCTCGTGCAGATGATCATAGAGGTGACGAATGTAGTCTGGCGGCATGGCCTGCTATGCAGTTTCCACCTGGTGCCTCAGTTGGCCCATACTTCCTGCCACTCGTGCAGACAGCGTAAGATGATGTTTCATCCGGCCCAAAACATGCTCAATTGGGAACAAATCTGGGGATCGTGCCGGCCAGGGCTGTTGAAGTAAACCTTGGAGAGCACGTTGGGTGGCACGGGATACATGTGATCGTGCATTATCCTGTCGGACAACACATCGCCTTATTGGTGCATGAACGGTAGAACGACGGATTTAATTATGGTCTCGATGCACTGTTCAATGTTCCCTCGACGATCACCGGAGGAGAACGGTCAGTGTAGTAAAGGGCTCCCCACACCATGATGCTGGGTTTTGACCCTGTGTTCCTCTGTTGTATACACTCCAGATGTTGGCGCTCATCTGCACGGCCTCACAGACGTGTATCGATCATCATTGTCACCAAGGCAGAAGTGATTCTCATAGCTGAAGACGACAAGTTTCCATTCTTCCTTCCGCAAGTGCCCATCGCGACACCACTGGAGGCGGGCTGCACAACGGTGGGGCGTGAGTGAAAGACGACCTACCGGCACACAGGATCGTAGCCCTGCTTTTCGGAGGCGGTTGCGAATGTTCCTCGCTGATACTCCCGGAGCAACAGGGTCCCTAATTTGTTATGAAGTCACGGTGCGGTCCAATAGGGCACTCTGTAAGATTTGACGGTCTAGGCGTTCATCAGTGCGTCGCCACTATCCGGACCCTGACTGACGCGTATATGGACCTTCTGATGACCACTGGTGACAGCATCGATACACTATGGAGACGTCTCGCCACATGTCTTGCACATTCCTGCGGTATGACTGCCCAGCCTTCTGTCCGGCCCACTATAAGCTCTCGTTCAAACTCCGTCAGTTACAAACGATTCACGTACACGCTGTCGCGGCATGCTAACGATGTTGTAGACACAGACGAAGCTACGTATGCCACGGCAAAATGACTGCCATATCTCAGGCGGCGACCAGCTGTTGGTCAGCCTGATATATTCCACGGCTGATAACGCGGTTCCTGGTGTGTACGCAGCGCTGCATGTTTGATCATCGCATGCACTACCCTCTCCTAGCGTCCCATGAACAAAATAGCAGGAAATGAAAATCCACAGCCTGTTTCCAGTCATTCGACCGGGTCAGGAATGGAATGAATGAAGCCTCCATCTAGCGACGAAGATAGGAATTGTGCCGGCTGCTGAAGCCTGTCGCACTCGTCTGGGGCAATGATTAATGAATGACATAAAATGAAATGATATTGAAGAGTGTTTATGGAATGAAATATGACAGGGAAAACCGGAGTACCCCGAGAAAAACCTGTCCCATCTCCGCTTTGTCCAGCACAAATCTCACATGGAGTGACCGGGATTTGAACCACGGAACCCAGCGCAGAGAAGCCGGGGTACTGCCGCCGGAGCCACGGAGGCTCTCAAGTATGCCTGTCCGTAATAGGTGATATTGTGAATTCGATCCGCTTTTAGGACCAAGACTCAAAAATAAATATTACATGCAAAAATATAGTATGAAGAACTCATTGTATGGAAAAAGTGCATCGGAATATCGGTAGATTCCTAATACAGAAGAAATATGGGATAATTTCATATGCGTCTTCCTTCAAATATCTCGAAGAAGTCAAACTACCTTCTAGACTCGACAGTAAAGCCAATTTAAAAAGACCCACCAAACTCCAGAAAGTGTACATGGTAACATGGCATCATTAAAATAAAAGAATGATATTGCGTAATTTTAAATTTCGTCATTACAGGAGAGTTACATTGTCGGAAGTACTATATGTCTCAGAAACAACATCTCTAGGAGGGTACTGTAAAACTGATGAAACTGGAAAGCAAGAACGAAAAACCCTAATGAAAATGTATGGTCCAACTCATGTAAAAGACTTATGGGTTAAAAGAAAATCTACAAACATGTACACAGCAACAGATAACTTTGCTGATGCCGTACGCTTGAAATTTTCTGGTGACATCTTTAGAACGGACAATAATAGATTTACTATAATTAATTCAAAGAAGGTCAGGATCAGCAGGATTTACAACAAATAAACGCTACAGACGATACCATAGAAAAGTTCTTAAGTCTTTGGTATTTTGGTTGCAATTCACAGATTCATTGGAAAAGGTAAAAGGACCTCTAGAAAAAAGTGAGCAGAAGAACGGGAAAACACCACTGCGAATTCATGAAGATATTTTGGGAGGAGGAGAAGAAGATGAGAAAGAAGAATAAGAAAAGGAAGGGGAACCGTCAGACCAAAGTAACAAGTTAAAATGCGCTCTTTATATTGCGCATAACAAAAAAGAAAAGGAAAGAAGAAAGAAATAAATAAATCAAAGAAAGCTTTCACAAATAGTAAATGTCAAATTGAATATTTTACCATAAAAGGATTATTAAAGAATTCATTAACTGTAATTACATCATAAAAATACTGTTTTGGACTCTTTAAAACTTGAAACATTTGTGTAAATTACCAAATATAATAGAAAATGGTGAAGCCTCCGTGGCTCAGGCGGCAGCGTGCCGCCCTCTCACCGCTGGGTTCCGTGGTTCTAATCCCGGTCACTCCATGTGAGATTTCTGCTGGACAAAGCGGAGGCGAGACAGGTTTTTCTCCGGGTACTCCGGTTTTCCCTGTCATATTTCATTCCAGCAACACTCTCCGATATAATTTCATTTCATCTGTCATTCATTAATCATTGCCCCAGAGGAGTGCGACAGGCATCGGCTGCCGGCATGATTCCTATCCTCGCCGCTAGATAGGGGCTTCATTCATTCCATTCCTGGGCCGATGACCTTCGATGTTAGGCCCCTTAAAACAACAAGCACCATCGTCATCACCATTCCATTCCTGACCCAGTTGAATGACTGGAAACAGGCTGTGGATTTTCAATAGAAAATAGTATGAGTGCGCACAGAATATCAAGTCAAATCAATCAATCAATCAATCAATCAATCAATCAATCAATCAATCAATCAATCAATCAATCAATCAATCAATCATTGATCTGCATTAGGGCTGTCACCCAGGTGGCAGATGCCCTATCAGTTGTTTCCTAACCTTTTCTTAAAATGTTTTTAATGAACTTGGAATTTATCATTGACCGTAAGAAAAAATTCCAATCCCCTACTCCTCTTCCCATAAACGAATATTTGCTCCAATTTGCCCTCTTGATTTTCAACTTTATCTCAATATTATGGTCTTTCCAACTTTTAAAAGCTCCACTCAACCTTCTTGGTCTACTGGTGTCATTCACCCTATCTCTCCGCTCACATCTCGGAACATAGCACTTAGTAGAGCAGCTTGTTTCCTTACTCCCCGAATCAATCAATACTGATCTGCATTTAGGGCAGTCGCCCAGGTGGCAGATTCCCTATCTGTTGTTTTCCTAGCCTTTTCCGAAATGATTTCAAAGAAATTGGAAATTTATTGAACATCTACCTTGGTAAGTTATTCCAATCCCTAACTCCCCTTCCTGTAAATGAATATTTGCCCCAGTTTGTCCTCTTGAATTCCAACTTTATCTTCATATTGTGGTCTTTCCTACTTTTATAGACGCCATTCAAACCTATTCGTCTACTAATGTCATTCCACGCCATCTCTCCGCTGACAGCTCGGAACATACCACTTAGTCGACAGCTCTTCTTCTTTCTCTCAATTCTTCCCAACCCAAACATTGCAACATTTTTGTAACGCTACTCTTTTGTCGGAAATCACCCAGAACAAATCGAGCTGCTTTTCTTTGGATTTTTTCCAGTTCTTGAATCAGGTAATCCTGGTGAGGGTCCCATACACTGGAACCATACTCTAGTTGGGGTCTTATCAGAGACTTATATGCACTCTCCTTTACATCCTTACTACAACCCCTAAACACCCTCATAACCATGTGCAGAGATCGGTACCCTTTATTTACAATCCCATTTATGTGATTACCCCAGTGAAGATCTTTCCTTATATTAACACCTAGATACTTACAATGATCCCCAAAAGGAACTTTCACCCCATCAACGCAGTAATTAAAACTGGGAGGACTTTTCCTATTTGTGAAACTCACAACCTGACTTTTAGCCCCGTTGATCAACATACCATTGCCTGCTGTCCATCTCACAACATTTTTGGGGTCACGTTGCAGTTGCTCACAATCTTGTAACTTATTTATCACTCTATAGATAATAACATCATCCGCAAAAAGCCTTACCTCCGATTCCACTCCTTTACTCATATCATTTATATATATAAGAAAACATAAAGGTCCGATAACACTGCCCTGAGGAACTCCCCTCTCAACTATTACAGGGTCAGCAAAGCTTCACCTACTCTAACTCTCTGAGATCTATTTTCTAGAAATATAGCAACCCATTCAGTCACTCTTTTGTCTAGTCCAATTGCACTCATTCTTGCCAGTAGTCTCCCATGATCCACCCTATCAAATGCTTTAGACATGTCAATCGCGATACAGTCCATTTGACCTCCAGAATCCAAGATATCTGCTATATCTTGCTGGAATCCTACAAGTTGAGCTTCAGTGGAATAACCTTTCCTAAAACCGAATTGCCTTCTATCGAACCAGTTATTAATTTCACAAACATGCCTAATATAATCAGAAAGAATGCCTTCCCAAAGCTTACATACAATGCATGTCAAACTTACTGGCCTGTAATTTTCAGCTTTATGTCTATCACCCTTTCCTTTATACACAGGGGCTACTATAGCAACTCTCCATTCATCTGGTATAGCTCCTTCCGCCAAACAATAATCAAATAAGTACTTCAGATATGGTACTATATCCCAACTCATTGTCTTTAGTATATCCCCAGAAATCTGATCAATTCCAGCCGCTTTTCTAGTTTTCAACTTTTGTATCTTATTGTAAATGTCATTGTTATAATATGTAAATTTTATTACTTCTTTGGCCTTAGTCTCTTCCTCTATCTCGACATTATCCTTGTAACCAACAATCTTTACATACTGCTGACTGAATACTTCTGCCTTTTGAAGATCCTCACATACACACTCCCCTTGTTCATTAATTAGTCCTGGAATGTCCTTCTTGAAACCTGTTTCTGCCTTAAAATACCTATACATACCCTTCCATTTTTCATTAAAATTTGTATGACTGCCAATTATGCTTGCCATCATGTTATCCTTAGCTGCCTTCTTTGCTAGATTCAATTTTCTAGTAAGTTCCTTCAATTTCTCCTTACTTCCACAGCCATTTCTAACTCTATTTCTTTCCGGTCTGCACCTCCTTCTTAGTCTCTTTATTTCTCTATTATAATAAGGTGGGTCTTTACCATTCCTTACCACCCTTAAAGGTACAAACCTGTTTTCGCATTCCTCAACAATTTCTTTAAACCCATCCCAGAGTCTGTTTACATTTGTATTTACCGTTTTCCACCGATCATAGTTACTTTTTAGAAACTGCCTCATACCTGCTTTATCAGCCATATGGTACTGCCTAACAGTCCTACTTTTAATACCTTCCTTTCTATCACATTTATTTTTAACTACCACAAAAACTGCTTCATGATCACTAATAATATCTATTACTTCAGTTTCCCTATAGAGCTCATCTGGTTTTATGAGCACCACATCCAAAATATTTTTCCCTCTGGTTGGTTCCATCACTTTCTGAATCATCTGTCCTTCCCATATTAACTTATTTGCCATTTGTTGGTCATGCTTCCTGTCGTTCGCATTTCCTTCCCAATTGACATCTGGCAAATTCAGATCTCCCGCTACAATCACATTTCTTTCCATGTCGTTTCCCACATAGCTGACTATCCTATCAAAAAATTCCGAATCCGCATCAGTGCTACCCTTTCCCGATCTGTACACTCCAAATATATCAAGTTGCCTATTATCTTTAGAAATGAGCCTTACACCTAGAATTTCATGTGTCTCATCTTTAACTTTTTCGTAGCTTAAAAATTCTTCTTTCACCAGAATGAAAACTCCCCCTTCCACCTTTCCTATCCTATCTCTACGATACACACTCCAGTGCCGTGAGAAAATTTCTGCATCCATTATATCATTTCTCAGCCATGATTCAACTCCTATTACAATATCTGGTAAATATATATCTATTAAATTACTTAATTCTATTCCTTTCTTTACAATACTTCTACAGTTCAACACTAACAATTTTATGTCATCCCTACTTGATTTCCAGTTCCCTGTTCCCTTATCACCGCTCCCTAGGCCATCCCGTTTCCCTGAATGTACCTCCCTATTACCCTTCCAAACAAATTTCCTAACTTATACGTACCACTGCGGTTTAAATGAAGGCCATCCGAGCGCAGATCCCTATCTCCTACCCACCCATTAGGATCTAGAAATTTCACTCCCAGTTTCCCACATACCCACTCCATAGTCTCATTTAAATCCCCAATCACCCTCCAGTCAGCATCCCTCCTACACAGTATTCCACTAATAACAATCTCCGCTTTCTTAAACTTCACCCGTGCTGCATTTACCAGATCCCACACATCTCCAACTATGTTGGTACTTATATCAGCTTGCCTTACGTTGTTCGTACCAACGTGAAACACTACTACCTTCTCCTTCCCCTCCTCCCTCTCTTCTACTTTCCTCAACATCTGCCTCAACCTAATTCCTGGATAACATTCTACCCTGGTTCCCTTTCCTCCACACACTTTCCCCACGTGTCTAACGATGGAATCCCCCATGACCAGAGCCTCAACCCTACCCACCTCATTTGATCCCCGCCCCTCCTGGTCAGCCCTATCTTTCCTGATAGCTACAGAAGATACTTCCTCCTCCCTTTTCTCCTTCCCATGACCCTGTTCCACCTGTCTTTTCCTATCCTCTACTCTACATTTCCCTTTCCTACCTTTTCCCTTCCTCCTACTTCCACGCATCTCAGCAACAGTTCCCTGTCCCTCATCTTCCCTCTGTTGTTCTACCTGGAGTGACTCGTACCGATTTCGCACAGACACTTGTCCTGAATTCTGATCCTGAATAGAGCCCTTGGCCTGCAATCTCCTTCCCCTTAGAACATTAGACCACCTGTCTTCTACAACTCCTCCCTTTCCTTCCCCTCCGTCTTGTACACCTACTGTAACCTGTACATTGTTTGAGGGAGTCCTATCTTCCTTCCTGTTTTCTGTGAGAATCCTAATTATCTCCCTCAAACTTTCCAACTCCTCCCTCATACCCCTCAATTCCTCACCACACCCACAATAAGTACACTCGCACTCCTTAGCCATTCATTACGGGGGGGAAATTTTAAATTAAAAAATAAAATCACTTATTTGCAAAAAAATAAATGAACAGAGGGATATATTGTCTGGTATAGTACACAACAATAAGGTAATTAATATACGACTACACTACAATACTACTTAGTCGTGCTCTACTTTTTTTTAATCCTACAACCCCTAACAGGATAAAAGCTGCTGTTAATTACTGAATATCGAAAGTATACAAAGAAGCAGATTTGTACAACACATGTAAAATGTTTATTGTTGAAGCTTTTTTTACTCTATACAAAATAAAAGTTCGTCAAACTTGCTTCTACTACTGAATGTACGTTAAATCCGTAATCTTAATATGCTTGAGGATGCCTTGGCAATACACTGAAGAAAATGGAAATTGCAACACCCAGAAAGGGTGGTGCTTCATTGCTGCAATTGAACATGCACGACGAGTGTTCAGGTGTGCTTCGATGATTACACTTGTATGTCCCTCTGACTTCATGTTTGGACAACAATCAATATAGGATATTCGTCGAGGCATGGAGTCAATAAGGCACTGGATCGCTTTCTGAGGAATTGTGGCCCATGCTTGCTGCACTGCACGGGTCAGTTGTTCCAGAGTTGTGAGTGGCTGAGGACGGTTGACCAGTTGTCGAACAAATCTTGTCCCACACATGTTCAATGGGACTGAGGTCCGGAGATCTGGCGGGCCATTGTAAGGTTGTGATGTCGTGGAGAGCTTCTCTGGAGATGCGTTTAGAGCGAACCCGAGCATTGTCCTGCTGAAACATCCCATTAGTAATGTTCGCCATCATAGGAACAACTACTGGATTGAGTATCCTATCAACGTACTGTCGAGCAGTCATTGTGCCCTCAACAAGCACTAATTGTGATTTCACATTAAAGCCAATAGCTCCCCAGACTATAATGCTTGGCGTTGGCCCTGTGTGCCTCTCGACAATAAGATCTGGGCGGCGTCTCTCCCCGGTACGTCAGCGCACACGATTCCGGCGATCACTGCGGGCAAGACAGAAGCGCGATTCATCACTGTAGATGACCCTATGCCATTCGTCGACCCACGTCGATATTTCTCGAAACCAGGCCAGCCTTACACGTCGCTGTTGTGGGGTCAATGGAACACCTTCTGCAGGGACACGGGCTCGTAAGCCACCTGCACGCAGGCGATTACCAACTGTTTGTTGTGTAACGTGGGGTGCCACAGCTGTTCGAATTTGCGCTGCTGTTGCATGGGGTTCCATCCGGGCCATCCGAATGATGCGGCGATCCTCTCTCACAGTTGTCTGTCGCACTGGGCCTGTGCCAGATCTACGAGTGTGGGTACCTTCATTTGACCACTGCTGCCATACACGTTGTATGGTAGATGCCTGTCGGCCAACAAGTGCAGCGACAGTCCTTAGCGATAATCCAGCCTCACAGAGCCCAATTATCCGAGCCCTGTCAAACGGCGACAGTTGTTGATAGCGTGCTCTTCTCTGTCGTTGAGGCATGTTTGACGGGGAAAACTTCACTGCACAGACTGCAATTCAACTACGCTACACCAGAGTCCGTATACTGGAGTTGACTCCTCCGCGACCAATCACGTGGGGAGACCTGCAGCAACAATCCAATGGGCCTGAAACTTTGATCGTTTATATACCTACATGGCATCGTTCCATATCTTGAAAATCAACACAAACGACCAATGCCTTCATGGTATTGCACTTTCCATTTTCTTAAGTGTATGATACATATATACTATACAAATCTAACCTAGTATGTACATTAAGTTTTTCATTGTCAGAACACAGTGCAAATCAATATCCCTATAACTGACTGCCTAAGTTAATCATGAGACGAGTTCTTGCAGAACGCTATAAAAGTTTACAATCGGAATATGACTGATGTCAGTAAAGAAAATGTATCAAGTGATAGAACCATGCAAAGCAGATAGGATGATGTTACAGAGCTCATCCTGAGGTGAAACCTCCCGGCTGACGTTAGTCCACCAGTTCGGTGTACATTTTCAAGAGGCGAGACCTCCGCCATTGGCTAGTCATTGGACAGCTGCTAACAGCCTGTCTGTCTCCGGCATTCTGGCATATCGAGACCCCGAGGTGGGTCACGTGGCCTTTTGTGAGTCTTTGTGGGACCGCCGACCTAAATTACGTCCTTTGTCCCAGCAGTGATGGAAATGGCAAATCAATAAACCAACAAAGTAAACACGGCCATAATTATAGTACACTCACAAATAATCAGGGATCATTGAAGAATAAAACTAAGTCATGAACTCGGACACTAGTGGGACTAACGCGGTAACGTAAACAAACAGCAGTCCATCCAAGTATGGCATGCCACCAAAATGATTACAGCTCTCCACAAAGTCCATACTTATACCAGTATTCGGATTTCAGTTTCAAAGTGAAGCGTTTTAGCAGAGCGCAGAAGGAAGCATTTTGCTGTGTCCATTTTCCAAAGGGACCGAGGTAAGTACAGAAAATAAGGGGCAAGGAAATACGTGTGACCTGGGTAGTGATCGAAAATCAAATACGGGATTCGTGTTGACCACACGACACTTTGTAATTTTCAGGCCTTCGGGCTGGTCAGAGGTCGCTTGGTAGGTTCTGGCCCTTCGTGTCTGTTGCCCCATGAGATTTTTTAAGCTATATCTGCTTGTGTAATTATATCCTCACATAGAATTCTAGCTCTGCTATTAGCTGTACATTCTGGAAGACCCATACCAACGAACGGTTAATTAAGGCGATGGCTATAACCTTACCAAATAATGTTCAGTATGTACTCATGTATTTCCTGACAGGCTAGGAATCATTATATATCTGGCTTTAAAAGTTTAACTGAGTAGTCTGCAAGAAATCCGCTGCTTGTTCTGCGGGGGGGCATGCGTGTAGGAGGAGTGGTAGCAGGGACGATCGATGAACACTCTCTGTTCACACGGTGAATCTGCCCCTGCGGTATTTACCGCGAATCTTTCCAATTAAAGGGGAAACTCTCCCCAAAAGGCTAACTAGCAATAAGGAAAAGATAATGGAGATAATTCCATATCAATAGCTTAATGAAACAGATTTTTCAAAACTTTGTGTGAGCTTCAGTATGAACTAACAAATTATTTCATTTTTGTAAATATGTAGCTACATATTGTAACTAGTCCTTATAATCTTCATTTTTTCAACTTCTCCATTCAAAATTAAGCTCTGTGAAGAATCGGTTTAGGTTCTTTCGGGTGACGTTAAAATCTTGCCGTGCAGCCAATCAGTGTGCGATCTGCAATAGATATTGCATAAACGTCCTTCAACATGTGCGAAATACCAATTTAGTTCAAGAAATTCCATCCATAGAAGAAAATCAAATACGGGATTCGAAATTTCCCTTTCAAATCATTAGGTCGTGCTCCATACGTACGGTGCGAGTTGAAGAGATGCTAAGTACGAAACAAAACTGGACAACCAGACCCAGTGGGATCCGAACCCGCAACCTCCCGATGTCGCGTCGATTGCTCTACCAGTTGAGCTACGGTGTCCTAGGTCGTATTTGATATGCATCTAACAACTCTTCAACACGCACTATATCAGCGGAATACGACATAATAGGCCGCTTAAAATGCGGTCGTGAAATTCAGTATTAAAATACGGGAATGTTAATTTCGTGAGATCCACAATTTTGCATAGAATCTGAAAACCAGGGACATTATTTCTCGATTTTAAAACCTTACGTTATTCTAATGACGGTTGCGTAGAGAAGAAACCAGTGACAGTTCTGCCGTGTTGTGACAACCTTGCCCATCCTTAACAGACGTAAGGAAATTTTCAGTCTACGTCCGTGTAGGTCTACTTAAGGGCCAAACGTCCTCTGTTGGTTAATACAATCCCAGTGGAACGAGACGTCTGCCTTTATAACAATGAGCCTGATAACTACAGTCCAAGAGTACTAATCTGTATGTATGTGAATATATCGATCTCGGTCACTAATACGCTGGGAACGTTCCTCAGTTATACATGTATTTTTCTATGCTTACGAAATAAGCTTTACCGTGACTGAAGTGATTTCAGGAAAGGCCGAGAAAAATAACAAATTGATTATCAGGTCGGAATAAAAACTAGAACAAGTAGATCATTTCAAGTATTTATCCCTCCGAAAAAAACAACCATGCAACATCCTCAGGGATTGTGTTAAGTGGCACCAGGGTGTAATACACTGGCGGGAAAAAATCCAAACACCATGAAATAAGGAATGTAGAGTATAGAATTTTGGTAATATATTCGTAGAGGTAACGTATTTAATTGATTAAAGGTAAAAGACTACAAGTTAATATCCGCGTAAGAAAAGCCATATCAAATATGCCATGCTGGTCCGTTAATAACCGGTGTAATCGCCTGGCTGTTGAATGCAGACATTCAAACGTTCATGTATTCCGTCGTACATGTGCCGGATGTCAGCTTCTGGGATTGAGTTCAATGCCTGTTGCAATTGGTCGGTAAATACAGGGACTGTTAATGCCTGTTGTGGATGATGCTGGAGTTGTCGTCCAATGATGTCCCGTACGTGCTCGATTGGGGGACAGATCGGGGGATCAAGCAGGCCAAGGCAACATGTCTACACTAAGTAGAGCACGTTCGGTTACAAGAGCAGCATGGAGCCGTGCATTACCCTATTGGGAAAACACCCCCGGGAATGCTGTTCATGAATGGCAACACAGCAGGTCGAATCACCAGACGGATGTACACATCTGCAGTCAGGGTCCGTGGGAAAACCACTAGAGTGCTACTGCAGTCATAGGAAATTACTCCCCAGACCAGAACTCCCCTGCAGGTCCAGTCTCTCGACGTCGCAGACAGGTGGAACGACTTGCCAGGAATGTCTCCACTGTGCATGCGTGCTGGCAGCTGTCGTCACTGCAGGTATGCTTGCAAGAAGACCGGGCTCCGGACATCCCCGTGGCACAACCGAGAGGGAGGACCACCGCGTTCTAACCAACACACGGCCATCACTGGCACCTAAGCAGAACCGCCTTTCATCGGAAAACACAACGGACTCCCACTATATCCTTCAATGATTTCACGCTTAACACCACTGAAGTCGCAGACGGCGGTGGCTTGGGGTAAGTGGAATACACGCCACAGGACGTCTAGCTCGGAGTTGACCTTCAAGTAACCGATTTCGAACAGTTCGTTGCGTCGCTGTGGTGCCAACTGCCGCTCGAATTGCTGCTGCAGACGCAGTCCACTGCGCCACAGCCATTCGCTGAATACGGCGGTCCTCCCTCTCGGTCATGCCATGTAGACGTCCGGAGCCCGGGCTTCATGCGAGCATACATTCAGTAACCACCGTTGCCGGCACGCATGCACAGTGGAGACATTCCTGCCAAGTCGTTCTGCTATAGTGCGGAAGGAAAATCCACCTTCACATAGCCCGATAATACGGCATCGTTCAACCTCAGTGAGCTGTTGATACTGGCCTCTTCGTCGTAGTAAAGGCATTCTTGACTTACTCACTCCGTCCATTCTCACAGGTAACTAATGCTCTCGCACATTAAAGCCCGTATTTAAATCAAACCTGATGGACATCGCCTTGGGGCCGCTACTTTCAGATGTATAAACATGCCTACGAACGTTCGTTAATCTAGCAAACCCCTTCTTGTTTGGATATGATTTCCGCCAGTGTATGTACATACTGAGGGGTTGTTGTGTTAGTGATTCATTTGTCACGGATATCAGCGATCAGTTGGCCTTCAGGAAGCCTGTCTGTTCCACTCTGTTTTGACTCTGCAGACAGTAACTGTGCTGAGGTTAGAGGTGAACAGTATTTGCAACATTCAATGTAGGGTACAACCATGCCCTGCCAACGAGTATGTGTTCCTGTTGAACAAGTGCAGTAATTTCAATGGGGTCACATTGTGGGCCTGCGGGAAGCTGGATGGACGTATCGACGGACTGCTGCACTTGTTGCGCACAGTGTATTGGTGGTTTGTCACCGCTTTCAACATTCTCACACTGTAAACCCGACTTCGGACGTCAGCATAATACAGACGCACGTCAATATCAACGGATAGTGCAAGCAGCGGTCGCCGACCAAATATTATCCGGGAACGAATTCCGATCACATGTTGCACCTGCTGTGTCACCAAGGACCATTGGAAACCGTCTGCTTGCAGTAGGATTACGATCCCGTGTGCCTCTGCCAGGCTACCATTAACACCACGATACCGCCAAGCACGGCTACTCTGGTGTCGTGAGGGGGTCGACTGGAGAGGGGAATGGCCCTCTGTTGTCTTCAGCGACGAGACTATATTCTGTCTGTTTGCAAGTGATGGACGTACAGATGTACAGAGTATAGCTGGTGAGCCACGCATTCCAGAGTGCAGTTCCCATCCCAGTCTTAATGGTATGGGGGGGGGGGGGCATTATTAAAAAAATTCGCGATCACAGTTGGTGTTTCTACAGGGTAATGTAACCATTGCCCGCTACATTGCACAGGTTGTTGTCCATATGATACTGCAGTTTCTTCGACTGGAGGGTGATGAGCTTTATCAGAATGACAATGCACGTGCATATACAGCTGCTGTGACGCAAAGTGTTCTACGTGGTGTACAACAAATGCCATTGCCAGCAAGATCGCCGGATCTCTCGCCAACGGAACACCTATGGGACGTGATGAAGCGGGAACATACGCGTTCTCCAGAGCCTGCAAGACCATTGACGAATTGCATCAAAAGGTGCAGGATGCTTGGAACGATGTATCGCAGGATGCCATTCGGTTCCTTTATGATAGTTTGCATGCGCGAATAAACACCTGCATTGCCGCAGACGGGGGTACACTTCGCACTGATGTTACTGTTTGGGCGTCCATTAGTGTTCCTGGCAGGGTCGAGAATTTTAACCATAATTGGCTAATTCCCCTGGCAGGGGGTCTGGGTGTATGTGCCGTCTTCATAATCATTTCTTCCTCATCACGACGGGCAGGTCGCATACGGGCTTTAAATCAAAATACCTGCACCTGGCGAGCCGAAGTCCTCGGACACATACCAGCACAAAAAGCCATACGCCATTTCATTTTACTGTGACATGTTTGTTTCATTCGGTCTGAATTTGTAATCATACTTTGTATACTCCTGCAATGATGAACTACCTGTCACTTCGCTTATGAATATAATGGTCTCATGTTTGAGGATGTTGCATATTTCATTTTGGTCCGACAGTGTAGGATTTATGGTCTTCCAAATGGGCAATAGCCTAAGTAAAACTTAATACGATGCAACAAAGCCAATGAACTCACAGTTGCGACTAACGGCATTCTGTAAGAATGAAGTGAGCACTCTCAAACAAACATTCCGTTTGGAGCAAATTAAAAAATTAGCTGTATTTATTTAATCGCCTTTAGAAATATGTAAATATGCCAGTTCTGGCTACTTGATTGTTATAAATTTGGGAGATATTGGGACTTAAAGAATGGTACGATGAAAGTTTTTGTTAAAGAAAAGTAATCGAAATTCTCACATGAATTTATGTTTCGTTGTGTTTGTAAGACCTTTAGCTGCGATTAATCACTAATTTATACAAATCAGAAAATTGTGTGAATCATACATTTAATAACTGCTTCCTTTTAGCATTTAATACAAAATCTTTTCAAAATCTTGAAACAGTAATCAGATGTGTTTTTAAAATAGTCTTGGGTTCTTGCAGTAAAACGAGCTGATATCTTTGCTTACTGATGTTATTGTTATGAGGGGAACTGTCGATATGCCAGTGAAGATGTTATTTTGCTACTGCAGAACATCGGCCAATTGTTCACAATCAAAGTTATATGAAAAGCAACGTATCATATATTTGTACAAACAGAAAAAATCGATCCATTGAAGTGCATTTTGTATTGTGCTGCGTTTATCTTCACCTTCAGTTAGTCAGGGTCATGTTGTGTTTGCTCAGGAATTTGTATGACATCTTGGGTGTCGTAGTGAAGACCATAGGAATTTAATTTAAAGTTAAATTAAGTTTCGTGCGCGCGGAGAAGGAACAACAATCTATTTTAAAAAGATACATACTTGTTCGCCACCTAAGAGTCCCTGAAGTTGTAATTTTAAAATCGCGCTTTCTCATGATGTAATTGCCCGACTCGTTGTCTGAATGCTCAGCGTACTGGCCTTCGATCCACAGGGTTGCGGGTTCGATTCCCAGTCGGGTCAGGGATTTAAACCTTCATTGATTAATTCCAATGACTCGCGGGCTGGGTGATGGTGCTGTCCCCATTACCCCTGCAACTCACACACCACACATAACACTATCCTCCACCACAATAACACGCAATTACTCGTATGTACACATGACAGATGACGCCCACCCTCATCGGAGGGTCTTCTTTACAAGGGCTGTACCCGGCTATAAATAGCTACACAAAATTATTGTTATGATGTAATTGTTGTCAAGTTGCTAAACGCTACGAATATACGTTGTTTGTAAAGAAAATATGGCAATATGGGCAATATGATAACATTTTATACTTGTATCTGCCTCATGAAAATGTTTGCACCGAGCAAACTGGAAAATTACGCAGGAGAATGAGGGACTCGGCCATGGAGGGTAAGAGAAGTAGAGGGAGATCAAGGTGACCGTAGCTTTTAATGATGAGGAGTGTGGAAATCGAGGAGGCCACAGAGTAAAATAGAGGATTTAGGAGTCGCGTAATCAAGTCTCAGGCTTGCACGCTGAACAAGCCAGTTATCCTGTATTCAGGACTCTGTTACCGATCACCCACGGTTCGATCTCCATGATGTGCGACTAATTCTGTATTCCGGTTCAGTTAGCACTGGTAGATATCCGCTGTATTTTTAATATTCTAATTGTAATATCAGTTTTCCTAATACATTGTTATTACTGGTATCGTTACCTTCTTCGTTGTCTACCGCGCTTTCCACAACTCTGGGGTCGTGGCAGCGAACTGCGTCACACATGTAGATTTCGCCCTGTCTAACGGCCCGATCCACTTCCTGACGTTAATCCTGTATGGAGTGATGTAATCGCTATTGCGTGTATCTGCGGTGGGTTGTGTGGTGTGTTGTCTGAATATGAAGAGGAGAGCGTTAAGACAAACCAGTCCCCAAGCCTGAGCTCTTAAAATACCCCACCCGACCGGGAATCCAACCCGAGACCCACTGAAACGAAGGAAAGTACGCTGACCATTTAGACACGGAGTCGGATTATTATTGTTATCATTTTAATGTATGAGAAAACTCAACTCGATGCTAGGCGTAACTCATAACCATGTCCTTGAAGAAAAGAATAGGCATAAAAGCTTGAATTCTAGAATATATCCATCATGATATACGGTGAAAAAAGAATGAGACAAATGATCGGGTGTGACTTTTCAGTAACGTTTGTCATGTACAGATAATTTTGGGGATATTTGAAGTTTTGTAAAAAAAATATATAATTGTGAAAATCTCTTATTTTTCCTTACACAGTAATGTCGCACGAAACGTAAAAGATTGGAAATTATATTCTAAACAACTTTCCCTATGTATAGGTTTTCGATACGGCGGATATTAACGGAGAAATATGATATTTACTGCCTTGACCTCTATAAAACTAACCCATTTTGTTATTATCGTTGCCTTTATAATGCATGACAACTCTACTCGTTGCTGGGAGCATCTTAAACGACTTTCAGAGCTGAAAACAAGCAATTGCCTAATTTCATTTTAAAACACTTTTCGAATCTATTTCTGCATCCATAAGCACAACAGCCTGGCGTAATTTTCTTCAAAACTCAGACCTCAGAAATACGTAAATTCACAGACATTTCGAAAGTAATAATACAAAATATTCCCCTATGTTTAATAAAAGTATATTTTCGGCAGTATTATAGTTAAAACAGGTAGCATGTATTTCGCTGAATACATACGTTTAAATCAACTGACGGGACATTTGGCTAAAACATGGCGGAACCAATCAGAATGAAACACTCGTTGGCCACGCTGTACATATGGTGTTACTGTACTCCGTGGGCAAGCCTAAACGTACCCCTCTTCACCCCACCTATCAAGTAGTTGCTACTGCTTGTGCGCGAAGCGGCCTGAGTTGAGCTGAACACATAGCTATTGGTTGTTGGCAAAGACATGAGCTAGGCAGCGCGAGTTCAAATAAACAGTTGAAATATCAATGGACATACACTAATAAGAGCGAAAGAAAACCAATTTGGGGATTTAAGGATAGGCTGAGCCTCAAGAAGCGCCTGCAATGTTTGGACACTCAGTTCAGGACGCGAACTTTTTGTAAGCTACTGCATTAGTGGATGGGTAACCAATGGACCGTGCTCTCCAATGCAGTTTGCAGCTGTAGGTTACGTAACGCCTGCCACTGTAATAGGATTAATGAGTCATCGGGAATATAGTTTACAAGACTGCTGTTAGGACAGCGCTGATCTAGTTCAGAATGTTGTGTCATGAGTACACATCGCATATATGTTGTTTGAGTCATCAGTCCGCACACTGGTTTGATGCAGCTACCTCTCTATCCTCTCCTAAACTATTCATTTCTACGTAACTGCTGAATCGTACATCTGCTCCAATATACTCGTCATATTCACACCTTGGTCTACCCCTACCATTCTTACCGTCTACATTCCTACAAAAACCAACTGCACAAGTTCTGAGTGTCTTAAGATATGTACTATCATTCTATCTCTTCTTGTGATCAAATTTAGCCAAATCTAATCCTCTCAAAAATTCTATTCAGTATCACTTCATTGGTGATTCTATCTATCCATCTCACCTACACCATTCTTCTGTAACACCACATTTCAAGAGCTTATATTCTCTTTCTTTCTGAGCTAGTCATTGTCCACGTCACACTCCCATACAACGCCACGCTCCAGACGAAAGTCTTCAAAAACATCTTTCTAATTCGTATATCAATGTTGGAAGTGAGTAAATTTCTTTCCTTAATAAAGACTTTCTTTGCTGTGCTAGTCTGCATTTTATGTCCTCGTTACTTCAGCCATCATTAGTTATTTTACTACCCAAGTAACAATATCCATCTACTTTGTTTAAGACCTAATTTCCTAATCTAATATTTCCTGCATTACCTTACTTCATGCAACTAAACTCCATTACTTTTGTTTTGAACTTACTTACTTTCATATCTTGTGCTCCTTATCCAGGACTCTCTCCATATCATTCAGTAATTTCTCCAGATCTTTTGCAATCTCAGATAAAATAATAATATCATCAGCAAATCTAAGGTTTTTGATTTCCTCTCCTTGGATTGTGATTTACTTCCCAAATTCCTCCTTGATTTCCTTTACTGCCTGTTCTACATAAACATTGAAAAGGAGGGGCGACAAACTGCAAACTTTCCTCACTCCTTTCCGGATTGCTGTCTCTTTTCGGTTATATATGCTGTACAAATCACCAGTGTAGGCCTTACCATACAAGCATGTTGCAATAGGTCGTGAAATATGCGCTTATGTATGCACTTACTTTCATGATATTGAACGATTTTACATTCGGGAGATAGTTGGCTCAAACCCTACTGCCGAGAGCTTTGAAAATGGTTTTCCGTAGTTTCCCATTTTCACACCAGGCAAATGGTGAGGTTGCCACGTGGTGTTACCTATCAACAGTACCTTGAGAGCTGCACAGGCCATGGATCTCTATAAAGTGAGCTACACATGTCGTGGATTTGTACGCCATGGCCGTTCAACAATACTTCACATCACAGCCTGGTACGGTTGCTAAGTAACATCTCGTCACACATTTTATTGAAGGAAACATTTATGATAATTATTTTTATCTTCCCAAAGGGAAATTTAAGTACATTGTTTAGTGTGATTTTGTAGTGAGTTAATACAAAATCCTGTCGCAGATGTTTAGCGTTTAAGAATGCTCATTTATTTACTGCATGCGATCGCAGCCTTGTGCGTTGTAATTATATTATGCTGCATACAAGGGCGTAATTTTATTAATTCTTTTGTACATTTCTTGGGAGTTCCAATGTCATTATGCAATTGTTTTCTTACACTGTTCGCAAGTCATTTTTAATGTTAATGCACAGGGTCTGTCATACGAACTAAGACCGAACGCACGGTGTTTGTACTCTACGCTACAGCAGCTGCCTCAGCCGAACGTGTGTCGCGCGCGGCCGCCCTGCTTTAAGCCACACACTATTAGATCTGGTGAACCAGTGGGAAATACATCAGCTTTGATTACTTTTTCTGCAAACACTTCCGAGATTGTAAGAAGGGAATCTTCTGCTGTATGAGCAGGAGCTGAATCTTGTTGAAACCACCCACGATATTTTTCTTCCGTTAACTGGTACCTCACTGCAGTTACTGCCGTCTCGAAAAATGTGGCCCTAATTATTCGTCTCGCTCTGAAAGCGCACCAAACACCAATCTTCCTATCACAATGAGGGATTTCATAAACTTCATTAGTATTTTCTTCATACCAATAGCAAGAGGTATGACTGTTCACACGACCATTGAGATGAAACCGAAACTTTATGATTCGAAAATACGGCGTTGCAAAGATAATGTACTCACCATGTTAACAGCAGGGATTCAGACTGGCTACTGACTGGCCAGGTCGAACACGTGCAGGCTGCTTGCAAGGTCATGAACTATGCGTGCCTCCCATACTGGAGCTTACGTTCCGGAGAGTAAAAGCACCGCTTCGGCGGTCTTAGTTTATATGAGACACCCTTTATTTACTGTTCCTTGTTTTGAAATATGTATATACCTCTTTTCTTTTACTGAGCGAGTCATCGCGCAGTTGGGGTCGCGTAGTTTTGAACTTACGTTCGTGGGATGGTGAGTTCGAATCCCACCGTTGGCAGCCTTGAAGGTGGTTTTACCGGGCGAGTTGGCCGTGCGCGTAGAGGCGCACTGCTATGAGCTTGCATCCGGGAGATAGTAGGTTCGAATCCCACTATCGGCAGCCCTGAAGATGGTTTTCCGTGGTTTCCCATTTTCACACCAGGCAAATGTTGGGGCTGTACCTTAATTATGGCCAGGGCCACTTCCTTCCAACTCCTGGGCCTTTACTATCCCATCGTCGCCATAAGACCTATCTGTGTCAGTGCGACGTAAAGCCCCTAGCAAAAAAAAAAAGGAAGGTGGTTTTCTGAGGTTCCCATTTTCACACCAGGCACATGCTGGGGATGCTCCATAATTAAGGCCGCGGTCACTGCCTTCCCAACTCTAGCCGTTTCCCATCCTCATGTCGCCGAAAACGTTCAGTGTGTCAGTGCGAGGTTAAAACACTACCAAATATAAAATTCATACTTGATTGACCCCCGTATGTTCAGACAACCAGCAAGTAGCGGCTTACACACAATAGTTAGTCAATTGATTCAGTCTGGTAGCTTAATTTCCGTTCCTGAATTTACATTCACCACTCGAATTGCGTTAAAATGTTGTGGCAAAAATTACGAGCTAAAAGTCCACTTCATTGTAATTTCGCTGTTGCATGTGGTGGTTGGAAGTTACAGTGATGTTGAAACAAGCTGCCACCTGTGTACTTCCCTGTAAGTGGAGAGACTGACGGGAAAACATACTGGAATGTGTTTCATTCCCTTGTTCCACTGCTGCTGCGTTATTTGCCGTGTTCCGCGCCCTTCTTCGGAACTACGTCGCCATTCAACAGCGCACATCCATACTAACAATGAGATTATAAGCATAGTGAGCACACGCACAGAATTTTTAATACAACAAATTTACTGTAACTTATGAGAGGCTTTATGAGAAGAGACCTATCTAATTTCTAAATAATAGTATTTTTCTTTTTGTGATATTTTTGTGATATTTACAATTTAAGTTTTATTCAGTAACTAGCAGCTATTATTAATAATGATTGAGGAAATGAACATCATAGAGCAGGGCCTGTCAAACGTCCAACGTCCAAAATCTCACGCGTGCAAACCGAAGAGCAGCTGTAGTGTGCACCGTACATTTGTTCTACTCGGCTAAGTTCGGACCAGCGTTCTGTCTCGGGGCGAATTAGCTAAGCTGGGCTCAACTCGGCTCGGATTGCGAGCCCTGCAGAGCGAGAGAGACAGGCGTAGGGAAATAGAGAGACATAGCTATTGCTCGAAATGGAGGAGTGGAGTATCTACACTCTGGTCAACCTAGCCAAGTCGACTTTTGCACCTTACAATAGAGAAATACTAACACAACGAGGCGTACGGTGAGGGAAATTCTCACTGAACTGCAAGGATTAAAAGAATGCAACGCAAACGGAAATAACGAACCTTCACCAACATGCAACAGCTGCAGACTGATGAGGAAAATAATGAACTTGGAATACGTAGAAGGCTAGACACGTGTGCAAAACCATTGCGCAGTGGGAAAGAGGGATTCACTTACTACATGCCCGATGCCGGTTTACAACTAACTGATTGATTACGTTCCGCCAGTTCATCATGCATACTACCAAAACATTACATCTGTTACAGACTCAGAAAACATCCGTGATGAGCTGTGTGTGATGATAATAATAACTACTGTTAAATAACACATTTTGCCTGGCTGAGTGGCTCATACGTTGGCACAGCGCTCCAAGCGGGAGTTGACGACAACATTAAGCTCCAAATAAGATGTTCCGTCACACCGTGTGTGCATGAAAAGTGATAGAGAGGACATCAGACGAATCAGGGACGAATGTGGTAGAGAAAATAAACAGAAAATACTAAAATAACATAAAATACAACGAAATATGCCCAAGGATACAACAGAACAGAGCTGAAGAATCAAATTGTATAAAACAAAGAATGCAATTCAAGACAAATACAGGTTACGTCCGATTGCAGTCAATATGAGATCACATGAAATGTGTACGAGGTCATAACGTACCGAGGGAAACCACCCCCAAATTTCTCTTACAATATGACAAGTGTGCTATGTCATTTGACGTTGGGTTGGAGGATTAAACTGGGGAGGAGGACCAGTAGCTCGCCCAGGCGGCCTCACCTGCTATGCTGAAGAGAGGCCTTATGGGGGAGGGGGCAGATTGACTATTTGCTGTACGTCGCACCGACACAGATAGGTCTTATGCCGACGATGGGATTTCAAAGGTCTAGGATTGGGAAGGAAGAGTCCGTGGCCTGAATTAAGATACAGACCCAGCATTTGCCTGGTGTGGAAATGGAAAACCACGGAAGACCATCTTCAGGGCCGCCAACAGTGGGGTTCGAACCCACTATATCCAGCATGGTAGCGTAAAACTGCATGCTCCTAACTGCACGGCCAACTCGCCCAAAATGGAACTGAAAAGGTGTGCGGATAATCGATGAATAACTAGCTGCAGAGGTCAGCTTACAAGTGATCTGTCCTCACCGAAGATTCAGGATAGACTGAAAAGTATATTAATACATGACCATATTTTAACACAGTTTATGTCAGGACATGGAAAATTTGGATCATGTTTTGTGTGGTTTAGAATCAATATCCAGCAGCCCTACACTTGTTGCTGTAAAATGCCACAAACTGTTTATCATCTTTCATTTTACTGATCCGTTTTTGAAAGAACTAGAAATGAATTAGTAATTAACTTAAATATGTGTGATATACAATATAAAGCACCCATTAATTTATTATTTCAAAAACGTTGCTGTGGTAATGCGTTTGCAAAATTACTCCATTGTCAATGAATATTGAATTTTCACGACCGCATTGTAATCGAAACAGACTTTCAACGTATTAGGTCGCGAAATCAGGAGGTTGTGGGTTCGGATCCCACTAGTGTCCGGCTGGCCATTTTTGATCTGTACTTAACATCTCTTCAACACGTACTACATGTACGTAACACGACCTAATACTTTGAAAGTCTGTTTCGATTACTCCATTGTATTTACATGTCGCCCCAGTTTCAAATTTTAGTTCTTATTTCATATAATCTAGTTTTGTTATCTATAGCCCTAATATGCCATGTGTAAAATAGGGTTTATACTCGGATAAACAATAATAATAATAATAATAATAATAATAATAATAATAATAATAATAATAATAATCATCATCATCATCATAATGATGATGATGATGATGGGCGAGTTCCAAATTGACCACGTAGCAATAGATAAGAAGCACCACTGCGACATTATGAACGTGAAGGTTTTACGAGGAGCTAACATAGACTCCGATCATTACCTGTCCATGGTTAAGTTGAATCTGAAACCACTGTATAAGACCAAGGCTATGCTTATGAAGAAAAAGAATATTCCTAGATTTGATATCACCAAACTTAAAGAAGACAATGCAAGTTACCAAGAGAATCTGAACCAACACATCAATAGGATTAACGCCACTACAAATTGGGACCCATTTCGGGATGCTATAACAGACGCGGCTCAGAAGACGATCCCCAACAGACCTAAAGGAAACAAGCACCCATGGTGGTCAAACGAATGCGATGAGGCTATAGAATCCAGGCGACTAGCATGGCTCAAATGGAACCATCATAAAAACGAAACCAACCTACAAGCCTTTATTACACAAAGAAAGAACACCTCCAGCATCATAAGAGGGGCGAAAAGAAAATACAACAAAGAACTGATTAAGCACGCCGAGGAGAATTTTGGAAAAAACAACGCCAGATACTTATACAAAGGTCTAAAACAACAGACGACCCAGTTCACACCCCAAACTTTACACTTCCAGAGCACAGACGGATCATTGTGCCTCAATGATGATGACTGCATCAAGACCCTAGCTGATTATTTCCAAGGACTTTTGAATGCTGAAGAACCTGCGCAGCGCCTCCCAGTTAGAGAACCAGCTAACCCGGAGACCAAAGACATCCCTCCTCCCACCTATGAAGAAGTAAGAGAGACCATTCAACTTCTCAAGAACAACAAAGCTCCTGGAGAAGACGGAATAGTGGCAGAAATGTTGAAACAAGCTGGTGAGCAAACATTCAGGCACATACACAAAGTAATCCTGGACATATGGGCTAAGGAAAGGCTCCCAGATGATTGGACATCAGCTGTTATCCATCCAATCCACAAGAAGGGAAGCAAAACACATCCCAGCAACTATAGAGGAATATCACTCCTTTCAGTATCGTATAGTCTTTTCCAAGATTCTGGAACAGCACATAACAAGACAACTGGATAAAGAATTAGGAGAATATCAAGCAGGGTTCAGAACTGCAAAGTCTTGTGCTGGACAGATACAAAATCTGAAGACCATCCTTCAATATAGCAAGAAAAGATGCCGACAGTGGGTAGCTATCTTTGTCGACTTCCAGAAGGCATACGACTCCGTGGATAGGATCACACTCTTCAACACCTTAAGAGAACTGGGACTAAACGAAAAAATTAATAGGTTGGTGCAAGCCACCCTGCACAACACCACTTCCAAAGTTAAGTTTAGAGGTCAATTATCAGAGAGCTTCACAATCAAAACAGGGGTGAGGCAAGGAGATGGTATCTCATGCATATTATTTAACTGTGTCCTGGAAAAGATCATAAGAGAATGGACCAGGTCATTACCTGAGAACACCGGATTAAGAATGGGGTTTAAATCAGACAACCTGAGGATTCCATGCCTGGCCTTTGCTGATGACCTTACTTTATTAGCAAATGACATGCATGAGGCCACTATGCAGCTTCAAACACTGCACTCTATTGCAGCTAAAGCGGGCCTCATGATCAACATTGGAAAGACCGCGTTTATGACCAACATCAAAGATGCCCCTACAACAATGGGAGTCAGTGATACAAAACACATCAAGAGAGCTAAAAATGTGAAGTACCTCGGAGAGTGGGTATCGGAGGACCTAAGTGAAACGATGGCTCTTGAACAAAGGAGAATCAAATTAGACAAGGCCTACCATGCCTGCAGAAAACTGTATGCCTCAAAGCATTTATCAAAGAATGTAAAACTGAGACACTATAATGCAGTAGTCAGACCATCAGTCCTCTATGCAGTAGAATGCCTATCCCTAACTTAAAAAAAACCCACTGAGAGCCCTGGAAGTGCAAGAACGGAAATTCCTGAGAAGAATAATAGGGCCAAGGATCCTACCATATGGAAGGCGATGGTACAAACCCAACAATGAGCTCTACCAGCATCAAGAAAACCTCATAGATGCCATCAGGAGAAAACGTCTAACTTTCTATGGACACCTATACAGAATGGATCGTAATAGATTATCCCATAAGATCTTCAAGGTTGCTAACAAAGGCAAAGCTACTGGATTCCCCTGGACCAAACAAGTGGACAAAGATCTTGCAGAGCTTAATATTAATCAAGCCGCCATTACTGACAGAAATGCATACCGTTTAATGGTCAAAACTAAACCTTTCCTAACATCCCTTACATCAGCTAGCCACAAAGGAGCCGGGATTTGGTCAGAGGAGCTCAGGAAAGAATTCAGCGAGAAAATGAAGGAATACTGGGCCAACAGGAAGGCTCAAGAGGCCACTAAGAACACAATCCAGTATGCTAAAAGGGGCAGACGAAGACAAAAACACAGCTAGAACACAAGCACCGTGGTCCACAGATGACCTAAACGCAAAGAAAAAAAATACAATTTACATGTGCATTGCGTAATTGTTCTTCTGTGCATTTATAATATCTTCTAGAGAATTTATTTCCGTAAGTACAGTATATTATATTCCATGAACTTCTACTTTTGAGCTTCTTAGTTAGGTCCATAATTGAAGCGTGGTTCTGTTTTGAAAACTGTTAGATTAAGTACCTACCATGCAATGCTATATTAGGCCTATTCCTAATATGAGTTAGAAAATGGCGGCTTTAAGAGCGAAACTGCTGACTTGGCAACAATGCGAGACCAGAATACCGTCAGCTGGTGCACAAAGCCTCTCGCTTCGCCTCTAGATGGAAATTAAATATTTAATATGGAATGCAAGTCCGGGAGAGTGATTTCATCCCTTCGGTATTGAACACCGGGGTCATGCGGAATGGAGGACTGATTTGCTGCCAACAATTTCGCAGTAACTCGCACAGGAACGAACACAGAATTGCTCTTTCTCTTTTTCCATTAAGACTTTGCAGATTTTAAGGAAGCCTTAGATCTGTAGGATCACGACATTATTAGTGTTGTAAATATCTGGCTTGACTATCAGTAAAATGATATCCCTTTTCGAACTGCTCCACACGATCTTGCCCCCTTTTGCCGCATCAAGCCGAACTGCAATGAAAAAAATGAAATGGCGTATGGCTTTTAGTGCCGGGAGTGTCCGAGGACATGTTCGGCTCGCCAGATGCAGGTCTTTTGATTTGACACCCGTAGGTGACCTGCGCGTCGTGATGAGGATGAAATGATGATGAAGACGACACAGACACCCAGCCCCCGTGCCTGCAAAATTAACCAATTAAGGTTAAAATTCCCGACCCTGCCGGGAATCGAACCCGGGACCCCTGTGACCATAGGCCAGCACGCTAACCATTTAGCCATGGAGCCAGACACTGCAATGATTGGAGGAGTATCGTAGAGTGTGTTCCTGCTAAAACAAATATTTTTTTGAGCTGGGTGTCTATCTGAAATTAGAACCATGAGTTTCCCGACGCCATTGTAACCATGGCAACCATTGTTCGTCTAAGTATAATGGAGTCAGTAGCGTCATCTTCTCACTGTGCTGTTTTTTTTCTGTAACTAAGTGCTTGAGAAAACCTCATATCAAGTTAACCTCGTTCTGCTCCTCAGTCCGTAATTATAATCCTTGACCTGGCCGGAAAACGAACCCAGAGCTTTCGAATAGGAGGCAGGCTTACCACAGGACTGGTTATTAATAATAATAATAATAATAATCATAATAATAATAATAATAATGTTATTCGCTTTAACACCCACTAACTATTTTTGCGGTCTTCGGAGAGGCCGAAGAGCCGGAATGTAGTCCCGCAGGAGTTCTTTTACGAGCCAGTTAATCTACCGACACGAGACTGACGTATTTGTGTACTTAAAAATGCCATCGGACTGAGCCAGGATCGAACCTGCCAAGTTAAAGTCAGAAGGCCAACCGTCTGAGCCACTCAGCCCGGCATAACAGTAGGCGAGATAGGATGGCCGCAGTATTTCGCAGAACTCACATGTACAAGAAAAGATCTGATTCAGTGCAAGCTTACAACGCGGTGATTAAACCCGAATGTCTCTATGAAAGTGAATGCCTCCGAGTTACTGGAAAGGCTGGTCTGAGGGAAGGTGAGAAGTTTCAAAGGAAGATCCTTCGAAAAATAAAGGGCTCAAAGGTCGATACTGGACAATACAGGTTGCGAGGAGGAGAGGAATTATATCAGAAATCCGAACGACTGATGGAATCCATTAAGACGGGACGACTCAATTTCTATGTCCACCTATTTAGAATGGATGACAAGAGGTTGACTAAGAAAATGTTGACCAAACCCGATAGTTGACCTAAAGGATCTAAAAAATTTGGACTAAATCGTGAAGACGCTGTTAACAGAACGAAGCACCGACACCAGGGCTTTTGTGACGAAATGAAATGAAATGGCGTATGGCTTTTAGTGTCGGGATATGTCCGAGGACTTCAAGTTGCTAGGTGTAGGTCTTTTGATTTGACTCCCGTAGGCGACCTGCGCGTCGTGATGAGGATGAAATGAAGATGGAGACGACACATACACCCAGTCCCCGTGCCAGGGGAATTACCCAATTACGGTTAAAAATCCCGACCCTGCCGGGAGTCGAACCCGGGGCCCCTGTGACCGAAGGCCGGCACGCTAACCATTTAGCCATGGAGCCGGACAGTGTACTGGTGAGCATATTGGAGCGAACACTTAGCAGTTGACCGAGTGAGTGGCTACGCGGTTTGCGTCACTCAGCTGTGAGCTTGCATTCCAGAGATAATGGGTTCGAACCCCAATTTCGGCAGCCCTGAAGATGGTTTCCGTGGTGTCCCATTTTCACACCCAGAAAATGCCGCGGGTGATATGTTCCTACTCCTATCCCATCGTCGCCATAAGACCAATATGAAGCAAATTGAAAATTAAACGATCTTAGCGGTTCGACGAGGATGCTGGAATTCGGTGCGTGCCTTGGTCTCCTGTTTAGTGTTTTATTCGAGTAAGCTCCATGGCTGGTAAATGTAGCACATTCTGAAGATATTCCATTTTCCTGAGAAATAATTTCCTGATTTTGAAAGTAATCACACCCATAAACCTCCAACGCACATGTCTCCAATACTGCCTTCAGGAGGGCACCTATGGTCCTCGTTGATGTAAATGACTACATCTGTGAAATTTTCTTCATGATATCCAAGCTGATGATTTTTAAATACACAAACCAGTATATATGATTAAGGTAATTGTGATTTAGTGTGTGCTTGCTGTCATGGCTTACATTACCTTTGATATTTTATACTGACACAGTTCATTGATATTAATTTAATATACGAGTATGTTAATCATTCCAGAGTGATAGAGTGATGAATACTACTATTTCTTTCATTTAGGTCGACTGTCGAATACGTCAGCTGCTTCCGGGCTTTATTTCAAGTCCACTAGTTCATCATTCTTTCATTCTGCGTTCTCCTCCCCTGTTCCATCCATGGTGTTTGAGTCCGCGATCTAACCTGTAGGCACCCCTATTGGTGAATTCCATTATTTGTATTCCTACTTCTAGGTCTTATTGACGTGAAAAATCGATTCGAAGCTTACAATGTAACGTTAAAAATAATTGTAGCTCAACAGTATTGAGTAAATGGTAATGGTTTAGAGAAGAAGGATGAATTCACACGGAGCTGACGTCGTCATAAGGTGGCTGCCCATGTAAGGTATATCAGTTTACAGTGAAAGTCAGTTAACGTGCGGTGTATCTTGGCGTGCAGATACAGTCAGTGAGCTGTCACTTTATTTCGTTTTGACACGATCTCTCAGAAAACTCCAAAAATCGAAAACATATTGAAGATTTTGTAAACTAAGATTTATGAATTTTAGCGTGGTTTACAAATATATGACTAACAAAGGGGTAAAGGCCTATAAAAATATAATATACGGGAACGAGGCGGTACACACGACTGAATAAAGATCGAGAGAGTTGGCCGTGCGGTAATGGTCGCATAGCTGTGAGTTTGCTTTCTGGAGATAGTGGGTTCGAATCTCAAAGTCGACAGCCGTGAAGATAGTTTTCCGTAGTTTCCCATATTCAAACCAGGAAAACGTAGTGGCTATTCCTTACTTAAAGTCATGGCCGTTACTTCCCCGATCATAGCCATTTCCCATCATAGCGTCGCTGAAATCTTTCGACATGTTGATGCAACGTTTAACCACTATCAAAATAAACAAGTACTGTCCTATGCAGGACAGTGCAGTGACAGTCTCCTAGAGGAAAGATATGCCTCAACGTCTATAACTAACCGCGTTGGCGTTTATGTAAAAGCATATAAGTTCCTAGAAGGAGACTATAAATCAATTTCATCGACTGTAATTGTTAAAAACATTGAATATATTAGGGCCTTTCTATCGTGAAATTACCAGCATTTGGCCCCAAGCTGGCTGTTGGGGGGAGAATCAAATAAAACCAAACATGCCTCTCTAGAACGAATGAAACAGATATAAAAGCGTCGCAGGCATGTGTCTGCTGTATGCAAACTGATAACTGGAAAACGACGGGTCCGCTGCAAATATCGTACTTCATGTGGAACAAGTTAAGTAAAACCAATAGAAATTGACGGAGTAGGTGTGCAAGACGTAAATGTGTGTGATCGAACTCGGGCACTGCGTAATATGGGCCTCTGCATTACGCACCCGAAGTATGAATTGATTCGGCAAAATGCATCAAGACATTTAGAAAATATTTTCTGTGGTAATGAATTTGGACACGATAGTGATGCTTGTGAGAATCTTTATATTAAAAAGCCAATCATTTAAATGAATACAAAAACACTGACGCTCTTGAGGTCTTTTCAATCGTGAAATTACCAGGATTTCATACCAGCGTAGAACTGGGCTCATCAGTTGGGAAGCCACTACACCCTAGGACGCTGGCGGATAGCGCGCGGTTGACCTACTACTACTAAATGTTTCCTTTCCTCTCTTGAAGGGGCAGGCGGGCCTCCTAGACGGTGTCGCTGTTCCTCTAGCTAGGGGATCTGTATTTGAGAAGGAGGTGTGCGTTGAAGGTGAGAGGGTTTGCGACTGTGGCCTATACTAAGAACTGTCCCGGAATTCACCTTAATGCAGAAGAATGGAATGCCACGAAAAAGCATTCCCATTACAGTCATGATAGTAACCAGCCGCACCCACCTCTCCCGAATACAGAGGCGGAGAGCCACGGTAGAGCCGTGGCCACTTGCAGGCCGAAGCCTACTTTGCAACCGCCGACGTTGAAATATCTATCCATCTATCTATCTACCTATCTATCTACCTATCTATCTATCTATCTATCTATCTATCTATCTATCTATCTATGTTTTCATTACTACTCCCTGAAGGGGAGGGCCGGGCCACCTAGAGGATAACGCCCTCTCTCTGGCCAGGTTGAGGTATCATTGTAAGCCTTCTATGTAGGACAATGCAGTGACGGTCTCTTTGGGGAGGTATCTGCCTCCACTTCCGTAAATACCTGCGTTGGCTTTTATATAAAAACATACATGTTCCCAGAAGGAGACCAAAAATCTATGTCATCGACTGCAATTCTTGAAATCATTGAATCTCTTAGGCCTTTTCGATCGTGAAATTACTAGCATTTCACCCAAACGTGGCTGTGTAGGTGATTTTTCAAAATTTCATCTGGCTATTCCTTATCCCTCCCTGATTAGTGTTAATAGGGAATGGTTGTCCATTTATAATTCCTCTTAAAACAATTATAACCACCACCATCCGACCCGAAATGAAATGATCAACCAGATTGTGTACTAAAATACGTAATGACTTGTGATAGTTAAGATGGACTAAACACTGATTGATTTAAAATCATCAACTTTTTCAGGAGAACGATCTTTAGGAACTACAGTGAAACCTCGGAATGCGAGTAACTTCGTCTACGAGTGCTTTGCAAGACGAGCAAACATTTTAATTTTTTTAACTTGATAAGCGGGTGAGGTTCCGCAATACGAGCGTCACGTGTGTCTACGTTTTCTCCTCCCCTGTGCCTTTGTTGAATGGATGAACGTGGTCTTTGGTCCTGTAGTGAAGAAATACCTTTCAGAAAATAATCTACTGCTCAGTCTTGCTGGTTATGGATAATGCTCTTGCTCATCCTTGAGGCCCTGAGGCCTTGAAGACGTCTTACTGGAGGAATTAAAGTTTGTTAAAGTGAAGTTGCTTCCTCCCAACACTACTCCATTCTTCCAGCCTATGGATCAGCAAGTTATTTCGAACTTCAAGAAGCTATACACCAAAGCACTATTTCAGCGATGTTTCGAAGTGACCGAAAAACAAACCTTACCCTCCGAGAGTTTGGGAGAAATTATTTCCTCATCGTGAACTGCCTGAAGATCATCGATAAAGCCTGGGATGGAGTCACCAAGAGAACTCGCACTTCCGCTTGGGGAAAGCTGTGGCCTGAGTGTGTTCTTGGACGTGACTTTGAGGGGATTGTTGGTGACAATGAGCCGCCGATTGTCGATGAAATTGTGTCCTTATGGAAGACTATGGGGCTGGAGGTGAATGACGTGGACATTCAAGAGCTGGTGGAAGAACATAGCCAGGAACTGACCACCAACGAACTGATGGACGTGCATCGCAAACAACAGGAGGAGATTATGGAGATCTCGTTAGGGGAAGAGGAGGAGGAAAAGTCAATGGAATCTCTGACTTCAACTGACATTCGGGAGAAGTGCAACATGTGGGAAACGGTGCAAAATTTTGTAGAAAATTACCACCCGAATAAGGCTGTAGTAGTGCGAGCGAGGAATCAGTTCAGTGACAATGCAATGCCACATTTTCGTGAAATCCTCAAAAAGAGGCAAAAGCAACAGTCATAGGACAATTTCCTCGTTAAAGTTGCACGAAAAGAAAACAATTTCAGTGAACCAACAGACAGCAGTGATTCCGTTAGTGAAATTCTCATGTCATCGCTCGTCTCCCTCACACCAACAATGATTCTCTTGTAAGTAAAAGTGAACTTTAATTTATTTTACGTTATATTTTGTTTTAGAAATGGTATGCGAATACATATTTTTGTGTTGTGGACGAATCATCCGCATTTCAATTGTTTTTTATGGGAAATCTTGCTTTGATATACGAGCGCTTTGGATTACAAGCATGTTGCCGGAACGGATTATGCTCGCAATCCAAGGTTCCACTGTAGTTGCATATTGGCCATTTTCCAGACAGCTGGAAAGGCCCTTGACAGTAAGTAGAAATTATACAGGTGAGTAGATAAATTCAAGGGGTTCCAGGAAAAATAAAATGAAAAATCCAAGAACATGTGGTGAGAGGAGAGGAACAGGAACTACAGAGAAATGATGAAGTTCTGGCAGAAGAAGAAAGGACTAACCAGCAAGTCAATAGTTAACCGTTGTCAAAAGTAGAACAAAATTGAAGAATGAAGAAAACAGGTATGAAAGTTGTGAACTTTTCTTAGCAATACCTTAGGGATTTTATAGTTCTCCATAATGCAGACGGAGTTGATCTCATACTGAACATGGAATGCATGTGTTCAACCTTGGCATCTGATATCGTTAGTTTGGTCTTATTTCACAAGAAGTGTGATAAGTGTTAAAATATTCAGGGTTTTGATACGTCTTTCCTTTGTCGTATCCAGTATAGAGTTTAATTTTTAACCCCGACGTTATCCACGGGTTTGGGGGATATCTGGCTGTAATTACGTTTAATCAATGCTGCATGCTTATCAAACAACTCAGAAAATGTTAATTTCGTGACTTTATCATCGATATTATACGGAGAGAATACTTCATACCAGGGAGTTGCAATAGAGTTTTTATGAAATGCTTCAGAATTAAAATTACAAAAATCTCTTAGTGCAAACCATTTCCCTTCATGTTTGCGTGTTGATATCCAGAAGATGACACGTCGTGTCCAAGAATTCTACTCACTGAGATCTGTCCTGCTTTCAGGAGGGTGTCATTACGAATGTTTTAAGATTTATTATATTATGTGATGTATAAATAATCAAACTGTATTCTTTTCATATTGCATGAATCAATTGCGTCATCAGTGAACGCAGTACAACTTCTTTGTAATAAAAAACATAATTATGCATCGGCTCTACAAATGAATCCATGAAACGAATTTTGAGTGGATGGTAGATGCATGTAAGAATAGTTTACTCACGGCTAATTCAAGTTAAAGAAAAATAAACTCTGGTTTCCGACAGTATTTGGCAGGGAAGTCGTGAACTATCTTACGGTGTAGATATACGTTCGGTCATTTCGGTATTTGAGTTGGTTATTTGGACCCAAAATTGTGTTTGTTAAGCGTTTGAGATTCTTTTACTTCAATTCAGATAAATATATATGAGTGCGTATATCTGTTCATCTAACTATCTATTTGTTATTTTGGCAAGGGTGAATAGATTATACAAATTACATATTTCTTCGTTCTTCAGTTACCTTTAGATGGCAAAAAATTAGGGTGAAGTCCTTTTGTTGGTCTAGGGGGAAAATAGACGAAGATCAGAATATTCTGTAAATTTGTTAATGTTGGTACCATATATGAGGACAAAACGGACCTATACAAAAGGAAACGACAAACAAAACTTGAATGTCCATAGGACCCGAAAACTATGTTGTATGGTTTTGAGATGCACCATTTCCTGGATCGCTATAATCCCACGCTCCACCAAGTAATTTCATTCACCCGTTAAGCGTGGCGCGTTCAGGAGTGGATGGGAATCGTTTCACTTAGGTTTCTGTGTCTGTTCGACCTTCTAAATTGGTCGCAAGTCCTAACTCGTTTACTAACTCAGTTTACTTCATCACGTGTTGGATCTGTTTCGCCGTTCTTTACTTTCACTCAAAGCTGTTTGTCTTGTTCTAGCTGCGAAGAAATATATAACATACCCTCTGCCCGTCTGATTTTATAGCGATATTGAGAAAAAGAGAAACAGCTAAAATTGCCACCAGGTATAGATTTCTATATTCACTTTACCACTAAAATACAACGTATCCCTCATAACTAAGATTATATTTTATATTATACTTTTTTTACATTTTAAAGAAAAGTACGAGTGGACTTCAAGAATTATTACGGCAGCAAAGTAACTTCTATTGAATGCTGAACTACACTACAAAATGACGCTGCTTTTCAAGATAGTCACAAAGTATCTGTAAACAACGGTCTGAACGTTCTACCAATCGTTCACTTCCTTGACGAAGGAAATCCGCTCCTAAGTCGCAGAGCCATTCGAGAACTGTGAACTTCCTCATCGTTTGAACCATATAAGGAAAGATCTTCATTGGAGTAATCACATAAATGGGATTGTAAATAAAGGGTACAGATCTCTGCACATGGTTATGAGGGTGTTTAGGGGTTGTAGTAAGGATGTAATGGAGAGGGCATATAAGTCTCTGGTAAGACCCCAACTAGAGTATGGTTCCAGTGTATGGGACCCTCACCAGGATTACCTGATTCAAGAACTGGAAAAAATCCAAAGAAAAGCAGCTCGATTTGTTCTGGGCGATTTCAGACAAAAGAGTAGCGTTACAAAAATGTTGCAATGTTTGGGTTGGGAAGAATTGAGAGAAAGAAGAAGAGCTGCTCGACTAAGTGGTATGTTCCGAGCTGTCAGCGGAGAGATGGCGTGGAATGACATTAGTAGACGAATAAGTTTGAATGGCGTTTATAAAAGTAGGAAAGATCACAATATGAAGATAAAGTTGGAATTCAAGAGGACAAACTGGGGCAAATATTCATTTATAGGAAGGGGAGTTAGGGATTGGAATAACTTACCAAGAGAGATGTTCAATAAATTTCCAATTTCTTTGAAATCATTTAGGAAAAGGCTAGGAAAACAACAAATAGGGAATCTGCCACCTGGGCGACTGCCCTAAATGCAGATCAGTATTGATTGATTGATTGATTGATTGATTGATTGATTGGTTGATTGATTGATTGATTGATTGATTGATTGATTGATTGATTGATTGATTGATTGATTGATTGATTGATTGATTGATTGATTGATTGATTGATTGATTGATTGATTGATCTTTCCCCCAGATATACTTTCAGTCTGCCGATGATGCAAGATCAAGACTGTATGGCGGATGTTTCCATATATACCTTCGAAAACGTTGAAGCAAATCCTGTGTTTTGCGCGGCAGGTGAGGTGTTGTGTAGTCACAAGGAGAAAATGTTTTTTTTTCAACACTTGTTCTGCAAGGAGTCTGCTTAATTTTCCACACCTCTTACTCTTTATGGCGTTGCGCAGTGACGTCAATGTTGCACAGTAAGTATCGGCATTAAGTGGTGTGACTTATGCCATAATCTCTGTGTACACAACTCCTTCACAATAAAAGAAACCGGTGGCCATGACCTTCCCTGTCAAAGACGCAACTTTACCTTTGTTCCGCGCAGGCCAGGAGGTGTGTCTCTATTCCATAGATGCTCTCTTTGTTTGAAGTGTTACATGGTGCACTCATGTCTCATCGCCCGTAATGATGCGGCTTAGGAAATCACTGCCTTCCAGGGAGTCCAGAGACGCCATTAAGCGTGCGTATTTGTCTGAGGTGTCAATGATTGCGGAACACAGCATGAGCACACATTTTGATACTACATACGATCTCCGACGTTGGAATGATCACTTCTTATAGTGATGCACATGTGATGAACAATGTCCACGATAGTTAATCTGAATTGTTGCGAATCGTCGCTTGATTGCGTGATCGATTTTACGGCGTTCCTTCCGGATCAGTGTCACTTATGTCCGTGCGGCCTTGGTCAAATTGTTGGCACCATTTCACCCTGGCTGGACGCAACATTGCACTTGATCCATATACCGCCAGAATTTCACGGTGAATCTCTGTGCAAAAAAAAAAAAATCGCACTATCCCACGCACTTTAACTTTGGGGCAAATTTCTAGTTGACGCTCCTTCCACGGCATATTATGATGCACCTGCTATCAGTACCGCAGTAGAACTGTGTCTGCAGGGAGTCTGAACATGTACTGTATTCTTCCAATGCGCCACTGTTGTTGCGCTATGGTCTTAGCGTTGAGAGACATGTGTAACTTACTTTCTGGAACTTGATGTCAGCACATAGCCTCTTAATGTCGAATAATGGCAAGGAGTCTGCTCAAGGCTTTACGTCACCATACAACACACGAATCACGATCAGCAGCGTCATATGCCCTCACTCCATATGAGCACTGCGGAGAGGTTTGGAATTTAATCCAGGCTTTTGGCACGCAACCTATTGATTAGAAATTGTATACCACTATCTCTCCTACCCTGACGGCGAACATTCAGCTGGTGAATTCTTTTTCGACGAACCAGCTAACCAAGGTATCAGACCGTAGAGATCAAATTAATTCCTACTAGCTACATTTTAAATCCTCGGAAGCACCAGGGTGCCGGATTTTTCCTCACGCAGAAGATATTTAACCCGGCGCTGAATCTCCCGACATGACCCTGGCGCAATTAAGCATCTTCAAATCCCCATTGACTTTTAGGTCCTATTCTTCTTCTTCTTATACTTCTACTTCTTCTTATGAAGTGTGATAAATTGATGTGAAAGGTTTCACCTCTTGAAATTTCAGTTCGTTGTTCGTCACGTACTAGAGGTATTTTTGTTTGTTTTTGCTAGTGGCTTTACGTCGCACCGACACGGATAGGTCTTCTGGCGACGATGGGAGAGGAAAGGCCTAGGAGTTGGAAGGAAGGGGGCGTGGCCTTAATTAAGGTACAGCCCCAGCATTTGACTGGTGTGAAAATGGGAAACGGCGGAAAACCATCTTCACGGCTGCGACAGTGGGATTCGAACCCACTATCTCCCGGATGCAAGCTCACAGCTCACGGCCAACTCGCCCGGTCGTACTAGAGGTATTCCACTCATAAAGCTGATATTCGTTTACTATAAAGAAGACCACGAAGATTGCATGTATCACTGAGAGGTCACTCTTAATTTTAGTCGACTCTGACATAGCTGTAAGGAAGGCCATTGATCTATCATTTTCTTAAACTACCTCGCGTGCACCCTTCTTTCTAGATTTGCCTCGCGGACAAAAAAAGAAAAGTAGAACACAACTTGACATAATGTAAAACTTCCTTCTTATTCATTTGTCAGAAGTGTTAGTTCTAAACTTCTCCATTAACCATTTTCTCTCCTTGAGATGGAATTAAGCTGAAATACCTGAGTTACAGTGTAGGAAACAGCAGAAAAGCTCATTGCATACCTAGAAAGGAGAATTACCTAAGATATGCACAAAAATCAGTCTGCAGTGATTAAGAATCGTAGGCTTTGAAAAAGAACCAGCAATTCCCAAAGGAGTGAGGCAAGGCAGCAGTTTGTCCCCTCTTCTTTTCAATGTTTACAATAGAACAGATGATAAAGGAAATCAAAGAGGAATTTGCAAAGAGAATCAAAGTCCAAGTCAAAACCACGAGAATTGCTGATTTTATTGTGATTTTATCTGACTCATCAAAAGATGTGGAGAAGCTGCTGAATGGTATGGACAGAGTCTTGGAGAAGGAATACAAAAACAAAATAACTAGTCCAAAACAAAAGTGATGAAGGGCGGTCCAACAAAGTCAGGTGATGCAGGATATATTAGATTAGGAAATTAAGTCTTAAAGGAAGTAGTTTAATATTGTTACTTGGGTAGTAAAATAACTCACGATGGCGGAGGTAAAGGGGACATACAATGCAGATTATCATAAGCAAGGAAAGCCTTTTATAAGAAAAGAAATTTTCTCAATTCGAACATTGATATAGGAATGTTTTGAAGACTTTCACCTGAAGCGTGGCATTGTATTGTGCCCTACAGGACCCTATGGTTCCGGCCTGGCGAATGCCGGTCTCGAACCCAGAGTACAGTAGTGAAAGAACTCTCACACACGTGAGCTTGTGCACATAGTCTTACCTGAACACATATCAACGCTCGGCCGCACCATCGCGCACTTCTCAGGGATATCATGGGTGAACAAAGGGCAATATTAAGATAAAACACTAGGATATGTGACTAATCAGGTAAGAATCAGCTAAAATAAAATAAAAAATATATCTAACAGAAAACATCGCTGCATTCAAAGTTTTACAATCAGGGATTTATTACATAAAAATTTACTAATTACAAATATAAGAGCTTTCAAATATGATTGGGGTAAAGATAATGTTGAGCCGATGACAACCAGTTCACTGCCTTCACGAAACAGCTGTGCTGTAACAAGCATGTTACAATTGTGTAAGTAATGAAATCTAAAAAGTGGATATCTGCTGAAATACATATCTAACAGTAATTTCCATAGAATTTACTATGCCTCGTACCATCGAACCCCGGTGCAAACAAATATAAACACATAATGTACAGTGTCCTGACTCGGTCTCGAACCCTGGTCCCATGAAGAGTAAGGCGTAGAATATCCATATACAAACAATATAAAAAGGAACACAACCACCATGTCCAAGGGGTCAATATCAAACGGGCCAGTGTTAAAATTAAGTAGAACAAACAGAACAAAAATCTCTCCCTGCGTTCAAAACATCAAGGTCGTCTTCTCCCCCTTACACACTCGACAAGCTGCAGACAGCCATATAACCAAGTTTCAAGACTGTGACGTCAGGCACAATAACCCTCACCAGTCGTGCACTCGACAAGCGGCAGCCCACACAATTTATGACCCCAGCTGACTGACTAGTAGTTGAGTTCTAAGAAACTTCGCCTTTCAAAACACCTCACATAATCTGACTGCTAAAAGCACTCTTTTAAATACACACGGGCTATCCGCCCTCATCTCAATATCACCAGCAATATAACAAATCTTATTTCCGCTTCCCATGGACTTAACCTTGATAATACAAAGGCACAAATCAGTAAGCTATAGTCACATGGCCATAATAAGGCATCTAAAATGCATCCAATACACTCTCAAACTGTGCTGGGGCTTTCTCATATCAATTCATACAGTCAGCTACATGCTTAATGCCCACATCTCTCAAACATTCGGACTCGCTCGCCCTGTCAGTAAAGCTAGGTGAATTACGGGATAAATCCTGGTCTCAACTATACAGCCTACGTCTGCAGAGACAAATGCCTAAACGCGACACAATAAACAGTGCCCGCCTGTTTGACTAACCTACCATGACCAAGGGAGTTTGACCTGACCCATGAAGATAACACGTACGCTAATATAATACTATCGAAATGAAATATGAACACACCAACAAGGAATCTACAAACTATCATCTACCCTAATGTACGGGGTTCGAGCTAGAGGCCAAGCTCGTTATTACCCAGAATTTTCCTACCATAAACTAACCTGTTGGCTGACGGCCCCCCTATTCCTATCTAAATTTAAATGACATGCTTGAAACAGAATTGGAAAGCTCTGACCTTATATGATTGATGACATGACGGAGCGGCCCTTCCTGTGGACCACTGAATTTACCACATCATGACAAACTGCGACGCGCGCAGCAGATACTGGTGAACAATTGGAGACATTCTATCTTGCGTGAGTCCTTCGTACAGCTCCTTAGATGGTTGGAAGATGTCCCCTTCGACGTCGCGCTGATCAGGTACGCCCAACGTTCCTGGATCGATTCCCGATGTCGTGCCGGCTTCAGCTCCCGTTGTGGCTCCCTCGCAGTTATGATGTAGAAGCTCGTTCTGGCTTGATGCAGGGGTAATTCCTCGCAGATTCAGTAGTACTAGTTGTATGTGCAGCTCGAAGATGAAACGTTGTTCGCGATGCCGACTAGTAGCATGACGACTTCGTTCAAGCAGCCTTACGGTCAAAGAATGAGCCTGATGTGCCAGGCGGCCTTGCATTTATAATCAGGTTGACGTAGCCACGCCGCTTGATCGCGTGCAGGATACGCGCGCCCGCGACTCGAAGTTTTCCCCCACAAAGCACGTCAAGTACCCTACTTAACGAATGCATTTATGATTGCAGCCCTAATGCATATCAAAATTAAGCAGAAATTATGCAGGTTGCAATTCTTGTATCAGATCCAATGCATATCTTCCGTACCCAAAGATATTAATTTAATTATTTCTTCCCTCCGAAGGTTAGTTTTGCCGGGATCCGGGAAGCGTCCCCAATCTTCATTAAGAGGCTTGGCTTGGGACATAACTCCCTTTAATGAGGTTCTGGAGATTTTCATAATGACGCTCTAGCTCTCTTCACACGAGAACGCTTCTTCTGGAAACTTTTATGAAATAGACTATAAGACAATGACTTCATTGGTGGTCTTATGTAATCCCAATATCCAATACTAAAATCTATACTATTGGTCCATGAACAGAATGGTTCAGTATAGAAGTGGATGGGGACCGCAAACTAAAAATACATCCACGGTAACTCCTGCCTGTATTAAGAGGTGATTAAATGGGGCGACAGAGGGATTACGCACTTTGAACAATGAGAATACCTGTGAGTGGTACCAGTACGTGAGTAGCACCACGGGTATACGTTACCCAGGAACAATACCATTATGTGCGGCACATCACGGATCTGGGCGTTGCCTGTGAGTAGTACCATCCTTTGCATTCCACTGTAGCGGGAGAGCGGGTGGTTGGTTGCATATACTAGCGTCTAGCGAGAGTAGGTGTCGAGCGCTGCACTTTCACTGTGCTCAGAATAGACCTGCGTTACCTATGAGTTGTACCACTATATGAGGGACACTATGGGTCTCTGTTGGCTGTAATTAGTACCACTATGCGAGGAACACCATCGGTCTGCAGTGCCTGAGAGTAGTACCATTTCTCACGGAATACCATAGGTCTGTGTTCCCTGTCGGTGGTACCATAATGTATGATACACTGTGGATCAACATTGCCTATGATCAGGAACACCATGGTTCTGCTTTACCAGTGATTAGTACTATTATGAGAAGCCGATGACCAGAAGTTTGAACCGGTTTGGACAACAAATATCATCTCAGAAAATAAGGCATTGTGAATTGGATCCACTGATTGTTTAGGATGTATGATCGTTGCTTCGTCATCATACGTTTCAGATTCTAGTCAGTGGGTACATTTTGAAGATTTAATTATCGTTTCTTTTCATTACACCTCGTACTGTTACGTGCCGATGGCCTAGCTTTCAGGCTTCTTTGAACAATAAACATCATCATTAACTTCGAATACTTGTTGCAACAACCACAGCAGATAAGTGGTGGTGAGACCCTACTGATGTATTGACCCAGAATCTGCCTAAAAGCCGTGAATGAGGTTTTGGTGAAAACACTTTACCTCATAAACTGCCGAAATTACTTCTTCTGCCTATCACGGTCTGCTTTCCAGCCAAAATGTTATAATCCAGTGGTCGACATCCCACCGGCAATCTCCAGACGGAATGCTATACAGAGTGTAACGGTAAGGTAAGGAGACATTTCTCTCACGTAGAAGAAGAAAATGGTCATGGGTCCGTAAGCACTTTATTTCCATGTTAGACCAAATTTTCTACAAATCTACGAGTACATTAATCATGGGAAACACAGGAACAGAACGTACTAGCATATAGCATGAAACTCTTTCTTGAATGAATGTACAAAATGCCCTACCTTAGCAATAAATAGCAATAGCAATGTAATACTCCAGGGACACATCACCGCATCCGGGATTAAAGGTGACGATGGGTCAAATTTAGCTAAATTGATCTCCTCTCACCAAATTAATTCAGTATATATTTCTTCATGATTCGATTTACTAATCTCACCTTCAGCATTGTTCTGCAACACCATATTTTCTTTCTGTCTCAGCTAGTTATCGTCCATGTTTCATTTCCACACAATACCACGGTCCAGACGAAAGTCTTCAAAAACATCTTTCTAATTCCTACACCTACGTTTGAAAGTGTGCAATATTTTTTTGCTAGTGGCTTTACGTCCCACCGATACAGATAGCTCTCATGGTGACGATGGGAGAGGAAAGGCCTAGGAGTTGGAAGGAAGTGGCCGTGGCCTCAATTAAGGTACAGCCCCAGCATTTGTCTGGTGTGAAAATTGAAAACCACGTAAAACCGTCTTCAGGGCTGCCGACACTGAGATTCGAACCCACTATCTCCCAGACGAAATCTTACAGCCGCGCGCCCCTAACTCGCCCGGTAATTTCTTTTCTAAAGAAAGGCCTTCCTTGCTTGTGCTAATGTGCATTTTATGGTCTTCATCCTACCATCGTTAGTTATTTTACTATCCTAATTACAATATTAATCCACTCACCTTAAGACTTCTTCTTCTTCTGCCAGTTTTCCCACACCTGTGGTGTCACGGGTGCAAACTGTGTCACATATGTGGATTTTTCCTGTTTTACGACCGGATGACCTTCCTGACGTCAACCCTATATAGAGGGATATAATCGTTATTCCGTGTTTCTGTTGTGGTTGGTAGTTTTGTGTGTTCTCTGAATATGACGAGGAGAGTGTTCGACCAAACACAAACACCCATCCCCCGAGCCAGAAGAATTAATCCAACGTGATTAAAGTCCCTGGCCCGGTCGGTAATCGAATCCGGGGCCGTCTGAACCGAAGACCACAACGCTGACCATTCAACCAAGCATTCGGACACTTCCATTAAGACTCTATTTCCTAATCTAATATTTCCTGCACTATTTTACTTTGTTCGACTGCACTCTATTTCTTTTCTTTTGGACTCCTTTATCATCATCTTGTACTCATTCTCCAAGCCCCGTGGTGTAGGGGTAGCGTTCCTGTCTCTTACCCGGAGGCCCACGGGTTCGGTACCCGGCCAGGTCAGTGATTTTTACCTGGACCTGAGGGCTGTTTTGAGGTCCACTCAGCCTATGTCGTTAGAATTGAGGAGCTATCTGACGGTGAGATAGCGGCCCTGGTCTTGAAAGCCAAGAGGATTCGTCGTGCTGACCACACGACACCTCGTAATCTGCAGGCCTTCGGGCTGAGCAGAGGTCGCCTGGTAGGCCATGGGGATGCTCGGGGTGGGGACTCCTCCAAGACTGTCTATAACATTCACGAATTTCTCCAGATCTTCAGAAACGAATTCTGTCCCACGTGTCACGAATCAACATATTTCTGCCTTTTAAAGGAACCAGTTAAATGCCAATTTAATAATCTCATTATGTTCCGTATTGACTTTACAGTAAAGAAATGATGTCATTTTAATACACAAATTTTGATTAATAATTGAAATTACATGTTTCGGTCCTATTGGGCCGTCTACTGTCTTGAAAAAGAATATAAGTTTTATGGAAATGCTCAAAGCACCAGACTAAAAGTCCCTAAGACGGAACTTATCCTGGAAGATTTCAACTGTCATAATGTAAAAAATACCAACATAACAAAAAATTATAAAGAACATATTAAACACACTTGTTCTTGAAGCCTTGTACAAAAGTATCAATCGCATCAGCAACTTTTCTTCAAGACTTCAAGAACAAGTGTTTTTTATGTATGTATGTATGTATGTATGTATGTATGTATGTATGTATGTATGTATGTATGTATGTATGTATGACTTTTCGTTTGTGTTTTTTACTTTATGATAAGTTGAAATCCTGCAAGATCAAATTTTAGTACGCTGTTATTTTTTAGAGTATTTCTATAAACATTATATTCTTTTTCAAAACTGAAGTAGGCCAAATAGGGCGGAAACGTTTACACAATAAATATACTCCTGCCAACTCCTGGATTTGTAGACGTGGCCTCAAGGAAATTGAAACTCTAGCGCATGTTCTGGGATCTTGTCCTCATGGTGACTTTTAAAGAATACGCGTCGTTATAATATCTGCTCGTTAATTGCGATAACGCTGAAAGACTATGGTTTCCAGGTATTTGAAAAGGTTCTTGGCTTAGCGGACAACGGAAGCCAGAGAAGGATCGACATCATTGCCCTCAAAAATAAGAAAGGGTGTTACGTCATCGACCGCTTTGAAAGCCGTAAATCGCAGCCCTCATATGTCAACCTTAAGAAGAGGAATATTTACCTCCCAACATTTCCTTACTACAGGGAGGAATACCATCTAGAGGAAATCGACATCGTGGGTCCAATGATTGGAGCGAGGGGAACAACTCCCGTTTTATTGCGAGGAGAACAATTTTTGGAAGCAGATGTCTCTGCCAGTTACAATGTTACGGGAGATTGTGATCTGAGACTTAAGGCGTTCTTCTTCTGCTACTACTTCTTGACGTATATCTATCTCTCTTCTAAAAACGAATGTAAAAGTATACTTTGTCGCATGGCATCCTCAGAATGAGAGGAAGTATTCCATAAAATAAATATGGTAATTGTGTATTTAATCAACGTTTACGTATTGAATAGGGTAGACTATTGAAATTACATAATTTATTTTCAGTTAAATGATTTGTAAAGTCGGCTAAAATGACAAATCCGGAAATTCAGCCTGTGCATTGTTACATAGACACAGCCACAAGGAGAAAAAGTAGAGACGGAGGATGATATTACGTCTTTATAATAAGTATTGCCAACTGTCGTTGAAACAGGACATTAATGTTTTAGATTCCCTTTCTCTATTTATCTCCTTATATCTTACCTACATCAACTGTAATTCCATTCTTTAGATCGTCAGTGAATACGGAACTGGTTTCAAAACGAAGTGAACTGGTAGCTGGAAATATTGCGTGACTTGGAAGACATTTAACACCAGAATGAAGTTATTAAGGCAGGAGGTGTGAACGAACCATTAACATAAATTTGTTTGTTTATTGCCACCTAAACGTCACGCGAGAGTAACTTTTATCATTCCAGCTCTTTTCATATTAACACTTTAAGGACAAGCATTCAAACATGTGGTGCCGGCCCGTGTAATATATCTCAGTCTACCACACTAAAATTCATTCTGTATACCTCAACGACTAGAAATACGTAGTATAAAATAAAAGAGGTTCATCTCTATGTTGTAATGGTTAGTGCGATTAGCTGACTCTGACACGGAATTTGAAAAGTGGTACGAGGACTGGAACGGGGTCCACTCAGCCTCAGGGGGTCAAATGAGTGGACGGGTTCAATTCGCGCCTCAGCCGTCGTCGAAATAGTTTTACGTGGATTCTCACTTCCTGTCTAGGTAAATGCTGGGATGGTACCTAACATAAGGCCATGACCGCTTCCTTCCACAGGCCCCCTGTTCATGCTGCCATAGACAAACGCCTGCGGTCCCTGTTCGAAATACGAAAAACAGTCCCACACCATCACTCTATTACAATCAAATTGCCAGGTTGGCACGATATACTTCGGCAGAAGCCGTTCTCGGGTATATCCATCGGACCCAAAATAATATGAATCTTGCCTCATCACGCTATATAACCGATATCCACTGCTCCAGTGTCCAGTTACAACAGTCAACTCACCTCTTGAGTCGCCGAGCTTTATTGTCTTTCATTGTCTGCCATTGCAGTCGGTGTGCCTCAGTACATAATGTTCCAATTGAAACAGGTACTTCTGATGCTGCAATGTCGAATAGTAGCCATCGGTTTTGCCCTACGTTCGACAATTCCACTTTTCAGGGTTATGCGATTCAAGTCGGTCAAATTCTAGATTCCGGTTCATCCATCCGCCTTGAACTTACGCAGGACGAACGCTTCGGTTGATTTGGGTTGTTTAACTTCACTGCAATCATCCTGCTGTGGGAGGCCACAGTCATGCCCTTATTGAAGTCCGATATCTCTGTATCTCGTACTATCTCCTTGTGTACTGGATCTCGCACGTCCTGAAGCATATGTCGGATAAACACACAATGACGTACTGAATTGTCCACCTTCGTGGGTGCCCAATTACGTTTTTTTAGATAGTGAATGTCCGAATGGCGTAATCAAGTTCTTACTGTCAATCGAAAAGTGCCACTTGCTACTACTACTGCTACCACTAAAGTTTACAACCGTTAGGTTGTTTGGCAGCAGCTTTCCAAAGGTTCCGGTTTTGTGCAATTCTCTTCAGTTCTACATAAGATCGGCATTCCAGTTGCTCCACTAGTTGACCAATATATTCCAGCCTAGAGCTTCCCCTAAAATTTCTTCCCTCCACAGAGCCCTTTTTAATGAAGGCTAATAATCTCTCATGTCTGATGATATGTCCAATCCATGTATTTCTTCTTTCCTTCATATTCATTGACAAGCTCGAGGTTTCTCCAGTTCTGTCCATTACTTCCTCATTAGTAGCTCCATCTGTCCAAGAAATGTTTAGTATTCCTCTTTAGCACTATTATTCAAAAGCTTCTACCCACTTCCTCTTTGCAGCTCCTAGTATTCTGGTCTCACTTCCGTACAGAAATACGCTCTATACTTTCGTCTTCACTAATTGTTTCCTCAGACACCTTAAATATTCAACTCTGTCGATCTGTTCGTCTCCTTACGTCCAAGTCTTTCAGGACCAAAGTTTGCAACATTTTCTTAACACTACTCCTTTGTCTGATATCACACAGAATAAAACGTGTTATTTTCCTTTGAGCCATTTCCAGTTCATTTATCAAGTAATCCTGGTGAGGGTACCATACGCTAGAACGTACTCTAATTACCAATGACTTACACTCTCTCTGTTTTTTAGCCTTACTACTACCCCTGAATACCCTCATAACCATATGAAAATACATGTAACCTTTATTACAATCCCGTATTATGATCACCCCAATGAAGATCTTTCCTTATATTAACGCCCAAGTACTTACAGCGATCCCCGTGAATTGCTGCCAGCCCACTAGCACAGTCATTAAAGTTGAGAGGACTTCTCTTCTTCGTGAAATTTACAAGCTTACTTTTCACCTTGCTTACCGTCATGACATTGCCTGCTGTCCATCTCACTACTTTGTCTAGATCATTTTGTAGTCATTAACTTATTACTCTATACATTATACAAGAACAAAAACCGGAAAAAGCCTTGTCTATGATTCCAGTTCCTTTCTCATATACTCAGAGGTCCAATAACACTTCCTTGCGGGGGCCCCTCTTAATCATTGCAGGATCAAGTAATGCTTAATATACTGTAATTCTCTTAGTTATATTTTCTAGACATTTAGCCACCCATTCAATCACACGATTTTATATTACAATAATCCTGATTTCCGTCTGTAACCTTGCATGATATACACTGTAAATAGCCTTGAATAGCTGGAAAATATAGTCTATATCTTGCTGGAATACTACAAGTCGAGCATCATAGGAATAACTTTATTAAACACAAACTGCCTTCTTTCACATTACTTAATCATTTTAAAAACGTGTCTGTTACAGTCGGGAAGAATGCTTTCTCAGAGCTTCATGTTACACGCATACAGCTGACTGGCCTGTAATCCCCTTTATGTTTATCACCTTTACCTTTGTAGACTGGGGCTACTGTAGAAATTCTCCAGTTACTTAGTACAGCTCCGTCATAAAAATAGTAATCTGATGTGGTACTAGCCTTTAGCATATCCCAGAAATCTTATCAATTCCAGCTGCCTCTCTAGTTTTCAAATTTTGTATATTTTTCTAAATGTCTTCGATATTATAGGTAAATTTTAGTTCTTCGTTAGCATTAGTCACCTCTTCTACCTGGATATTATATCTATATACAACTGTCTTTGCATACTGCTGATTAAATAATTTTGCCTTCTGAAAATCGTCTCACACATACTCCCCTGGGTAGTTTAGAATTCTTGGAATGTCCTTCCTGGAAACCGTTTCTCCTTTAAAGTACCTGTACTGTGTATATTCCCTTCAATTTTTCACCAAAACTCATATGACTACCAATTATGATTGCCATCGTGTTATCCGAAACTGACTTCTATGCTTAATTAAATTTTCTGGCGAGTTCCTTCAATATTTCCCCTTACTTTTGCAAACTTTCCGAAATGTATTACTTTCCAATCTACAGTTCCTCCTTAATCCCTTTCTCTTTTAAAACATAGGGGATCTTCGCTACGCTTTAGCAGCGTTAAAGGTACTGCAACATTATATGTTTTCACACTCCTCAACAATCGGTTAAAATCCATCTCATAGGCTGTTTATAACTTTACTTACCATCTTCCCTCAGTTATATATATATTTACAATTTGATTTATGTCGCACGGACACAGACAGCTCTTATGGCGACGATGGGATAGAAAATGCCTAGGAGTTGGAAGGAAGCGGCCGCAGCCTTAACTAAGGTACAGCCCTCTCATTTGCCCGGTTTGAAAATTGGAAACCACATAAAACTATCTTCAGGACTGCCGACGGTGGGGTTCGAACCCACTATCTCCCGGATGCAAGCTCACAGGTGCGTGCCCCTAACCGCACCTGCCTTTAACTTGTTGTTTCCTCATTTCTTAGAGGCTTAGATCACTGTTGTCCCACACCCTCAATTTTACGACTGACAATGAAAATAGGATACGAACTACTAACTTAAACGTCCTTATTTTTTATTTTGTCCATCTAACGACCAGGAAAAATAACCATCCTCGATCCTTCTTTTCTCGACTTCCAATAGTTCTTCATTCTTTCATTTTGCTGTTTACTCCTCTCTTGTGCCCAGATATAACTTTCCACCCATGCGTCTCCCGGAAACCCTTGAGATTTTTGTATCAGCTTTTTGTAATATATGTTCAGTTATTCCAAACTCAACTCTTTTTTTTTTCCTTCTTAGATCCACTGTTTGCGATTGTTGCTCTTGTAAACAAGGCTAAACACTCGTTTTGTCAATCCCCATTATGTGACCAAAACTTTTAATATTGTCCTATTTCTGATCGTATCTGAAATCCTTTCATATTCTTCGTCCTAGTATAAATCATTATTCCTCCTATGCCTACATTCTCCTTTCTTCGTTTTCAATGGTCTCCAGATTTTCCACAATATTTTCCTTTCCTTTTTATTAACCCTTCTATATCACGGCGTTTCATAAAGAACATGCATTTTGTGACATACAGACTCTCTGATTTAATTACTGCGTTTTGGTGTTTAATTTTAGTTTTCCTTGAGAGATTCTTACTGTAGGTATCTTTAGTGCGTTGGTATGATACTCGTAATACCAATTTCCTCTTTATTTTTAGCTTCCTTATCGAGTCCATTAACCTGAATTATTTCTCCTAGGTATTTACATTTATTAACCTTATTAATTTTACCATACTCTGTTTTAAGCGCTGTGGGGGAATCTCTAATATTGAACATGAAATAATTCTCAAAATATATCTGAAGTACAACATTTCCTTTCTATTTATTTCGGAAGGTTGATTCGTTCTGAGGCAGTCTGTATACGTTCAAAGAGGACTGTTATGTCATCAGCGAAGGCTAAACAGTTTACACCAATCCCTTTGTGCTTTGGACCTAATCTCATCCCATGGTGGAATCACCCTTTTCTTTGAGACTTTCTTCCTATATTCTTATTACCTTTTCTAATAATCGGAGAAAGCTCAGCTCTCTGACTGACACAGGTTTTAATTTCAAATTCATCTGAGATATCTCCTACAAGTTTCAATCTGGACTTTGTTTTAGTGAGTGTCCGGCTGATTAATATCGATTGATTTGGAGTAAACTCCAAATTCCTTATAAGTTATAACTTGTTTAATCATAAATTGATTTCGGCAGACATAAATACCTAATAGTTATAAATTAAAACTGAAAAGTGGTGGTTTCAGGTATCACAAGAACTACCAACTGAAAGTGACGAGATATATAGAAGTTAATATACGGTAGAGAATGTAGAACAGTTTACGATGTATTCATTGATCTAGAGAAGGCTTTTTACTGTGTCAGATGGGATAAATTGGTAGCAATCTTAAGGAAACATAGAGTCAATTGGAGGGATAGAATGATAATGAAGAACTTGTACTCAAACGAGAGCAAGAGTAAGAATAAGAGGTAAAATGAGTGAAGAAATTGAATTAGGAAGAGGTTTATGACAGGGCTGCAGTTTATCACCAGTACTGTTCAAGATCTATCTGGAGGGAATAATCAATGAATGTTTTAATGGAAAACGTGGTGTTTGTGTTGGGGGTCGGAGAGAAGAGGGTATGCGATTTTCAAGTGATATGGTTTTGATGGCAGAAAGCGCACGATAAATTATACAAATGTTGGATGAACTCAAAACTAGAAGAATATGGAATGAGAATGAAGAAGACCAAAAGTATGATCATTGGTAGAAAATATCATATTAATTTAGGGGGTGAAGAAATAGAGGAAGTCAATTACTTTAAATATTGAAATGAAATTAGTGTGGCTTTTAGTTCCGGGAGTGTCCGAGGACATGTTCGGCTATCCAGGTGCACGTCTTTTGATTTGACTCCCGTAGGCGACATGCGCGTCGTGATGATGGCGATGAAATGTTGATGCAGACGATATAATATACACCCATCCCCCGTGCCAGTCGAATTAATCAATTGTGGTAAAAATTCTCGATCATGCCGGGAATCAAAACCGGGATCCCTGTGACCAAAGGCCAATACGCTAACCATTTAACCATTGAGCCAGTTACTTAAAATGTTTGGGAAGTATGATCATAGAAGATATGCAATGCATAAAATAATTGCTGTGGCAAAATAAGGTTTCAAAAGAAAATTGAAATTTGAGGAAAAGACTTGCGAAGTGTTATATCAGGTGCATTGCGCTGTATAGTGCAGAGACTTGGACAGAGGTGAAGACAGACGAAATTATTTTGGAGGCACTAAAGATGTGGATACGAGGAGAATAGAACAAGAGAAATGGGAAGACCGGATAAGATATGAAAAGTTGGAATAGAACGAACTATATTGCAAATCATTAGAAGGAGAAACATGAACTACATCGGACATTGTTTGAGGAGGGACTGTTTACTGAAAGAAAGAATAAAAGGAGTGGGGGAAGGCGAAGCAAGAAGATGAAATAAAGGATATCAAATGCTGGACAACATCAAAGGAAGGAAATAATCGGAAATTAAAAACTTAGCTGTGAACAGGCAAAATTAGAAGAGGTTTATCCAATAACAAGATCCGCCAAAGGGCACAATACCTGAATTAATTAATGCACTGCCACTCTCGGAAGATGCCTTATGGCTGACATGCATTACATTCGAGGTGTGAAACCCGTGGGGAACAGATTGGCTTCATGTGATACCAATTCCACATCACAATAGTGGATCAAACCGAACTGATTCCTGTCCTCTCTGGTGCAAGGAAATAAGCATTTCAATGCGCATGTGAACGGTGCAATAACGCGAGTTGACCGCAGTGCTTCCGGCATCCGTTAATTGACAGAGAATCCAATTACGAAGATCGGCCTGGGTGAGCCGTATGATTGCTGTGATGACCCGGCTAATATAACAGCTCTGTAATGTAAGGTACATACAGGGTATCAGATAAAGTTTTAACAAGAGGGAAAATAAGACCTTTTACTGTATTTATTTATTTACCGGTATTTAATTATTTATTTTTAATCATTTATTTAGACCTATTACGTTTCTTACTGTTATAAGCACATTAATGAGCATATGCATGGCATTTACTTTTAATATATACCAGGGGTATGCATAAGTTTTGCCGGTATTTGTGGTAAAGAACAGGCGTAATTTTTGAGAGAAATTCATTTTTTGTTTTTTCAAAACATTGTCCATCGGCTTCTACTCACTTCGCCCATCTTTCACGTAAGTTATGAATACCATGCCAGAAAAGCTGCTTGTATTTTGCGACAAACCATTCGTCGAGCCATATCCCAACTTCCTCGAAATTGCTGAAGTGCAGCTCTGTGAACGCGTGCGCCATTGACGCGAAGAGGTGATAGCCAGATGGCGCCAGGTCGGGACAGTATGGCGGGTGCGGAAGGATGTCCCATCCAAGCGATTTCAAGGTGTGTTTCAGTGGTTTTGTTGTGTGAGATGGCGCATTGTCGCGTAACAAAATCACTTTGCCATGTCTTCTGGCCCATTTTAGCCGTCTTTCGATCAGTGCGTGAGTTAAATTAATCATTTGTTGGCGATAGCGTTGTGCATTAAAGGTTTCGCCCGGCTTCGCACATTTGTGGTCTGCCAGAGCGCACTCTGCCTTTCACATTCAAATCAAAGCAAAGCAAAGTCACCTCCGTACAGGCCATGAAGGCCCTTGGAGGAGTGGAAGGTAAAGGCTTCCACCATTGTTAACCTCGGCACGTGATGGTTAGCTCTACACCCGGCCGCCTTTGCCCCCTAGAATTAACCTGGTACTCATTTTTGGTGTGGGCTGAGTGAACCTCAGGGCCATATGCACCTCCGGAAGTGGAAATCTCGTTTCTTAAATTTACGACTTCCTGACGGGGATTCGAACCCACGTCCTTCCGGGCGAACCGAGCACGCCTTTACCGCCTCGGCCAGGCAGCCCCTCTCACATTTAAATCACCACGTTTAAATTGTCGAAACCATGTCTCACATTATTCTAATCGATGGAGCGTGTCCACCGTATGTTTCTACCAGCAAACGATGACTTTCCATAGCCTTTGTTTTTCTTGACTGAATAAGAAAATCAATGCGTGCCTCAACTGTTCTTTCTCAGGCACAAACTTCGACATGATCACTGAACGATACAACACAGACGCTAGTGTTTGGCGGACTCAACTTGTGTATGTTGATAGGTTAATGTCAGGCGAACAAACTGACGCATGTGTCAAATTCATACGCTGCGTACTGTTCACTGGCGCCATCTCCTAGTGAAACCAGAAAAGACTTATGCATACACATTGTATACATCAGGGCCTCTCAAACGCCCAAAATCTCACGCATGCAAACTGAGGCGCAGAGTTCCTGTGCACAGTGCATCGGTCCCACTCGGCTTGGCTCGGACCAACTCTTCGTCTCTGGGCTACTCGGCTAAGCTCGGCTCAACTCGGCTCGGATTTGGAGCGCTACGGAGCAAGTGAGGAAGAGGGAGACAGGCGGAGCGAGCGAGACAGGCGTGAGGAAAGAGAGAGACAGCGCTATTGCTCCATATCGAAGAGTTGGGGGTCGGCACTCTAGTCGACCAAGCGAAGTCGTCTTTCGCACCGTGCACAGTGCATGCACCCCGAGAGGCCCTGGTATACACGTTAATTAATTTGTTAGCGAAGAGTATAAAAGCCTGTTCTCGACAGTCAAAATTCTAGTTGAAAAGTAAATGAATAATTTAAAAAGGGCGTGTTAATGTACTGTACGTTATGAATAAACGTTGCACTTCCCAAACCATATACTGGTTGTCAACAATTAAACCGACAATGTTCAGCGTGGCACATTACGGGTTACAATGGTCGTAGGAGTCTGAAATTTTGTGGATATGCTAGCTAAGCAATGCGCTCGAGAAATGCGCGACAAAAACAATTAGTTCCAAGTCTTGTCACCAGGCGATAATACGAAAGGGGCCCTTTTCTAAGAGGGGAGGTCATCCCCTCCACTTCAACCCCTCAACACATTCTGACCTCAAAATTATATCTAAAATAATCGATGAGGAGATTTCTTCTGTGACAGGAGGCAAACCACCACCTGTCGGACAGATCAATTTCACGTCCGCCAGTGCAATAAAACAGAGATATTTCCGACTCATCTGATATTCATGGAAACAGGTGAGTAGACGGGCAAGGGGCATAGTTTTCTCCCCCGGAGTGTCATTTACTTGCCATTAAAACAATTATAAAATAACGTGCCTTAAAAACAGCAAAGCGTCGGTAGGAAACCAGATCACAGCCGAACTTTGCAAGAATGCCAACAAGGAAGCAATAGAATCCCTACAAAACGTTTTGAAGAAATCTCGGTCAAAGAAAGGATTCCAGAAGAATTGAAGATGGCCATTATCCACCTAATCCACAAGAAGGGGGATAAAATGAACTCCAAAAACTATAGGGGCCTATCACTTTTGGATATTACATATAAGATATTTGCAAAGGCCTTACTTAATAGAACAAAACCACAGTTAGATCATTAATTGGGAGAATATCAAGCTGTATTCAGAAATGGGTGATCCTGTCTGGAACAAATCTTGAATTTTAAACATTTTACAGACTACCATAAATTTAGGTTTAAAAATACCTCATTGCCTTTATTGACTTCCAAAATGCGTACGACTCCATAGACCGAAAAAATATCCTTTCTCTTCTAAGAGAATTCGGTCTGGACAGCAAAACAACAAACCTCACTAGGGAAACACTCATTAATACATTTTCCATAGTCAAATTCATGGGAGAATTTGGTCGGCTCCTTTTGAGATCAAAACTGGTGTCCAACGGGGTGACGGACTGCTCCCATACTGTTCAATTGTGCCTTGGAGGAAGAAGTCAAAGAATGGGATAAGACAACCAGTGGTGGAATTCGATTGCGATCAGTAAACAACGGTATCAAGATCAAAATATTTAGCTTTAGCAGACAGTACAGTAGTCAAGCCTGAAGCCCTTTATGCTTCAGAAACACTATCTATAACTACATATGGTCCAATGGAAAAGTTGAACATCAAGGAAAGGAAAATACTACGAAAAATTCTATTCCACAAATTCCACAATAACCAGCTTTCACACATCAGCAATGAAACCCCATATAGGAAATTAGAAAGGATTACCGACACAATAAGGAAAAGGATAATTGAATTCTATGGCCACATCCTGGGAATGGTTCTGAAAAGGATAAATAAAAGAATGTTCTACTATTTCCACAATAAGAAAGCCAAGTCGAACTGGTTTAACGAAACTGAGAAGGATCTACGAGAGTTCCAAATTACAGAAGAGATGCTTGCAGATGAATCCGCGAAGAAAATAACCAAATATAAAATAAAGAGTTTTCAGGTCAGGGTGAAGCCCAAACAGCTGTACAGAAATGTTCTGAAGAAGAGAGGAAGCCAAGATATGAAAGGATGGAAAAGTACTGGGAGGACGGAAAAACACGACTCTCTAACCATTGATTGATCTATCGTACGCCAACGTGGGTGAAATGGACAAGAAAAAGAACGTTCTGAGCGAAGTTGAACTTTCAAATATACGACTTCTCTCTCTGCCCCCAATAATACAGTTCGCAAAATGAAGAAGTAAATATAATGTAACCTCAGTGCAGTTACTAGCAAGCTTGAGGATCAGCTGTGGAGTGTCGGGCTTTCGATCAAACACGATGGAGATTGACGGATGTCCGAAGGGCGGATAATATGCCCGTTAGGTACTCCATGCCGTACGGTGACAGCGTGTACAGATCTCTGGTGACTCAGGAAAAGGTCCCCGAACTGCCTCTAGGTTTCTCTCCCATTTGTTACAGTCCACTAGAATCGTCGAAATGGGCAAGTAGACAGCCTAAAGGAAGTCAAATCAAAATATCTGCAACGCTGTAGCTGAGATCACACTATTATCTTGTTCATTACGAGGCTGTTCCGTATATAACCTACAAGGTAGAGCGTTACAAATTTTGAAATATAATAATTTGATGCATATTCATGCAGCTTTCAAAGCGATAACAATCTCCGATTCTGAGGTACGAGCGTGAATAAACGTAACTTGGATGCGGTAGGGAGACCTCACTGTGTGCTTTGTAACCACTACATGTCAGTCCAAGATATACAGATGACCCTCGCTTTACACGATTAATTGGTAATACAAAATCGAGCACAGTGAGTTAAATTTAGCGTGAGGGACACAGGGGTTTCAATCAGAAGGATTAAAATAAATCATTTATCGGGAGAAAAAATTGTTAAAGGACGTTACTTAATAATAAAAGTCCTACAATTATTCATAAATGAAAGACCGATGATGAAAAGCGTTATGTAATGAATTAGATACCACTTTCTTTTTACAAATTTTCCGGCGTATTTCATAAGTATGCCTGCTAATCTATAAGATAATGCTGATTTATAGTTTTGCTTTTGCCAGGATAATCCAACGGAATATTTCATTTTTCTCATTTTATCTATTGAGTCAATATCCCAGCCCCAAAGAAGTGACTTCAAAATTTCTATGCCTCCTGTTTCTTTAAATTATCCTCTTAAAATTATATTTTGGTAAAAATGTATGAAGTTATTTTTACAATTACCATTACGACGCACCGTCCTATAGCGACGATGGCTAGGAGTGGGAAGGAAGTGACCGTGGGCTTAATTAAGGTACAGCCCCAGCATTTGCCTGATGTGAAAATAGGAAACCAGGGAAAAACATCTTCAGGCTACCGACAGTGGGATCCGAGACCTCTGTCTATTGAACGCAAGCTAGAAATGCGCGCCACTAACCGCACTGCCAACTCGCCCGGTCAATGTACTTTTTGTTTAGACTCGTTATTATTCTCTTCAGGGACTTTATACAGTATAATTCGTTTTGTTACCAACAAGTAAGTTCATCAGATATTTTCCTGTAATCTTCTATTTTCAACAGGCAGTATTCCTTGATTGCATCGAATTATTTGTCTGTACTGGCTCACATCCCTGCGTTAATGAATAGAGACCTCAACATGGAATGTTGCTTATGAGTAACACAATTAAAAACTGCTGTGGCGACTGGTAAAGGTCAGTGCGGTTTGAATACACGCTACCACCAGCGATATTGGTAATTATTTCTATACAGAGAACGTAGGGTTTAAAACCTCTGTTCCGACCTCGATGAGTTCATTTCGTGGGTTAGCTTCACTTTTCATCCACACTCATTCACCGTTTATCTCTGCTACTACTCAAGATTATAGGGTAAACGAATAAAGAGTAGCCTAGTATTTCTTTCTTCTTTGTAATCCGTTTACCCTCGGATTTTACCGCCTCAAGAGCAGTGTTCTGGAGCGTGAAACTTTGGGTCGAGGGATACAAATGGGGACGAGGAGCAGCACCGCACCCTGGTGGTCTCACCTGCTATACTGAACAGGGGCCTTGTGTGGGATGGGTAAATTGGAAGGGACAGAAAAGGAAGAGGAAATTATGCGGATGTGGCCTTAAGTTAGATACCATCTCGGCATTTGCCTGTATGAGAAGTGGAAACCACGGAAAACCACTTGGAGGATGGTTAAGGTGGGAATCGAACCCTCCTCCACTCAGTTGAACTCTAGAGGCTAAGTGGAAACCGTTCCCGCCCTCGTACCACTTTTCAATTTTCTACAGCAGAGCCGGGAATCGAACTCCGGCCTCATGGGGTGGCCCCAGTCACACTCGCCACTACACCACAGAGGCGGACTAGTATTATTACAATATATAAATCGATCATTTGGGAAAGGACAGACGTCCCCTAACGCAAATTTGACATGGAAAATAAAATAACTGAATGAATAGTGAAGTAAGAAAAGAATAAAATCTGTAAAGGATGCACATTAACATTGCCTGTAACATTTTTTAGGTCCAGCCCTTGTCCCGTTTCTCTACCGGGTCGGGTATGGATTGAGTTGAATGTTCGCAGCGAGTTTATACGACCGGATGCCCTTGTCAACCTCATCAGAGGAGTTAGTGAGATTAAATGAATGACGTGATATAATAATAATAATAATAATAATAATAATAATAATAATAATAATAATAATAATAATAATAATAATAATAATAATAATAATAATAAGGTAAGGTAAGGGTTATTCTGCCCGAAGGCAGGTTCGAACCTCCGCAGAGGTGTTCCTGAGCCGGAGTTTACGTGCGGTAAGGTGGCCAGTTCCTTTCCGCTCCTCCATTCCCTTACCCCCCACCAACAGCGCGTGGCAACCCATCCAACTCCTGACCACGCCCAATGTTGCTTAACTTCGGAGATATCACTGGATCCGGTGTTTCAACACGGCTACGGCCGTTGGCATAATAATAATAATAATAATAATAATAATAATAATAATAATAATAATAATAATAATAATAATAATAATAATAATAGTTACCTCCTTTTGTGGAACAGAGAGGTGAAAGAAGGTGTGGACATGATTGGGTCGATATAAGACAATTAGAAGATTAATTTAAAACTTTAAAATTAGAACTACATTTATTTCTGTGCTATTTTTGGTTTCTTTCAAGATGTTAAATTTAAAAAAAAATCGTTTAGCGAAAACAAAATGTCAGTTACAGAAGTATCTCGTTAGTTTAGGTAAAATGTAGGAAAAATCAGAATAATCAACAAATTGTCAATTAACAATATGAGCTAAAAAGCTCCCAATTTACAAATGTGACGTGAGCACTACTGATCCATTCACTCCATAAGCAAGGAGACGGATCTCCCAATTTCCTTTCTACAACTTTATCTAGGAGATACTCCCCGAACCTTATGACATTACAACTTTCGAAAGGCACCATTCAACCATTACATTTTTGCTCTATAAAATTTACACTTAGCCATCTATTTCTACCGGGCGAGTTGTCCATGAGGTTAGGGGCGCGCGACTGTGAGTTTGCATCCGGGAGATGGTGGGTTCTAATCCCACTGTCGGCAGCCCTGAAGATGTTTTTCTGTGGTTTCCCATTTTGATGCTGGGGCTGTACCTTAATTAAGGACACGGCCGCTTTTTTCCAACTCCTAGGCCTTTCCTATCCCATCGTCGCCATAAGACCTGTCTGTGTCGGTGCAACGTAAAGCAACTAGAAAAAAGTATATTTCCAGAAATTTCCAGGCGTATCAAAGGAACAGCCTACATTTTACAAATTCAAGCAACATCTTTACTTAAAAGGAATGAAATAGGATTTCACAGGGGAAATGAATACCCATTCTACCGGGCCTTTGTGAAAAACAATAGGTTAAAGGCTCAAGAATCAAAATTGTGTGCAGGCTCAGCTCAACAAAATCTTCAGTAATAACTTCTGTACAGTACGAAATTAACACACACAAATACCATGCAATATACAACCAACTCTCAGTACGCTGGTGCAGTGCATTTACGTCCTCGAGTAATTGTCTTGAAAATATGTTAGCTGTTGTATGGGTTTGAGACTGAACTCTCATATTTGTTGTTAAATGCATATTTTTGACCGTGCTCCAAGAAGCTGAATATTTCAAGCAAGCATACAATTCTTCAGCTGGTGTTGAGCGAGGTATAACTGGAAGCGTTTGATGAAGTCACCGGATAGTAACACCAATGCTACCCTTCTTCAGAACCGTAGGTTTTTTGTGGACATCCATGGACAGCGCAGTCGGTGGAGCACACTAAGAAACGGTTTACCTCAAGGAAGTGTGCTGGCACCAATCCTCTTTAATATATACACGAATGACCAGCCGGAAGCTCCAAATAGCAGAAGTTTCTTGTATGCTGAAGATCTTGCTCTGGCAACACAATGTACAGACTTTGAGACAGTGGAAAGGAATCTAACCATCGCCCTCGAAAGTTTGTCATCCTATTACAAGGCAAACCAGTTAAGGCCTAACCTTATGAAAACACAAGTTTGTGCCTTTCATCTGAAAAATAGGGAAGCTCATCGTAAGCTGCATATAGTGTGGTCAGGTGTTGAGTTACAATGCTGTGAAACTCCAAAATACCTAGGAGTGACGCTTGATAGAGCTCTTACATTCAAGAAACACTGCATGAACACTAAACTTAAAGTTTCCACCACGAATCATCTTCTACGTAAATTATCTGGATCAGTATGGGGCAGTCAACCAAAAACTATTCGTGCTTCGGCCATGGCACTATGTTATTCTGCTGCGGAATATGCCTGCCCTGTTTGGTACAATGCATCTCATGCCAGACAGGTAGACATAGCACTTAATGAGACCTGCATACTTGTTACATGTTGTCTAAAGTCTACTTCAACTGAAAAACTCTATCGTCTTGCAGGGATAGCACTACCCGGTGTGCGAAGAGAAGTAGCTGCAAATAAGGAAAGGACAAAGGTTAAGCACGAAAGTACTCATCTAATGCATGGACATAAGCTTCCAGTACAGAGACTGAAATCTAGGAAGAGCTTCCTACGAACATCTCAGGAACTTATAGTACCAGCTGAGAAGGCAAGGATACAGCTATGGAAGACGAAGATCCCCCAAGGCTCTGAGCAGATGGCGGTTGAGGAACGTTTGCCACCCGATTGCAATGAGAGCTGGACAATCTGGAAATCTCTCAATAGGTTGAGATCAGGAGTGGGAAGGTCCAAAGTTAATTTGGAAAGATGGGGCTTCATCAATGGCGACAACACCAAGTGTGACTGCGGAGAAGATCAAACCATCCAGCATATGCTTCAGTGTCTGCTGTGTCCATCTTTGTGCACGCAAGATGACCTGCATCGAGCTACGAAGAGAGGACTCGAAGTAGCGTTGTATTGGTACAAGATTATTTAAATGTTACTTGAAATTATTGTAACTATTTTCTTTTTTTGATGTATCTGACACGAGAATAATAATAATAATAATAATAATAATAATAATAATAATAATAATAATAATAATAATAACAACACCAATGCTCCACCAAATGGAACCTGAAAGTTACCTAAGCCTTTCACAGTATTGTCTGATGCTTCCAATTGTGATCAATTGTACACTCATAACACACAATGATTTTGTGCGCTTGAAGAACTATCCCCTTTCCTAATGTTTTTGGCATGTTATATGTTGGGTTTTCAGTGAATTGCATGTTTAGTGAAGAGCTGAATGCGCTGTTCTCCCTCCTTCGATCAACGTGGCAGCAATTCTGAAGACGCAAGAGCTGACGCAATGATGCCGTTCGAACACATTTCAACCAGGATCAAGGAAATAAAGAAGATTTATCCAGTTCTACCTGGAACGTCCTAAAAGTACAATCCATCGGATTGGTTGGCCACATCTTGTATGATAGTATAAAATGATATATTTTGTTCTGGAAGGTGTTTCAGCGTTTTTTCTTCCTTACTAACAGCTGTAAGTTATTTCTGTCGTATGATTGCTCCCTGTCGAATGTTCCATTGAGGGACCGACTTGGTGCTGTCATTCCCAATAGTGTCAACAACTTGCCACACATTGTAAGGCAAAGGTCCTCAATGAAGATTAGCGCTTCATTGTATATTTCTTCAGTGAAATCCAAGCCATGATTTTGTATTCCTTGGCGCATTTCTGTGAAAAATATCTTCGGCCATGTAGTATTTTTATTTCTCTCACAATTGTGCAGGTTGTGACGGGGAACATGTAGATAAAATAATAATTGTGAACAGGGTACGTATTTGAAATTGACTAGAAGTGGCGGGTGAACCTTCAATTGACTTGTCCCAATGATCATCGTTTTCCAGCAAATGAAGTGTCTCGCACGAACTCCGATACGTATTTTGTACTATTCCATCCACTGTTCTGTTCGTAAATGTATAACTGATGTTGAATCACGAACGGTAATCAGAAGCAACCGTAAGTGAAAGCTTTCAGCGTTGTTCGGATGTACAGTGCATCTGATGAAATTATTCTAGGTTGTCCAACTACAGCTTTGCCTCTCTTCCTTCTTTCAGAATTATTTCGTGTTGCGTTTCAAGTGTAATAAGTCGGAATGTTTGCATACATCAATGTTCCTGCAAAATCAACTGTTTGACAGATAGAAAAAACATTGTTAATGTTGTGTTCGGTAGATTTGTTACTCTGTTCTGTACGTTTTTCCCCCCGTAATATACTCTCGTTGTCCGTTTCCAAGATGGACAGCAAGATGAACGACGGTTGGATCCCTCTCGTGGATTGGAAATCCTAAAATGTGCCACACAGCTTCATTGGCGGGCTGAGAGGCTCAGACGGGTGAGGTGCTGGCCTTCTGACCCCAAATTCGCAGGTTGCAATCCTGCCTCAGTCCCGTGGTATTTGAAGGCGCTCAAATACGTCAGCCTCGTGTCGGTATATTCACTACTAGTTAAGGGAGCTACCGCGGGGAAACTTCCGGCACCTCGGCGTCTCCTAAAACCGTCAAAGTAGTTAGTGGGACGTAAAGACAACATAATTATTATTATTATTATGTATATCTTCCGATCTGATATTTTGAGATTTCATCTACAGCAAATTACTTCTTGTTGAAACTCCAAACACGGCCCTGTCGCTGCCTTTGTTCACGCATTTACAAATGTATGTCATGGATTTCACAGAATTGCAATACCCAATGTTGATAGGTGCTTTGAAAATTTTCAATAAATGTGGTGAATATGCAACAATGTGATATTAGAATGTGCGCATGTAGCAATCCTCTTTTAAGCTATTCCACCGAGTACATCCAAAATTGCCTTTCTCCGAAAACATTTAGTAAAGTCGTGAAATCAACTAATATCTTTAGCTTTTGTTTGAAAATGCGTCCTCTTATGTCATGACGATCAGTAGGAGTTTGTCCTGGAAGTAGTAACTCTCTTATTTCATTCATATACGTCCTGCGCATATTCGTGCATACCGGTATATGTGGCAGGCAGGCAATATGGTGATCTTTCCTATGTTGCTTATATCACCATCATTACTTATCGCCTGTCTCAAACGTATATATCCTTCTGATAACTGTTTATTTTGATTGCGCCTAATGAATAGTAGTCGTTCCGACTCTATTTTCATGTACATATCGACGATATACCGATGGGAGTGCTGACGGCATTTCTGCACATGGTTATCTTCCTTTTCACGTACCATTACCTACGAGATATACAAGGCCGGGGGGTACCTACTTATGTATGGCTGAAAAGATGCCCCGACCGTGTTCACGGTTTGTCCGCTAGATGTCAGGTTTCTGTTCTGTTCTAGGCGGACTTAAGCATTGTGATGTGCAGAGTAAATGTAATGCTGTGTTGATCTTGTGCAATTTATTGTATTGTTTCTGTCAGCGAGCTTCTGTGACGGTCTGTGAAGATAATAATAATCATAATTGTTACGGGGTTACCCGTGAAACAGCAGAGGTGAAAGAAGGTGCGGGCTGGAATGGGTCTAACTACAAAACCAAGAAACGAATTAAAATTTCATTAAAGGTTATATTTTCAACACGGCCAAACTTAACAGATTTGATATAGAATTTGAACATACAACAAATAACAACCAGTTAACAAATCAGGTACAAAACCAGGAAATCCAAGATTTAGAGATATTTTAACGATCTGGGCTTCAAGCTCCACCTTTTACAATTCCTGAGTTCTCAGCTCACAACCACATATTACCAAAGGGCAGAAATCCCCTTATTGTATGAAGCACTTGCTCCCACCTTTTACCTCAAGCCTCCCAGAGGCACGTTTCAAACACAAGAAAGAGCTGAGCCGCTCTCAATTTTTCAAGCCTAATAAAGGCAATACCAGGCTATTACACTAAATTACCATCAAGGCACCGCTTACATCAAAGGAAACGGGGGTATCTCGTACCCAACCTACTGGGCCTCAGTGGAAAATAACAGATTAATTAAATGGCCCAAAATACCAAGATGACTGAAGGCGTTGCGTGCACTCCTACATGAAACCTTATGAAACCTAAGGGGCACTAGGCCAATGACACAATGGCTATTCCCAAACTAGGGAGGTGACTCGAATAAGGAAAAATTTTAACACATTAAGAAGAGGAGAAAATCGGTTATGAAAACGTAGTCATATCAAATCAAAAATGAAGGGGAGCTCGAGAGTGTAAAGCACTCTCTATCCCCGATTTACAGTTAAAGTAATAAGGAAATTTTACATTAGCCGGCCCTAAGTTACATTTTAGACAGGTAGGTTACATTGAAAAGGTTTCGGACCTTCCCCGAGGGTTAAACTGCTGAGCTAGCAAGAAATCATGATGTTAAACGTCCATTACCTTTGTCGAAGAGCTGCTGCCCGAAGGAAGAGGCGCTACCCGCCCCCTGCTATACTTCCATACACAAAGCTAGATGTTGTTGAAGTGGCGACGAGCCATGAAAATCAGCAGTTTTTAAACACTCAGGGAAGATTCGAGACCTTTCATGAATAATTAAGACACACCCACTCAACTTTATTGGCTGGCTAAAAGTTACACATCAAAATAGAAGAAGAAACCTAGGATAGGTTGAAAATTAATTGCAGAAATTACTGATTGGCTAAGTTCAAAACTGGCGGAAAGAAATATTAATATTGCCAACCCACAAATGAAAGAACAAAATTTAATAAAGACAAAAACTTCTGAATACAAGATTTCTTCAAGAAAGTTCATTCACTTCGCACCAGGGTGCATGATCCCAGTTTTACAGTAGAGACATCTATGAGAGAATGTCCACACTTCTTGATAATTAGTAAACAAAAGCAGTTCGAAATTAACACAGTGACATCTTCCGAGAACCTGTTGAGATAATTCAGTTTTTGAAGTTTAGAGTATCTGCTGTAGGGGAGTACTTTAAGGCGGAAAATTCAAAAGTGCGGCGTAGAGGTGTACCAACCGGTATAATAATAATAATAATAATAATAATAATAATAATAATAATAATAATAATAATAATAATAATAATGTTATTGGCTTTACATCCAACTAACAACTTTTACGTTTTTCGGGGACGCGGAAGTTCCCGAATTTAATCCCACAGGAGTTCTTTAACGTGCCAGAATATCTCCCTACACCAGGCTGACGTATCTGAAAATATTCAAATACCACCGGACTGAGCCAGGATGGAATCTGCCAAGTTGGGGTCAGAAAGCCATAGCCTCAAACTTCTGGGCCACTCCGCCCGTCAATGGGGAGAAGATGGTGCACTTGGTGCATTGTTCTATACCTCTATGTACTTCGGATAACGCTAAAAAGCAAGGAAATGTGACGTTCCATAGCTTTCCTTAGGGGTGCGGTTTAGGAGAGAAATGCAGGCAAGCAAGGTGATAAATTAAGATGTCATTGGGTAACTAACAATTATTGCCGAGTGTGTAGCTTGCATTTTAATACACCAGATTTCAGTGTCATCACATCAATGAAACCAATTATTATTAACAAAATTTCCTTGTGGTTTTAATGTGTATCTTGTTCAAAAAGAGAATTTGTTAAACGCAGAAAGGTTTCCATCTCCCAGAAATGACGTATTGCCATCAATATTTAGTAAAATTTCCGATTCAGATAACGATGAACATATCATATCTTCAGGAAATAACTGTTCTACGTCAGCCACAAAGGAAAAAAGGAGTTCAAGTCTCGTTTCTGTGTTATGGAGAGGCTAGTTGCTCTGTTAAATCTAAATTGATTAGGAAATTAAATATCATATTAAGAAAAACTATCTTTAAATCAACAAATAGGATACGGATAATGAAATCAGAAAAACGTTTTAAGCCATCTGAACTTTTCCAAAAAGTAAACCAAATTGGAAAGAATGGTAAAAAAAGGTAATTTAGGAGCTCGTTTCCCTGGCAATGATAGCTGGCTATTTGTTAAGAGACCGAGCTCGATAGCTGCAGTCGCTTAAGTGCTGCCAGTATCCAGTAATCGGGAGATAGTGGGTTCGAACCCCACTGTCGGCAGCCCTAAAGATGGTTTTCCGTGGTTTCCCATTTTCACACCAAGCAAATGCTGGGACTGTACCTGAATTAAGGCCACGGCCGCTTCTTTCCCATTCCTATGCCTTTCCTATCCCATCGTCACCATAAGACATATCTGTGTCGGTGCCACGTAAAGCAAATAGCAACAAAAAATGTTCAGAGTGGCCGAGAAACATGCATACTGTGAAACTTTCCTACAAGGACTATCATCAGCCACCAGTGATAGTCCTTCACTATCAAAGTTTCTAAAACTGATTCTGGACAATGACGCCAAGGACATTTTCGATCAGACTTCAAGAATTTCAGAACGAAACCCTGAACCGCAAAGTGCTTAAATTATGTCAGTTTCCTGCAATTCAGCTAAACTAACTTTATGTACCGCTACGTCACACAATATGTACAATACCGATATTTCTATGAGATGAAATGAAGTGATCCTTATGAACATTAATGCTGCTGATATATCCATCTTAATTTATCACAAAGTTCTCGTGGAATATTTACTTGGTTTTAGCATAGTGTGAGAAATACGTTGTATATATCAAGTGATACAATTGATCTTGGCCCATTTCTTTTGTCTCATACCTGTTTAGTGTCGTCTGAAATTACTAGGTTTAATGAATAATTACAGTTTTTCGTATTCGTACGTGTGATAATTAATAATAATAATAATAATAATAATAATAATAATAATAATAATAATAATAATAATAATAATAATAATAATAATAATAATAATAATGTTATTTGTTTTACGTCCCACTAACTACTCTTTTACGGTTTTCGGAGACGCCGAGGTGCCGAAATTTAGTCCCGCAGGAGTTCTTTTACGTGCCAGTAAATCTACCGACACGAGGCTGACGTATTTGAGAACCTTCAAATATCACCGGACTGAGCCAGGATCGAACCTGCCAAGTTGGGGTCAGAAGGCCAGCTCCTTAACCGTCTGAGCCACTCAGCCCGGCGTGTGATAATTAACGGGCGACACAGGTCATTAAAGAGAACTCTAGTGGCGGTAGTCGGAAGTAATTTATCTCCAGGCCGCTTCCAGTGTGCTGTATTTCCCGGCCTTTAATATCTGGTAGGCAACGAACGTACCAAAATCCGATAAGAACAATAATTCATTGAACTAACTTTTTGCTTGTGATTGTGTTTAACATTTTGATGTTGATATGATAATCATCATGAACGTTTGGATATATAATTGGATATTACAATGGATCGTAGAATCTAGGAGTGTCAGCAATTCCTTTTAGTTTCTCATTTCAGAGCTGCAAAACGATATCGCGAGGATGAAATTCTTCCTCAACCATGTCAGTCGCTACCTCATGAATTGTTGATGCGTTATAGCACCTAAGATGCTTACTGGCTGGTGTTTGATCAGCACGGCATGAGATCAATCGCACTTTTGAACATCCGAATTAAATTTTTGTTGTCATGTAACACTTTTGCAACGATTCAAAAACATGCCTTCTGATTCCGGTAGAGAATTGGCAGCATGCATTCAATTTGGTCATTTTAATCTCCAATGAAATAGATTCAAATCAATTTATGTCCAATGCTGGGTGTACCGGAGGTACACCAACTCCGTTCATTTAAAGTAAACGCCTCTTAGGCCATCTGTTTTATGAACAGTGAAACTCATTTCTGAAGAAGTTTCGAACTTTATCTCCAGACGTCTCTACTGTCGATTTATATTCTCTGTTGAGAGTATAGAAAATTAATTTTCAAGAAAATTATAATTATTATTAAAGCGTCTTTATTGTGGCGAAGTTAGGGCTCACGGCCCTTTCTTACACTTAACCACTTCATGTATATATAATGTAATTTTTACATAAAATTTAAACATATGAAATCTTTACAACCTAAAGTATAACTAAAGCAACTGAAGTATCACTAACTAAACCAAGGTGAGTAAAGTATAACTAAATTATATACAGGAACACATTGCAATAAACAACCATATTCACTCTCATTCATGCATCCCATTCACACTCAAGAAAGACTGGAAGTGCTTAAAAATGACGCTGGCAAAGGATTTTAAATTCTGTCTTAGATTTAGCTACCCTGATGTCAATGGGGAGTATGTTGTATTTATAAGTTTTCAAAACTGAATTGTTTGTAGTTTTTTTTTGTGTTCCAAGCTTTCTAGCAATTCTATCTATTCCGGATTGCTTAAAACTGTAGCCAGTAAAGGATTTCTTATATTTATTTAGTTAACCAATAGGATTTGTGGGTGTGTACAGAATTCTGGAACCTTCCTCTCCGCTAAAACTGCTGGGACATTTTGCGCCACATTGTCTTTCGTTCGCCCAAGTCAAGAGGCTTAGAGTGTATTCATAGAGGTGGCAGGGGGCTCACCTTGTCCATCTCCGGAAGGCCTACCAACTCAAGATAATGGCAGACGTCTTTTACTCATGTAATAGTATCAGAAAGCTAACTTGAGGAGGAGGTTTCAAAATCCTTTCTTAATGTCAAATTCAATCTTTCAATGTAAATTTTTAACCAAGTCTAACGACCTTAATCTAACTTAGGTAATAAAGAGTATAAATCATCTTTTAACGCCCTTCAACTTGGTATTGAGGTGAATATGATTTCGTAAACTTTCAAAATTCATCTCTTCCTTTTGTAATTTATATTTTCTCTCCATTTAGTCACCTCCGTAGTATAGGCTTTGCCTCTGTAACTTCGGGCCATAATCCCACATAGGGATTTTAGAATTTGTAAGTTAACTTCAAAGAAGTGCATATTTCGATCTACGGTCAATAATATTAACCTTTTCTTTTTTTACTAAGGCCATGTAGAATGGGCACTTGTTGCCTCTGTTGAGGTCAACTACTCTTATTTAATTTGCTATTTCAATGTAAGTTTGTTGAGCGGACTGTTTTAGTTGAAGTTAGATTGTGCCTAGGAGAGGCTCAATCTTGTAAATTTTGGAGAGTAGCCTCCTAGAGAATTAATCTAATGGTGCTCTTGTAAAATTTGTAACTTGTTGGCTTCAAGCTCATTCTGTTAAATCGTTGTTGTCTGATTGTTCTAGGTTTTTTAAATATTGTTTCTCGAGCTCACGAGCAAATATTTATCTAAGAAATTGTTTTTTGTTATTGTTTAACAAAGTTTAAAATCTGAAATGAAACAAGAAGAAACAAGGAAAGAAATAAAATTTCAAATTTTAGAGTTTTTCATGAAGATTTAATCTTTTCTCTGCCCACCCATTAAGCCCACACCTTCTTACACCTCCATGCTCAACGGTATCTCCGGAACACTGGGGATGGAAAGCAAAGAGCCCATCTCTGTGGTAAATTTGTGCCTGAGTTTTAAATGTTGGCATAAAACGCTGCACTATAATGTTAAGCTGAATGGAGTCATTTGAAAACAGGAGTTGTCATCTCTTTTCTTTTCGAGGAAGTGTTTTGAATGATCAGTGTACCGGGCGGTACACCTCCACGCCGCATATTCAAACATTGCGCCAGTTGAAACTCTTCTACTGGAGAAAGCCTGAACTTTAACAACCACATTAATTCTAAGGTTTCTCAGAAGATGTCTTTACTGTAAATTTTGAAGTGTTCTGAACTAGATCGGTTTCGATTTGTTTTTGTTTTCTCTGTAGTAAGAAGTGTGAACATTCTCTTCTAGATGGCACTACTTATGAACTACAATTGTGCACCCTAGTGCGAAGTGAAGGAACTTTTTTTTTGAAGAAATTTGCTATTCATAAGTTTGTTCTTTTTTTAAAGTTCTTTCAGTCATTGTCTGGGTTGGCAGTATAACCCTTCTCTTTCCGCCAGTTTTGAATTTGACCAATGAGGAATTTCTGTAATTAATTTTCCACCAATAAGGTGTTTCTTCTTCGTCCGGTGTATTAGTTTTTGCTGTTATCCAATAAAATTTTGTGGGCGGGTTGTAATCATTCATGAAACGTCTCGAATTTTCCACGAGGATATATAAACTGCTGATTTTCTGGTCTCCTGGCCACTTCAGTAACATCTCTCCTAGTTTGATTATGTAGCAGGGGGCGGGAAGCGCCTCTTTCTTCGGGCAGCAGTTCATCCACAAGGTAATGGCCGTTTAATAACTTTATTTCTTGCTAGCTCAGCAGTTTAACCCTCGGGGAAGGTTCGAAACTTTTCTCATGTAACCTATCCTTAAAATGTTATAGACATTTGGTAAACTTTTGGCTTTTTAACTATAAAATGGGATAGAGAGTGCCTAACCCTCTCGAGCTCCCACTCATATTGTTCTGAGGTGACTACGTTTTCATTCCCTTTTTTTCTCCCTTCATAATGTAAATAAGTTTTCTTATCGTGTCACCTCCGTAGTATGGGATTAGCCCTTGCATAAGCGGCCTAGTGCCTAATAGGTTTTAAAAATGTATTAGGAGTGCAAGTTACGCCTCCATTCAACTCAGAATTTTGGGCCATGTAATTGACCTGTTTCTTTACTGAATAGGCCTCAGTAGATTGGGTATTATTACCCCTGTTCTTGTGTGCCTGGAGGGCAGATTGAAGGTGGAGTTTGGTGTGGCCTTTGAGTAGGCTTGATCTTTGAGAGCGGGTTTGCTCTTTCTTAAAAGTGGATTTTCTGTGTGCCTCGAGGAGGCTTTACTGGGTAATTGGGAGCAAGTGCTCCTTGGCATGATTGGGGTTTTCTGCCCCTTTGTTGTACCTTGTATATAGGTAAAGTTGGGCTTATAGCTCAAGGATTGTGAGTCTGGGGCTCGAAGCCCAAATCCAGTAACAAACTGTAATTGTACTTTCTTAATTTGTTGATCTGCTACTTGGTACCTGTTATATTCTGTTATTTATTTATCTTGAAAAGAAAATATAACCTTTGTTAAAGTTTTAAATTAACTTTAATTTCGTAAGTTGAGACCTATTCCACCCAGCACCTTCTTTCACCGCTGCTGTTCCACAGATACCTCTGAACAATCAGTAATTCCATTTAATGAACTTTTCAGTAGTTCGTTTGGCTGCTCAGGTCAGGTAGCTTCACTTTTCCGCAGCACGTTCCGGGAGTTTCTCCTTCAAATTTCATTGCTGTGCTGTGCGGAAAAGCTCTGCCCATTTTTCCGATTGGAACGAATGTACATGAGGTATTGTATTGAACATCCGGTTTGTATGAAAAGGAAATTCGGTTGTATGAAGCTGGATCTTTCTGATATTGCAACTGTATACGTCTTAGCTGTTGATCTAGTTGTTCTTGGCGTTGTTGACAAGATTGTGCTGCTCCTCGTCTTCTCGATTCAACTCATAAAACTCGTACTATGGCTGGCGAAAACACAGACGATCGACTACTTTCAGAGTTTTGCGAGCATAGGACACATTTATTAATTGTTATTCACAGTTATACGAATTCACAATAACATATGTCGCCTAGTTACATGAAAGTACGTCTCGATCACGGCAAGTTGGATTCCTTAGGCCAAATAATAGGCAATGTGTTGCCTAATTACATGAATCTGCTAGCAAGAGAGGTCCTTCATTTAACTTGGCGGCGTGTTCCCATCCTCCTATATACAGCCACGGCCGTGAAACCCCGCCCTGGAAAGGTATCTTATAAAAGATGGCAGCGTGTTCTCATCCTGCTATATATGGAAAGAATTATTCTTACCGTAATGATATAGATAACAGAGTAAGTCGTTGTCGTCTGGGATCAATCTGTCCATCAAGGTCGATCCAGTCTTGGTGTGGATTTATAAATAAATTAATTCGATAAAATTACTCATTATAAACAATTAAAATACCCGATTTTGTTCAAATCACTTCATAAACACGCTCGTATTCGAATGCAACTTTGTGTCAAAATTTCAAGTCAATCGTCCGAACTACTTTTAAAGTTTTGCGATCACAAACATAAACAAGCTGAATTTTTATATATAAAGATTGTTCTCATGTAAAATTATTTTTTAGAAAATTTATTTCAGTATCCCCGCAAGTATTTATTGATAGACAAAAGGAATCTGTTAAACTGTTTTAAAGAAATGAAATGGCGTATGTCTTTTAGTGCCGGGAGTGTCCGAGGACATGTTCGGCTCGCCAGATGCAGGACTTTTGATTTGACTCCCGTAGGTGACCTGCGAGACATGATGAGGATGGAATGATGATGAAGACAACACATACCCCCAGCCCCTGTATCAGAGAAATTAACCCATGATGTTTAATATTCCCCATCCTGCCGGGAATCGACCTCGATACCCCTGTGACCAAAGACCAGCACGCTAACCATTTAACCATGCAGCCGGACTCTGTTTAAATGTGCAACTATCTTCAAATTGTCCGAATCGTTTGATGAATAGTCATCGTACTAGCCTTCGGTTCAGAGGGTCCCGGGTTCGATTCCCGGCCGGGTCGGGGATTTAACCCTAGGTGGTCAATTCCAACGGCTCGGGGGCTGGGTGTGTGTGGCGTATTCAACATTAGAAATCATCCTAGGTAGGGCCTTCATCTTCACAGACATGCAGGTCGCCTAATAGGCCGTCTACTAGAAAAAGACCTGCACTAGGCCTCTCCGGAGGCCATACGCCATTATATATCTTCAAATTGGACTTCAAATCATGAATGTAGCTAGTTATGGAAATAAGGAAATAAAATATTCGACAAAATTTATTAAAATTTGAATGGCGATATTTCAACTCTTGTTATAAATGTATTTTTTTTAATCATGATTGTAGTCTATGAGGGACATTCGAAAAGAAACGATCTGGAGGCAATGAAATGGAAACCTCTCAAAGGATCGTAATGCTATTGCCTACGGAAGGAGATGCGGTCCCTGAAAGAGCGATGAGTCCCTAAACTCGCCGGTAAATCGACATGGGTTCACACCATGTAAAGACAGAGAAAGTACGTGCACGCGTTGATAGTCCACTGCAGCCAGTCGTGCTGAAAACAGTAATATGGAAGCTTCAAAAGAAGAGAAGAGGGACGTGGAGCGTTTCCTAACAGCAGAAAAAATGAGGGGAATGAAAATCGAAGAATGGCACAAATGTACGGAGAGCACTGCATGTCCGTTGCAATGGTCAAGGCGTGGCACAAGCGATTCAGGGAAGGACGGATGTCGCTGGCAGATGATGCACGGTCTGGTACGCCACACCGCATTACCGATGTCATTGTCCAGCAGGTGGAAGCCCTCATTATGCAAGACCAGCGAATTACGGTAGCAGCCACTGCCGCAGAGGCCGGAGTGAGAGTCGGATATGTTCACGCCATCATTAAGAACAGAATGAAATTTCGTAAAAAGTGCGAACAGTGGGTGCCTCACAGTATTCAACCAGCACAGGAAGCATGTCGAATAGACCTCTCTCTTGAACATCTGCTGCGCTATGCCAAGGAGGGGATGAGTTCCTGTCGCGAGTGGTCGTTGGGGACGAGACATGGTGTCATCACTTCGAACCCGAGTCAAAACGACAAAGTCTCCAATGGAATCATGCAGGGTCTCTGCCACTCAAAAAATCCAAGGTGAGCTAAAGAATGCTCTGAGGGGCAAACTATTTACCTTGGACAACGACGTCAAGCCGTACTTTCGGAACTGGTTGACAATGCAGCCCCAGAAGTTTTACGAGACGGCCATTCACTGCCTTGTGTCGCAGTGGGAATAGTGCGTGAACAATGCTGGGAAATACGTTTGAAATCACGGTAATGGTTTTCTTTTTATAGTCACCGGCTCGTTTCTTTTTGAATTACCCTTGTAATTTGTAACTACATGATGTGGGTCGTAATTGTAATTGTAATTGTAATTGTAATTGTAATGAGTTGTTTCGCAGTTTACCCTTCCGATGGCTTGAAGTGAATTTGCAGTCATAAACACAAGGCAAGGAATAATCTGTCTGGAACCTAACCAGTAACCTATGAGCTAATAATTTGCAATGTTCATTCATTGCCCATGATAAATTTTGCTTGCCTAGGATAAGTATAAATTTCCGAATTATGATGCAAAAATACTGATTATCTACTGTTTTACTGTGGTCTTCAGAGACAGGTGTCCTTAAATTGTAAACTTGATTAAATTCAGTGACTGTCTTCTTGGTCGGGGTTTCGTGATTTTGTTTTAGAAACAATGGAAACAGATTATTGTTGCTGCAGTGGTTAGACAAACATTCAAAGTTTTGTTCTGCATCGGCTATAGTGACATAAGTTACAATCAGATGGCAGCTACAGCTGTGTTTACAAAATGGCGCTCAGCGAACAGGAAAACAACGTTTTGTACTCTTGGATATCATCATTATCGGTCTTTTACCATAGTCCAGCGTCGTTTTCGAATGAAATGCGGGAAGGACCCTCCCTCCGACAACTCTATTCGCAGATGGTACGCTCAGTTTGTGGACGCAAGTTGTTTGTTTAAAGGGAAAAGCAGTGGGCGTCCCGCTATGTCAGAAGCGAGAGTGAATCGGATCAGGAGCGCTTATCTCCGTAGCCTTAAGAAATCGACTACTGGAGGCAGCACGGAACTGAATATACCTCAAACCACATTAAGGCGTTTGTTACGAAGGCGCTTGAAGGTTAAGCCGCATCGCTTACAGTTGCGTCAATATTTAGCATATAATGGAAAAGACCTACTTTTGATTTTATTGCATCGCACTGGAAGAACGTTGTGAAGATGATGATGATTTTCCTGGGAGACTAGTTTTCATGGATGAAGCAACCTTCTATGTGAATGGAAAGGTGAATAAACAAAAGGTTCGAATTTGGGGAGCAACAAACTCTGATTGTTATGTGAAACATGTGCGTGACTCCCGAAATGGTGAATGTGTCCTGTGTTGTTTACAAGACGAAGGTCTATAGCCAGTTCTTCTTCATTGACCAGACAGTGTCACGGCTGACTTACCTGTACTTGCTCATTTCCACGGGGAGTTCAGAGCGTTTTTAAACGAAGAACTGTCATAACGATGGATCGGATGCGGAACGTATTTTGATCAGATTCTCTCACCCTGGCCACCACGTTCACCAGATTTAACACTGTGTGATTTCTTTCTGTGGGGATACGCTCAAGATGAAGTGTGTGTTCCTCTTCTAGCGGTGAATTTTCTGTAAATGAAGCGGCGCATCTGTGCCGCCTTCCTAAGCATCACCGCTGACACGTTGGGGCGTGTGTTGGAAGAGATGAACTATCGAGTAAATTTGTGTAGAGTGACAAAAGGTGCCCATATGGAGCATTTCTAATGTATTTAAATATACTTTATTAGTTACGGTACACAATAAAACGAGATTCGTAATCCTACGTCAATCGCACTGTGTTTTATATTTTTGAAAGTCCGACAATCATTTTGAATAACCCTGTGTTATTGCATTACTGCATTCTAATATCTCCTTCCTCTTACATAACATCATCTAAATTTCACATCTGTAGGCTTATCATTCTGGAAAATTATTGTGATAAGTATGTTGCTTTAAATGAGTGCAGAATTTAACGAATTGTTTATCTGTAAAATAAAGCACGTGTTCCAACCACGCTGTGAACTGTAAGAAGCACAGAAAGATTTGCTGCTATCGAGTTCCCCAGGGTTGCTCGCGTCCTTTGAGCTGGTGATCTATTTTCGTGTGCAGTGCTGTCTTCTGTGAACACTAATCAGAGAGGGCGGCCTTCATCCCTAGGGTGGGGGGAAGAGTTGTGAGGCGAAATTAAAATGTAACTAGAATTAATGTTTGATCTTTTCCGACAGAAAAGAGACGTAGCAAGTGGGAAATACTGAAGCAGTTCAGAATTGTTACTTAAAGAATAGAATGGGGTAACTGATGTGGATCTCAGGGCGAAAATTAAGTTCGTTGGACTTAACTGGATCTTCCAAGTAGAGAATGCTGGGTGGTTAGGAAAACACATGGACACAATATCACTGCAAAGATGCGTATTTTCCGCTGGTTAGGAGAAAGCATAATAGAGAAATCTAAATACTATATTAATTTTACTAATAATAATTGCGCGTGGGCTCGTAGGAGGCCTGGTGCAGGTCTCTCGAGATGACGCCGTTTACGCGACCTGCACATCTGTGAGGATGGGGCCCTACTTGTGATGAATTCTAATGCTGAAGATAGCACACACACACACACACACACACACACACACACACACACACACACACACACACAGAGAGAGAGAGATTTAGAGAGTTCCCGATCCATTTGAATTAACCAATTGATATTAAAGTCCCCGACCCGGTCGGGAATAGAACCCGGGCTCCACTGGACAGAAGTCCAGCACACTAACGATTTAGCAGTAGAGCCGAACATTAATTTTACTAAATCGAATACACTAAAGAACTATTGAAAACCTAAACACCCTCACCCTAGAAATAAATAATGCGAAATTAAATAACAATGGCAAATAATCCCTCTTTTTAATGAAAGGTGTGTTGGTGGTGGTTATTGCTTTAAGAGGAAGTAACACTAATTACAGGAAAACGTAAGATGTCCGACACTTCGAAGAATGAAGGTATCGCTAAAAGAAAGGGAAGTTTCACGAAGGACGTGAAAATGAAATACTTCCTAGGTCTCGCAAATGTGATACCGTCCGGGTTGGTAAAGGACAAGTGTTGACCAACGGAGGTCGCATAGTAAAGATAGAGTTGGTTGAAGCAATTCCAGGACTTAGCTAAAGGCCCCATAGCTGTCAACCCACACTCCCAAGATAAGAGTCCCCATGACCCCTTTCAGACAGGAAAGGGATAACGTGGATGTATTTCACTGCCGCCCAACCACAGGGTTTCTTTCTGAAAAGCCAAGTAAAATATGTACGGAGCAGTATCAAGCCCAGCTGATTCTATCAGCCGAAAGGTAAACAAAGACACGATTGTGGTCATGTAGCGCACCGACCAGAAAATTGTGTAATCAAGAAACGCCTCTAAATTTTCTCATCAAAAGAGGATGGAGTAGACCTCTAGCTATCTGGCTGACAATTGTCCAGGAAGACATCGAGACCCTCAGTCTAGATCAGAAGTACTCAGCTGGGCGCCCGTTGAGGCTAGCCCAGTGAGGCCGGGCTGATGTGACGTAAATGCGGGCAGCTTACGCAGCAAGCATACGTCACAGTGAAGCGAGAGAGGGAACACACTTTGCAGGGAAGCGACGGAACGATGACGTTCGATTGTGGTTACGAAGCTCTCCTCCACTACTCCGCGAAGTGCTGATTGGGGTAAATTATTTAAAGTAAAACTCTAGAATCGCAACAACAAAAACTAACCTTTTCAAGATATTCCGGTTTGATTGATACTGCACTCGATATAAACAGTTAGTTTTATTTTCTTATATTTATTCGTTCAAAGGATACTGACACGTTATATTTTTTGTGTTACAATCTACAAAGGTACAGTTTTTAAGCGTACAAGCTACGATTTAAAATTCCTTGGATGAGGATGACAGTATTATCAGTTTTCAAAGTAAAATTCCTGTTTTCATTAAGCAAAAATTATATAATTACATAATGCAACAATAATTTTTCACAGTGTTGTAGTATTGTGTGAATTTCCCTGTTCACTGAAATTTTAAAAATAGTATTTCATATTTGAGAGGCGTCCGTTTTTCTTCTGAAGACGCAGAGCAAAGTTCACCGCGCGAACGTAAAGAGTTTCACCTTATTTTCTTGACATGGCATAAGCCAAAAGCCTATGTCACGGCTATATGATGCAATTGTAGGATAACTCTATAATACTTGTGACACAAAAGTAAGCAAGAAATGAGCTAAGGAAGAGGAAGTATAGTCCGCGCACCTTTTAGCGATATTACGTTGTACGGGGTTGAGGAGTAAGGAGGGAGCTCTCCCGGTTCCGGTATTACTGCCAACTGAATGGAAATGAAATCAGAATTGAATCGATAATATGATCAATCGATATGAATTTTCTAAACCTGTATTATCTTAAGCCAACAACAGTGTCATACACATTATACAACATCATGTAGCATTTCTGGATGCGGATCTTGTTCCTAGCATGGATTCTATAGTTTAGCTTTACTGTGTGAACAACAAGAGTACTAGTACGTAAGTGTACGCCAGATGTCGCACAGCGATGCATAAGTGATTCATAGTTTGTGTTTCAAATGTTGCCAGTACGACTCTCGAAGATACCCGACGTCGACCGATTCAGCACTAGGGTGTCAACGGTGCGCGAAATATACATGTTGTCCTAAACTATATAACATACTTATCGCCTAGGACATAATAAACAATATTTAGTGTAGTAATAGTCAAATAAATGTAAGTAGGTGAGTGAATCTAATGCATGTATCAAATTTAATGAATCACAATAAACGAATGCTCTCTCCCCAGTTTCATGCGATCCGGAACTAGGGGATGGGAGTATTCTATTCTACCACACCACAACCGCAAATACCTCTGAAACGAAATATGCAATAGAAGCCAAGACACAGACCCATATAATGCTCCCAGCAAAGGTCAGAAGGCGTGGGCGTCGATTTATATCGGACGACGACTTGCGTGACTGGGTACCGTACAGATGTGATTCCGTGGACAGCCCGTCAGTTTTTTTTTCAAAAATGAGATTGACCATCTCATCACTCAGTGGGATAAATATCTTAACATTTATAGTGATTACCTTTGAGGTAGGAAATGTTCTACTTTACTTCCTGGCAGGCGAGCAGTTTTAATTTGACTGCCCGCTATAAATCCATAAGTACGGCCCCGCCATGTAGGGGCCAGCGCGCCCGCCTGTCACCCGGCGGCACTGGGTTAGATTCCCGGCCCGGTCAGGGCTTTTTAATAGTAATGATTAATATCCCTGGCCTGAGGACTGGGTGTTTGTATCGTCCTTAACGTTCGTTTCCTCACATACAACACTCTACACTTCTGCCATTCCACTTTACACGCAGGTTCATATCATATAGTGCCACCAGGGGCAAAAGATCCACAAGGGTTGACGCACCGAACAAATAGCATTAAAAACAAAAATAGATCCATAAACTCTGCTGCAATATTGGCATTTTAAAACTATAAAATATCTTTGTTGTAGTGCCTGGTTGTTGGGGCTAGACCTTAATTAAGGCCAAGGCCGCTTCCTTCCCACTCATAGCCCTCTCCTACCCCATCGTCGCGATAACACCTATCCGTGTCTGTGCGACGTAAAAAAATATGTAGACGTTGGTGGTTATTTTTTATCTGATGTTCTCGTTCATTCCTAAGATTATATACTGTAGGTGAACTCGCTTTGCCCGTTGGAGACTCCGCGTCTAAACCCTCGGTGAGTTTTCTTCGTAAGTGGATGTAAACTATTATCATTTCAGCGTTCATTTGAACATAATAACTTATGTACATTTACCGGTATTGTGATTGCTCGTTAATTCAGCCCTGTTTGGTAATAAAGCATGGCAGATGTAGAGGCCATATACTGTATTTACAACCATACTTGTCTATGTAAAGATAAAAAAATCTAATACCAATTTTTAAAATTAAAAACGTACATAACGTAGATTTTAATTTGTAAAGTAATGTAATTTCATCTTTGGGGAATGATTCAAAATCAAATCAAAATCAAAATCTCTTTATTTGCAAATGAGGTGTCTACCTCGGTGGCAAATGGTTCACTAAAATACATTATTGTCAAGCACTAAATTTTAAATTAACAAGAGAAGAAGACAATTTTTTTTTAGAATTCAATAATACACAATTTATGCTAACAATTTTTTCTTTTGAACAAACAGCTCATCTATATAAATAAAATTGTAGGGGGTCCGCTGTCTGTAATTTCTTTTGTTTTGCCAATTTTTCAGATATTTATCCGTTTTAGGTCAACTCAAGACCGAATCGGTGTTTTTTTACGTTTCGTGTCTGTTTGTTTGTTTGTCTGTTTGTCTGTTTGTCTGTTCCACCATCACGTCGAAACGGCTGGATAGATCTCAACCAAACTTCATATTTAGGGTATACTCATCCCGGGGAAGGTTTCTATATGCATATCATTTTAAAATCTTTGAATACATGGGGTGTTTATAGGAAAACCAGAATGGTTTTTCCACCATCACATCGAAACGGCTGGATAGATCTCAACCAAACTTCATATTTAGAGTATACTCATCCCGCGGAAGGTTTCGATATGCATATCATTTTAAAATCTTTGAATAGACGGGAGATTTATAGGAAAACCATAATGGTTTTTCAACCATCACGTCGAAACGGCTGGATAGATCTCAGCCAAACTTCATATTTAGAGTATACTCATCCCGAGGAAGGTTTCTATATGCATATCATTTTAAAATCTTTGAATAGACGGGGGGTTTATAGGAAAACCAGAATGATTTTTCCACCATCACGTCGAAACGGCTGGATAGATCTCAGCCAAACTTCATATTTAGAGTATCCTCATCCCGGGAAGGTATCGATATGCATATTATTTTAAAATCATTGAATACATGGGGTGTTTATAGGAAAACCAGAATGGTTTTCCTCCATTTTCTCTTATACTATTGATTTTCTGTAAACTTCGTTTACCGTACGTGAAACGTCTCTGCATTATAAATAACTTTCGTTATGTTCATAATTTGCCTTACTCTTCACATGACGGAGAAATTTACAATTTTCTGCTGGTATCATGCTCTCCATTTAGTGACCGACAGACTGACAACGAACCTACAGGTTACCATGGCAACGTCTCTGACTGCATGCCAGTAGGGAAGTAACGTATTGCCATTTTCCTCATCATGCTTTTAAATTCGTGGTTGTTCCTTGGGTAGAAGGCAAGAGAGGCGTCAATCGGCCCATCTGCGGGATATTGGCGGAATATCGTTGGATGTTATAACCGCCCTCGAATAGATTAAGTAATAACACCATGACACCGAGGTGGCACATTTAATCGTCTTCTCCCCCCCCCTAACGTTTTTGGACCTGGGCTAATCCCTGTGGAAATTAGTGTCGTTCTACCTCAATTTTCTGTGTATTCAGTTCGCTGAATTTCTTATTTCCTTCTAGTTTTATGATTCTCTACCACCTTATGGTAACGGTCTGGTCCGTGTAACGACCTGATCTAAAGGGCTCCTTGTACGTACTGACATCTGTGCCGAGAACTGGTACTACGATGCTCAGCTCCTTGACCAATGAGAGCTCGTCTCGGACAGCTTGTTGGAGCTCGCTCGAAGCGAGAGAGTCATTCTTGTGCTGGCGTCTGGTTGGTGATGGACGCGTGTAGTAGGTGCCTCGTGATGATGAAGATTTTACTGGGAACTATGGAGAACGGCTGAATACTACGTGTGTGAGGGCTCTCCTCCTAGCCCTCAACATGAGGTGATACCTCATTCATGGTGAAAACGTCCACAGACTGTATGTATTTGATTTAAGTCTATCTATCTGCGTTTGGGAACCAGAGTCTTAAATGGCGACGCGGAGTGGCTTCAAGCTCCTGTTCTATTTTCGATATTGTTGAAACCCCAAAAAGAAAAACTGTTCGGAAGTGTTAGACGTGTCTTAGACTCTAATGGTTAAAATTTGTTCACTCTCGGCTAAATTTTAATGATATGTTTTCAAAAAAAATAACTTGGGTAGTATGTCCTTTTAAAAGCATATTCATTTAATCACGTGCTATTATGGTGATGTAAACTTGTAACGTTGTTCTGGACGTATGGTAAATTTCATTCTAAATTGTTCAAGAGGAAAAAGGAATATGATATAATTCTAATTTTTACTCTGCTGTTAAGCTCATCATTATTGGGTCTAACGTGAACTACTTAGCCCTAACCAAGAACCGGTTTGTTTATTTAATTTTTGGGGTCCGGTTTTATATTTTCTTCTGTCTTTGTTCGTACTACCTAATTGTTACCTTTTTTGCCTCGTTCCTAGTTACCTTTCGGTGTGTATCTTTGATTTTGCTTTGTTTTGAGCGTGGGCCTGTTACCATGACAACGTATGTTGTACGGTGATTGTTAATGTAAACATTTTCGGTTGATGAAGGATTTTGGTTCCTTGTTTACCTTTCTGGGCTTGATTACCTGCGTTTCCTTTCTATTTTATTGAATGTTTTGTGCTTCCCCTTTTCTTGTACCTTTGTTTTGAATTTTCCTAATTCAATTTATATTTTTAACTTCTCCCTGTCCGTCGTGTTTAAGGTGAATTTTCTTTTTGGGTTCCTGGTAAGACCTGTCTTGAGTAGGACTAGGTGGTTCATGTGGTTTTTATTAGTTTAAAGGCTGTTTCTTTATTTTTAGCTGATACGCTTTTCATTATTACATTACTTCTAGTATAGTGGGGCCCCCTAATATCTTTTAAATATGATTAATTTATTTTCTTGGCAATAATTTTATTTCATGTTAATTACTACTCTTTCCATTTTATTACGTGGGCGTTTTCTTATTACTAATTGGAAGGTTTAATTTTTCTCTAATAAATTCTACTTACCATTACATCAAAACACTGGTGTTGTTCTTTCAAGTGAATTACTCATCTGATACTGGATTTTAATTTTACATGGTTTGATGTGTCACCTACTTCTTATTGTGGTAAGTAATTTACTGATTTTAAGGTTACGTTCTGTGGGTGGCTAGTTGCGCTTCCTGTCCTAATTTTGTCTATTGTGACTCTTGTGTGTTCTATTTTATTGCTGGCCTTACCGTAGTGTTTCTGTGTTTGACTACGTTCGGGTCAGTATTGTGGTAGCTGAGCTGTGTTCCTTTGATTCTTGGACCTGTGGCTCGTACCTACCCGTAGGTTATTTGCATCCTCACTTGACTTTGTTTTACCTAGTATCAGATGGTAATTGATTGAAGGAAGTACATAGTGTTAACCTGACGTAATATACTTTTGTAAAAGAATTGCAACCATCTTATTCCATCCTTGATTTATTTTGTTTCATATTGTCTTTCGTCATGGCCCGACCTGTTATTCACCCTCACCACCTTCGCAAGTCGGAGTTGCAGTATGAGCTTGCGATCCGAGGTTTAGAACCAGTGGGTACTGTCTCTGAGTGTGCCGCCTTACTTTCAGCTCATCTCCAGGTGCCTCTTAACCTATCTAAATTAGATATCTCCAAGATTGGTGAGTTTTTACATGTAATTAATTCTTCTTTAAATGAAATTTCTATAATTCTTAAAGAATTTACTGAAACGCCACCTACGAAGTCTCAGATTAGTAGACTCAAGGCTAGAGTGTACCACCACTCGGGGCGTATCCAAGATCTTCTTACTTTGAAACCTGAGGGGGAATTCATTAGCGAATGCACCCGACTTTTGACATTAGCGTCCAGTATTTCTACTGAACTTGATTTAATAATTGCAAGTAGAGAAATGGAGAACTTGTCGGTTACGGATAGGACTAATCCTCTTTGTAATAATGAAAGTGTAAATCAAAATTTATCTCCTCTTATTCAAGGTGCATGCTGCGTAACTTCTCCTGTCCTTGAGTCTATTTTATCACGGTTAAGTGGTACATCGCATAATTCCTTGAAAGAGCTGTTTCACGGTGTGAAGAATTTCTCCGTAAACTCAATTGAGGAGTGCCTTAGATTTTTAAGGTTCCTTGTAGAATTGCAGGAATCCGCTAGTGTATACTCTGTTGATGAGGTAGGCATGTATAGGGCCTTATTTTCCCATTGCGAAGGTATTCTAAAAAAGGAAATTTCCGAGGCTATCTCTCAGAGGTGTAAAATTGATGAATTTCATGAAACAATTCTTAACAAATTTATCCCCTCCTTAGCCCTTCAGAGTCTCATCCCTCAGTATTGTTTTCGAACTCAGTACCTTCACGAAAATTTGCTAACGTACATTGTTGATGTAAGGTTCTATTGTAAAGTGTTTCGAATTTTGGTTCCTGAGGAAGAAATGGTAACTCGCATATTAAAAGGTATATCTCCTGCTTATCGATCTTACCTTTCCCTTGTAAAATGTCCTACTAATTTCATTGAACTCGAGACTGCGTGTACCTTCGCTGAGGATGTAAAGCACGGAGACGCCTCCAGGCCTGCCCACCTTCACCCTCCTCTTACCAATTCTAACTGTACTGGTTATGCTAATGTACCTTGTAACTTGAAAACAAAAAAATGTTTTGTGTGTGGTTCTACGGAACACTTAAGGAATTCGTGCCCGTCTAAGAGTAATGGACGTGATGTTTGTTGTTATCTTTGTGGCTCTAAGCAGCACACTAAAATTTTTTGCCCAAATTCATTTCAAAGACGCCATAAATGACTAGAACCTAAAAACCGGTTTCGAATGTTTCAACCTTTTAAGAATGTTGGGGACTCTGATGCGATTGTTTGTCCTCGTAACTGTAACAGAATTTGTGGAAATGTTGTCTCTGTAGGAACCTTCACCAGTGTTGAAGTGAATAATGAACCATTGATGGCTTTGATTGACTCTGGGAGCGTTGTAAATTTAATTAATTCTGATTGGTATTCCAATATGAAATATGCTTGTAAGTTACCGTCCTTACAACCTTCTGATGTAAAGTGTGTTACTGCTAATGGTAATTATGTAGAAATTCTAGGGACCGCTAGGGTGAAATTGAGAATTGGAAATTTCACCTGGAAAGTGTCCTGCCTGGTGGTTCCTAACCTTTCGTGTAACTTGATTCTAGGAACTGGGTTTTTGTCCAAAACTGGACTTGTTCTCGACCTTCAAGACAGGAAATTTTTCTTTAAGTTTTCCCCTGCTAATAAATTTAACTTGTCTGATGGTTCTAAGGGTAATTTAAATGCGAATTGTGTTTCTGAGTCAGTCCCTGATGAAATTAGCAATGTTAAGGAATTAAAACTTAATCATTTGAGTAAGGAACAAGCTGATGAAATTCGTGCACTTTGCAGCGAATTCCCTGAAGTGTTCACCAGTAAACTAGGGGTAACTGATGTTATGGAATATGATATCGAACTAACTGATACCAAACCTGTGAGATCCCCTCCATATAGACTCTCTCCTCCACGTATGCTGGAATTGAAGAAGATTATTGAAAAACTTCTAGCGGAAGGGGTTATACGACCTTCTAGCTCCCCATATGCCTCTCCTGTTTTCCTTGTTCCCAAGTCCACTGGGGGCTTTCGGGCTGTTTTGGACTATAGAAAATTAAACCAGAAGGTGGTCCTTCAGTCTATTCCGTTACCTGATCTGCACACTTGCTTTGGGTGGTTTTCTGGGGCAAAGTTTTTTACAGTACTGGACCTTAACCAGGCCTACTATCAAATTCCTTTATCCAAGAGGTCCATTCCACTAACTGCCTTCATCACTGACTGGAATTTGTATGAATTTGTCAGATTGCCTTTCGGTTTGAACTCTGGTGCTGGAATTTTGACGCGTTTGCTGGATACTATCTTCTCTGACATTAAATTTAAATGTGTTTTTCACTATCTCGATGATTGCGTTGTCTATTCTAAAACCTTTGAAGAACATGTGATTCATGTACGGGAAGTCCTTGAGCGCTTGAGGAAAGCTGGCTTGACTGTTAAGCTTTCTAAGGTAACCTTCGCCCAGCCAAGTATGTCTTTTCTTGGACATATTGTGTCTTCGAGTGGAATCTCAGTTGATCAATCCAGGACCCAAGCAATTCGTGATTTTCAACCTCCTAAAGATGTCAAAGGCATTGCCCGTTTTGTGGGAATGGTTAACTTTTTCAGGAAATTTATTCCTAACTTCGCTGAGGTTGCTGCTCCTCTCAACCATTTAAGGCGAAAAGATGTTAAATTTGTCTGGGGTCCTCTCCAACAAGCAGCTTTTGAAAAATTGAAGTTCGCTCTCTCGAACGCCCCTGTTTTGGCAATTCCTGACTTTTCTTAACGCTTCATTGTTCAGACCGATGCATCTGGAAGAGCTATTGCCGGAGTACTCTTGCAAGAGTACGAGGATGGTCGTAGACCTGTTGCGTATGCCTCCCGAACCCTCAATGATCTTGAGAGCAAATACTCGATTTATGAGTTGGAATGCCTTGCTGTCCTATTTGCTCTCGAAAAATTTCGGCCCTTTGTCGAACATGTAAATTTTGACCTGGAGACGGATAATCAGGCGTTGTCGTGGGTTTTGAACCGACCCAAAAGAACTGGGAGAATCACCCGTTGGGCTCTTAGGATTTCTGCCTTCAATTTTCAAGTCAAACATATTAGGGGTACAGATAACGTCATCGCTGATAGTCTCAGCAGAATGTTTGATGGGGAACCTTGTACGGAGATAAAATCTAATGTTGAAAATTTTGATGATGGTAACGTGATTAAAGTCAATGCCATTCTTTCTGAGCTACCTTTGCTTTACCATGAAATCGAAGATCTCCAGAAATCTGACCCTGAATTGAATGAAATTATAAACAAAATTGGTAATGGGACTCTTGTAAAACCTTATTCTCTTGTCAAAGGTGTTCTATGTTGTAAGGGACGAGGAGACCATTGTTTCAAAATTGTTGTTCCCAAGGTACTGGTACCTGTCATCTTCAAGTATTACCACCATTGTCCCATTGGAGGTCATCTAGGAATGTTCAAAACTAGGCAGAAAATTAGGGAATTTTTCATCTGGAAAAGAATGGACAGTGACATCAGAAGCATGATTAAAACTTGCAAGGTTTGTGCCATAAGTAAACCCTGTCTAAACAACCGTGTGGGTTTGTTGTCGTCCTCACAAGCTTCACGCCCCATGGAACGTCTGTTCATCGACTATGTGGGACCAATGGTTCGATCTTCTTTGGGGAACACGCACATTTTCGTGTGTGTGGATGCGTTCTCACGGTTCACTTGGCTTATTCCAACTAGGTCTACCACTTCTCGGTCCACTATTAACTGTCTAAATTATATCTTTGCTTCTTTTGGTCCTCCTAAGTTCCTTGTCTCTGATAACGCTAGTGGGTTTACTAGTCATCTGTTCAAAAAATACCTTTTCGAGTTGAGCATCTCTCATGTCACTACTACACCATATTATCCTAATCCATCCTATGCTGAGAGGGTAAATAGGAATTTGAAGTCCGCATTGATAGCCTACCATCATCATAACCAGGCTAAGTGGGATTCCTGTTTACATTGGCTAGCTCATGCATTTAACTCTGCCATTCATGAGTCTCATGGGAAAACACCCATGTCCCTTATGTTTTCCTACACTCCATACTCCCCAATGTCAAATGTACTAGGCATCGATGACCTTTTGCCTGATCTATCTAAACCTCTCGATGTCCAGAAGATTTGGGACGAAGCAAAGAAAAATCTCTCTGTTTCATATGAGAAGACCAAGAAAAGGTACAATTTGGGTAGGAAAACAACTAAGGTAAAGGTTGGTGATACAGTCTTCATAAAATGCTACCCAGTCAGTAAAGCTGTTAATAAGTTTTCCGCCAAACTGGCACCCAGGTATCAAGGTCCTTGCACCGTGTTGCAATTTCTGTCCCCGGTATCGATGTTAGTGAGTGATCCGGTTGCAAAAAGGGTTAGGAGAGTCCACCTGTCACAAGTTAAACCTGGTTAATGTACAGTACTGGTTCGTGATTTTCTTCCTTTGGGTTTCTGCGTTATGAAGTTCTAAGGTATTGAAAGAGACATACAGCTGAGAACTACATTTCTGTGAGCTAATTAAAAGTAAAATATCATCTTTCTGTTTAAGTGTAATTTAATTCTACCTGGAGTTTTCATTGTGGTACATGTTTCTATGATTTTTAAAGCTAGGTTTGATATGTTTCTATTTGTCTTAGTTCTGGTATTGTTTCTGGTGTGAACATTGTGGTTTGGTGGTGTGTGGAATCTGTCACATGACTGTTTCTTGGGGGCCTCTTACCAATTATATTTCTGACCTGTACTCCTTATTTCTTATCTTCTCTGGGTTTTAATTTTTAAATATCATACCAATTCTGCTTTGGGTGCGGGTAGGATTGGATAACGGATACTCGGAGACTTCCTTCGGTCTTCTTGCTGCTCACACTTTGGGATAGCAAAAATTTTATGATCGTGTCCTGTTGATATGTATTTATCCTCCTGTCCAGGGTGTCCATTTGGTAGCCTTTTGGACTATTGGTTGCTCGTTTTAATCTCGTCACCTGGGTGATTGTTACAAAATATAGTTAAAAAAAATTGGTTGAGTTTTAACTGTCTGGGGGTTGATTTAATCATGGAATAGTTTCTGTTCATATCTCTGTCTTGTTTCTGGTTTTGGTGATCTTATCCATATTTATCTCTTGGAAATTAGTCTTACTCTGTTTCTTCATTCATCCCTTGTAGCAAGGTTTATTTGGAAAATTAGCTTTAAAATCTTATTCTGAATTTTATTTATGGCCTATTATCGATTTTCTATGATAACTATCCCTGGGTATCCTTTGATTAAGCTTCGAAAATTAACCCTTCTACTTGCTGCTGATCTGTCGCTGCACTAAGTTAGCTTTGGTCATATCCTTTGAGGGGGTTGTTAGTCGTGGGGTGATCTGTTAACCTGTGTCGGGGTTGGTAGACCGTTTGCTTCGTGCATGGATCTTGGATCTTTATGGTTTCTCCATCTCTAGCAACTGGTTTCTGGGCCTCTTCATGTCTAATGCTACGTTGCCCTCTGGTAATTATTCTAGTACTGACAGTACTCTATTGTAAGTAATCTCATTTTTTTTCTTTACTTAACTTATGGTTTTCCTTATGTTGAAAATTTTATCCAATTGTTTTTTGAAATTTTGTTCTGTTTTAAAACTTCCTTGTTACTATTGATGGTATAAGGTTGTCCTCTAGGGTATTCTCGGGTCTTGTGACATTTTATTCCGCGCATAACTATCATCACTATGATACTGAAGTTTTTTCTTGAAGCTGGTATCTTATTGTTGATCTTACCGTTCTGGGCGAGTTGTGGTGTGTATGTAGGGCTGTTGACTGTAACCATCTTCCATCTATTGATATTATGTTGAGTAGTGTAGTCAAGGCATGGACTTGAATCCTGAGAAGTTATCTTCTTTTACCTAGGTGGTAGGTTTGCTAGTCCTGAATTTGGCGGTGGTGTGGTATTGCACCATGTTTGGTTAAGATGCTGTGTGGCATGTGGTTGTAAAGTGACCCTGTTGTGTTGACTCTTGGTGCTGGTACGTCTGTGGGATTTCTGTGAGGCAATGTTTGTTGTATTATTGCACTCTGGTGGGTGTTTAAGCACCTTTCTTGAACCATTGTGTCTGTAGGAAGATGGGAATTAATAATGTAGATTGTGTCTACCTCTTGTGTAGTATGTTCTGGTCTTGGTCAGTGAAAATTGAGATTGCCCGCATAACCTATTGCTCTGATGACTTCCTTGTTTCCATCTATGATATTTGTGAAGCTCAATTTTCTTAAACCTACCTTCTATGGTTATTTTCCCTTCAGTTATCTTGCTAACATTAGTAGATATTGTTGGTTACCTGCTTTCCGTTCTGCGTTCAGGGTGGTTGAGCGTGTTATTGCCTACCTGAGAGCTATCGCTTGTGGAGTCATCCTGCCTATTTATTTTCTGGCCCCTGTAGTCATCTAATTGAGGTATTTTAATACCTTTTCTGTTTGATTGGGTGTACTATAGTGGGAAGTGTTTTAGTTTTTCCTCTTGCTGTGTAGGTTGGTTGTGTGACTCCAAGTTATGTCCTGAAACCTTATCCATCAATCCTTGAACAGTGATTCCCTTTGTATTAGTTTGTTCCTGGTTTAGTATGCCTCTGTGGAATGATTGTCGATGACAAACTGTTGCGCTCCCTACACCTAATAGTACTAGAGGTCTCCAACTCATTCTACTTATGGTGTCCTTGCTTGGAAAGACAGTTACCATTAACTCATTTTTGGCTTCACAATGCTCGTGCTCTGGTCGGTGGTTGCTCTGATTGGTGCGTTCTTTTCTTTGAAAAGTCTTTTCTTGCAGGGTTATGCGAGGTCAATTAACTATGATTTAAAATCTGCATTCCTTTATGGTCTAATTATTTGGGTTGAATTATGGTGGGTTCTTAAAATTTAATGTATCATTGGCTCACTGATCTGTGGATCTCAGTCTGTTGTTGTTTCTATAATTGTTCTTTCCTGCCTTGCCCGTCTCGTGTATGTTTATGTAAATCCTTTTCTTTTGGGGGATTGAATCTTGGTGTATTGTTTGTTTTGAGGATTTACCTTATTGTTGGTAAGGGTTCTCCGATGGAGTACGCGAATTGATTATCCTTCTGGTGGGTCCCTGTATTGGTGGGGAAACCTTGGTGACGTTACGCGCCTTCTACTTATCCATTTTCAACGTTTTTGTTTAGCGTTTTGAACCATTAGTATATTCAGGTAAGTACTGTATTCTTAACATTTGAGATCCACCTTTGGAGTGTGGTGGGTTTAGCTTACCTTGCCTGTGTCGATTTAATATGTATGGTGTTCTGGCGATTTTTGGTGCTGATAGTTTATTTTGTTCGAGACCTGTCTAGTTTGCCTAATTTGTGTTCTTGTGTAATTTAGTTTGGAGGTATGCTCTAGACCTGAGTCTATTGATAATTTTACTAATTTAAGTTTGTATTATGAGATTTATCTTTTGTCTTTGGTTATAAAAAAATTTTCACCAATCTTGAGGGTTTTTCCCTTTCCTTCCTTTTCCTGTTTGCTCGCGGTATCTTCGTATTGTCGGGCATTTTAATCTAATTTCGAAAGGATGCAAGATGTTGCATTTCTTAAAACCTGGAACCCGAAAACTAGTGCTCACTTTGATATGGTAATTTCAAAGTTTAATGTAAAATGTACAGCCGAGAGAGATTTCTAAATTAATTATTGGAAGGAAACCCTATGTATGCCTTGTGTATAACCTTTCATGAACTCTAAGGGTGAACTTTTCTTCGTGGTGTAATCACCACCGTGTAAGCAGTTGTAATCAAAACCTAAAACTATTGGGAGTCTACTAAGTCGAAGGTGTAATTCTAATTAGACTGTGTTCTACCAACTTCTTCAAACTAATTGTGGTTGTGATGGTCCGGTTCCTAAGAGAAACTGTGGCGTGTAAACTATTGAAACCTTGTGCATGGAAAGCTGAAAATATTGTGAAAAAGGTTGAACTCAGTGATGACTGTAATTAATGCCGTAGAAAGTGATTCTAAAGCGCTACCGCCTTACTGGATATTTATTATGTGGAACGTGGTACTTGTGGTCGGTTTAATTTTGGACTATAATGAAAATTTTGGTTACTTCTGACCTCAGTGCCGAAGATATGTACTGGATAAGCAAAGCTTCGGAGGGGGTGGCTGACACCGAGGTGGCACATTTAATCGTCTTCTCCCCCCCCCCCCCCCCTAACGTTTTTGGACCTGGGCTAATCCCTGTGGAAATTAGTGTCGTTCTACCTCAATTTTCTGTGTATTCAGTTCGCTGAATTTCTTATTTCCTTCTAGTTTTATGATTCTCTACCACCTTATGGTAACGGTCTGGTCCGTGTAACGACCTGATCTAAAGGGCTCCTTGTACGTACTGACATCTGTGCCGAGAACTGGTACTACGATGCTCAGCTCCTTGACCAATGAGAGCTCGTCTCGGACAGCTTGTTGGAGCTCGCTCGAAGCGAGAGAGTCATTCTTGTGCTGGCGTCTGGTTGGTGATGGACGCGTGTAGTAGGTGCCTCGTGATGATGAAGATTTTACTGGGAACTATGGAGAACGGCTGAATACTACGTGTGTGAGGGCTCTCCTCCTAGCCCTCAACATGAGGTGATACCTCATTCATGGTGAAAACGTCCACAGACTGTATGTATTTGATTTAAGTCTATCTATCTGCGTTTGGGAACCAGAGTCTTAAATGGCGACGCGGAGTGGCTTCAAGCTCCTGTTCTATTTTCGATATTGTTGAAACCCCAAAAAGAAAAACTGTTCGGAAGTGTTAGACGTGTCTTAGACTCTAATGGTTAAAATTTGTTCACTCTCGGCTAAATTTTAATGATATGTTTTCAAAAAAAATAACTTGGGTAGTATGTCCTTTTAAAAGCATATTCATTTAATCACGTGCTATTATGGTGATGTAAACTTGTAACGTTGTTCTGGACGTATGGTAAATTTCATTCTAAATTGTTCAAGAGGAAAAAGGAATATGATATAATTCTAATTTTTACTCTGCTGTTAAGCTCATCATTATTGGGTCTAACGTGAACTACTTAGCCCTAACCAAGAACCGGTTTGTTTATTTAATTTTTGGGGTCCGGTTTTATATTTTCTTCTGTCTTTGTTCGTACTACCTAATTGTTACCTTTTTTGCCTCGTTCCTAGTTACCTTTCGGTGTGTATCTTTGATTTTGCTTTGTTTTGAGCGTGGGCCTGTTACCATGACAACGTATGTTGTACGGTGATTGTTAATGTAAACATTTTCGGTTGATGAAGGATTTTGGTTCCTTGTTTACCTTTCTGGGCTTGATTACCTGCGTTTCCTTTCTATTTTATTGAATGTTTTGTGCTTCCCCTTTTCTTGTACCTTTGTTTTGAATTTTCCTAATTCAATTTATATTTTTAACTTCTCCCTGTCCGTCGTGTTTAAGGTGAATTTTCTTTTTGGGTTCCTGGTAAGACCTGTCTTGAGTAGGACTAGGTGGTTCATGTGGTTTTTATTAGTTTAAAGGCTGTTTCTTTATTTTTAGCTGATACGCTTTTCATTATTACATTACTTCTAGTATAGTGGGGCCCCCTAATATCTTTTAAATATGATTAATTTATTTTCTTGGCAATAATTTTATTTCATGTTAATTACTACTCTTTCCATTTTATTACGTGGGCGTTTTCTTATTACTAATTGGAAGGTTTAATTTTTCTCTAATAAATTCTACTTACCATTACATCAAAACACTGGTGTTGTTCTTTCAAGTGAATTACTCATCTGATACTGGATTTTAATTTTACATGGTTTGATGTGTCACCTACTTCTTATTGTGGTAAGTAATTTACTGATTTTAAGGTTACGTTCTGTGGGTGGCTAGTTGCGCTTCCTGTCCTAATTTTGTCTATTGTGACTCTTGTGTGTTCTATTTTATTGCTGGCCTTACCGTAGTGTTTCTGTGTTTGACTACGTTCGGGTCAACCATTAGTCATCTTCTTATTATTTGTTTACCTAAGAATCATTGGACCTAAATTTGTCCTCTGTTACCGCTTTATTATATCCATAACTCGCACTAGCATAATTTATTGAGAGGCATTTGATATTCTAATATATTCACTTGGCATTTACATATTTGTCGTTATCTGGCTGTCCTCAGTTATAACCCATTTTCTATTACTTTCAACTTTCTTAACTGTATTATTTTCTTCCTTAATTACGCCGTATGTACGCGAGTGCTACAAACTACTGGATGTATTTCCACCAAGACCCATATCTATATAAATAAAATTGTAGGGGGTCCGCTGTCTGTAATTTGTTTTGTTTTGCCAATTTTTCAGATATTTATCCGTTTTAGGTCAACTCAAGACCGAATCAGTGGTTTTTACGTTTCGTGTCTGTTTGTTTGTCTGTTTGTCTGTTTGTCTGTCTGTCTGTTTGTCTGTTTGTCTGTTCCAGCATCACGTCGAAACGGCTGGATAGATCTCAACCAAACTTCATATTTAGAGTATACTCATCCCGGGGAAGGTTTCGATATGCATATCGTTTTAAAATCTTTGAATCAACGGCGGGTTTATAGGAAAACCAGAATGGTTTTTCCACCATCACGTCGAAACGGCTGGATAGGTCTCAACCAAACTTCATATTTAGAGTATACTCATCCCGGAGAAGGTTCCGATATGCATATCATTTTAAAATCTTTGAATACACGGGGGGTTTATAGGAAAACCAGAATGGTTTTTCCACCATCACATCGAAACGGCTGGATAGATCACAACCAAACTTCATATTTACAGTATACTCATCCCGGGGAAGGCTTCCATATGCATATCATTTTAAAATCTTTGAAAAGACGGGGGGTTTATAGGAAAATCAGAATGGTTTTCCTCCATTTTCTCTTATACTATTGATTTTCTGTAAACTTCGTTTAACATACGTGAAACGTCTCTTCATTATAAACAACTTTCGTTATGTTCATAATTTACCTTACTCTTCACATGACGGAGAAATTTACAATTTTCCGCTGGTATCATGCTCTGCATTGAGTGACCGACAGACCGACAACGAACCTACAGGTTACCATGGCAACGTCTCTGACTGCATGCCAGCAGGGAAGTAAAGTATTGCCATTTTCTCATCATGCTTTTAAATTCGTGGTTGTTCCTTGGGTAGAAGGCAAGAGAGGCGTCAATCGGCCTATCTGCGGGATATTGGCGGAATATCGTTGGATGTTATAACCGCCCTCGAATAGATTAAGTAATAACACCATTAGTCATCTTCTTATTATTTGTTTACCTAAGAATCACTGAACCTAAATTTATCCTCTGTTACCGCTTTATTATATCCATAACTCACACTAGCATAATTTATTGAGGGGCATTTGATTTTCCAATACATTAACTTGGCATTTACATATTTGTCGTTATCCGGCTGTCCTCAGTTATAATCCATTTTCTATTACTTTCAACTTTCTTAACTGTATTATTTTCTTCCTTAATTACGCCGTATGTATGCGAGTGCTACAAACTACTGGATGTATTTCCACCAAGACTCATATTTAGAATACACCTGTCCTTGATAGGTTTTAGGGCAAATATTCTTTCTAAATCCCTGAACTGACTGGGGGTTTATACGAAACCGAAACAGTGATTTTGCACTTCCACAAAATATACACAACCAAAATGGAAATCTACCTACCTTTTTAGAAATTAATTTCTAAACCTTTTTTCTCTTGTGAATCATTTCGATACGAGGATTAATAAGGGAGATATCATTAACGGACCGTTTTTCTGTTCAAGTCCAATCGGACTTCACTCACGAGCGGGTGCGTGTAAAGCGTATTCCTTACAACTTGAAAACTACTGAAGACATTCGAACCAAAATTTATATTTAGCATCCACCTGTCCAAAGTGAGGTTTTAAACGTAAATAACATTTCATGTTCCGGAATGGACTGGCGGTTTATAGGGAACACAAATGGTGATTTTACTCTTCCACAATATATACAGAACAAGACCAACCTGACTGGAAATCGACCAAACGTGATGGAATTCCACTTCTAAACCTTTTTTTTTCATGTACATTTTTTCGTCACGAGGATTAAGAAGGGAGATATCATGAATGGTCACTTTTGCAGGTTAAGTCCAGCGGACATAGCCCAAAAGGTGTTTTACATGGAGCAGATTCCTTATCTATATAAATCAAATCGTAACGACTGTGTGCCTCTACACTGACTATTTTGGCGAAATTTTCGTACAGCTTTCCGTTTAAGGGCTAATAATGACCATCTCGATAATTTTTGGTTTAGATTCCTGAAAGTCCTAATATTTACCCGCCTCACCCAAAATCCAGATTGCGGCATAATCTGCCAGAAGAAAAAGAAGATAATTGAAATTTGACAAAATTATACGTTTTAGCCTGTAACGAAAGGAAAATATCCTAAATCATTAAATTTTTCACTTTTTATCCCCGAAGAATATCGAAATATGCAGGCAATTTTAATGATGGTGCAGACCTTCGGAAATTCCTATCACATAACGGATTGCACAATCTCCGTTCAATTTGGAATGATCTACAACCTTGGTATTATGACTTTTTGCCGTATCTGTATCCCTTTTACGTTTGATTTTTCTCTATTAATCGATGTTAAGTCAATTTGGAATTTTCACATACATAATTCATACTTTCATTTACTTATATGAAATACAGAATCATCAAACTCTTCACGAAAATTGGCCCACCCAGTTGCCATATGTGAGCTAAATCCTATGTATATAGCTGTCACATAATTATCCGAAAAGTAATTTAATGTGAGATAATCTTACAAAACCTTTACCCTGTTCCACGTTTCTAACTCAATCTGACCATAGAATAGATGACATATTATAGGACCAGCCATTTAGGCCACTAAATCCGGCGTGTCTTATGGTATAATCCTTTGTCGATATGACGTACGTTTAGTAGCAGTTAATCTGTAAATGAAGTTCTTCAATATTGTAAACACGCATATACTTTCCTATGTCGACCTATATATATATTCACTGATGTCGATTTTTAGCGATCGAGAGAGGGTGGGTCTGATATTGTAATCAGTACTCCCCACACCGACTTTGACTGGCAGTAGGAAAGGGTTCCTTCTCCAACTCCTGTGTAACTGTCATTAGTATGGAAGGCCTACAATTGTAATGCATATTTCCCTTCTCGATTTGACTTGCAGAAGGCAAGTGAGCATGCAGTTTTGTTTAAAACTCCCCTACCCGATTGTGTTTGGCAGTAGGCAAGGGTGCCCGCCATTATAAAGAAATGTCCTCATCTAAAATGTGACTGGCATTACTCATAGTGGCCTGCTATTTTGATGGAAACTCACCAAGTTGGTGTGACTGGCAGTAAGCTGGCTGGCAGTAGGAAAATGGGCCTGGCATTATAATGATAACTGCACAACTCAACTTCGAGTGATAGTAGGGTAATTGCCTACCATTATAATAGAAAATCCTCAACTGTAATCTGTCTGGAAGTAGGAAAGGGAGGCTGCCATTTTAACGAAAACTCCCCAAATCGATTGTGACCACGCAGTAGGCAATGGGGCCTGCAATTATACTGAAAACTTCCCAACTCGATTGTGAATGGCAGTAGGCAAGTGAGCCTGCCGTTATATCACAAATCCGTAACAAGCACATTACATCGGAAGCACCGTATTGGGAACCTCCCCATGCTCTTTCTCGGATAACGCTAAGAGACATGCAATTTTAAAACAATCTTATTTACTGCATGTACACTATTTACTTCGATATTCGAATACAATGTAGAATACCGTAGCGAAGCACGGGTACATTCGCTAGTTTAGAATACACCTGTCCTTGATAGGTTTTAGGGCAAATATTGTTTCTAAATCCCTGAACTGACTAGGGGTTTATACGAAACCGAAACAGTGATTTTGCACTTCCACAAAATATACACAACCAAACTTAATGGAAATCTACCTACCTTGGTAGAAATTAATTTCTAAATCTTTTTTCTCATGTGTATCATTTCGATACGAGGATTAATAAGGGAGATATCATTAACGGACCGTTTTTCTGTACAAGTCCCATCGGACTTGACTCACGAGCGGGTGCGTGTAAAGCGTATTCCTTACAACTTGAAAACTACTGAAGACTTTCGAACCAAAATTTATATTTAGCATCCACCTGTCCAAAGGTAGGTTTTACACGTAAATAACATTTCATGTTCCGGAATCGACTGGCGGTTTATAGGGAACACAAATGGTGATTTTACTCTTCCACAGTATATACAGAACAAGACCAACCTGACTGGAAATCGAACAAACGTGATGGAATTCCACCTCTAAACCTTTCTTTTCATGTGCATTTTTTCGTCAGGAGGATTAATAAGGGAGATATCATGAATGGTCAGTTTTGCAGGTTAAGTCCAGCGGACATAGCCCAAAAGGTGGTTTACATGGAGCAGATTCCTTAACTATATAAATGAAATCGTAACGACTGTGTGCCTCTACACTGACTATTTTGGCGATATTTTCGTACAGCTTTCCGTTTAAGGGGTAATAATGACCATATCCATAATTTTTGGTTTAGTTTCCAGAAAGTCCTAATTTTTACCCGCCTCGCCCAAAATCCAGATTGCGGCATAATCTGCCAGAAGAAAAAGAAGATAATTGGAATTTGACAAAATTATACGTTTTAGCCTGTAACGAACGGAAAACATCCTAGATCATTAAATTTTTCACTTTTTATCCCCGAAGAATATCGAAATATGCAGGCAATTTTAATGATGGTGCACACCTTCGGAAATTCCTATCACATAACGGATTTCACAATCTCCGTTCAATTTGGAATGATCTACAACCTTTGTCTTATGACTTTTTGCCGTATCTGTATCCCTTTTACGTTTGATTTTTCTCTATTAATCGATGTTAAGTCAATTTGGAATTTTCACATGCATAATTCATACTTTCAATTACTTATATGAAATACAGAATCATCATACTCTTCACGAAAATTGTCCCACCCAGTAGGCATATGTGAGCCAAATGCTATGTATATAGCTGTCACATAATTATCCGAAAAGTAATGTAATGTGAGATAATCTTACAAAACCTTTACCCTGTTCCACGTTTCTAACTCAATCTGACCCAAGGATAGATGACATATCATAGGACCAGCCATTTAGGCCACTAAATCCGGCGTGTCTTATGGTATGACCTTTTGTCGATATGTCGTACGTTTAGTAGCAGTTTATCTGTAAATGAAGGTCTTCAATATTGTAAACACGCATATACTTTCGTATGTCGATCTATATATATTCACTGATGTCGATTTTTAGCGATCGAGAAAGGGTGGGTCTGATATTGTAATCAGTACTCCCCACACCGACTTTGACTGGCAGTAAGAAAGGGTTCCTTCTCCAACTTCTGTGTAACTGTCATTAGTAAGGAACGCCTACAATTGTAATGAATAGTTACCTTCTCTATTTGACTTGAAGAAGGCAAGTGAGCATGCAGTTTTGTTTAAAACTCCCCTACCCGATTGTGTTTGGCAGTAGGCAAGGGTGCCCGCAATTAGAAACAAATGTCCTCATCTAAAATGTGACTGGCATTAGGCATAGTGGCCTGCTATATTGATGGAAACTCACCAACTTGGTGTGACTGGCAGTAGGAAAATGGGCCTGGCATTATAATGATAACTGCACAACTCAATTTCGAGTGATAGTAGGGTAATTGCTGACCATTATAATAGAAACTCCTCAACTGTAATCTGTCTGGAAGTAGGAAAGGGGGCTGCCATTTTAACGAAAACTCCCCAAATCGATTCTGTCCGCGTAGTAGGCAATGGGGCCTGCAATGATAATATAAACTTCTCAACTCGATTGTGAATGGCAGTAGGCAAGAGAGCCTGCCGTTATATCACAATTCCGTAACAAACACTTTACATTGGAAACAACGTACGGGGACCTCCCCATGCTCTTTCTCGGATAACGCTAAGAGACATGCAATTTTAAAACAATCTTATTTACTGCATGTACACTATTTACTTCGATATTCGAATACAATGTAGAATACCGTAGCGAAGCACGGGTACATTCGCTAGTCCTTAATAAATTTATATTGTTTACAAAATTCTACTTATAAAATCTCCTGTACTTATAAACATAGTCGACTCATATACAGTATGTGGAATTACTTCACATAATACTATAAACTGGTATAAGATTAAAATTTACATTGCATTTATTTATTTATTTATTTATTTATTTATTTATTTATTTATTTATTTATTTATTTATTTATTTATTTATTTATTTATTTATTTATTTATTTATTTATTTATTTATTTATTTATTTATTTATTTATTTATTTATTTATTTATATTACCCATTTTGGAACCTAAGTAATATAACGACCTGCTGCTTCTAAACCAGAGCCCCTTTTGCCACCAATTTTCAGAGTTCCTGAAGGGCCTTCACAGCTACCGTAGCGATCCCAGGGTCCTCGAAGTCCCCACTGTACTTAACCCCCACAGGCAGTCCCCTACTTTGGCTGTCCAAACTCTATGGACCAGGGGATGGAATAATTTTTTTCACACACATTTTTTATTTACAATGGCCTGCACTGGTCGACTGCCCTATAACAATTCATTTAGTTTCTCTGTTGCTGTTTATTCTCTTCGTGAATATCTGTACAGATTTTGGAAAAGGATCAACTACTACCCCTGGTAAACTGTTCCACTCATTCACGCCCTTCCCAATGAATGAAAATTTACCCCAATCGCTTCTGCTAAAATTCCTTCTAATTTTATACTTGGGGTCAGTTCTGCCGATATAATTATTTTCCAACTGAAGCCTCTCACGGATTTATCTCCATGCTTCTTCTCCTGTATAGGCTCTATATAATCCTATAAGTCTAGTTTTCTCCCTTCTCTTACTTAAAGTTTCCCACCCAAGTTCCTCTAACATTTCTGATACACTACTTCTCCTCCTGAAATCCCCTGTTACAAATCTTGCTGCTTTCCTCTGCACACTATCTATTTCTTTTATTAGGTATTCTTGGTGAGGATCCCAAGCACTCTTTGCATATTCCAATAATGGACGAAACATACTTAAGTAACTTTTTCTTTTAATTCTTTGTTGCATCCTTTAAGTAGCCTCATTATGACATGTAACGATCTGTATGCTTTCCCAACAATGTCATCAATGTCAGTGCAAACTACTTTCAAATCTCACACCTAAGTATTTGCACTTGCCATCTTCTGGGATAACTACCTCATCCAAAGTATATTCAAATTCAGTTTTAAAGCTCCTGTTTGTAAATGTTGTAACAGTTGATTTGCTTCAATTAACCTTCATATTATTTTCTTCAACCAATTGTTGGATACTCTCAAGGTCCCTTTGTAATTCTGAACAATCCTCAATGTTATTTATTTCCCTAAAAACAATTGTGTCATCTGCATACAATCTTATTTTTGATGTTATATTGTTCCTACTTTGACTTTCTGAACCCTTGAATTTAGAAATGTTCTTATCCAACGTATATCCATTACATCCAATCCTATTCCCTCCAATTTCTTTAATACTACTCCATGTTCCACTCTATCAAAGGCTTTGGAAAGATCTTTGGCTATGCAATCTAACTGGCCTCCTGAATCCAACGTATCTGATATGTCCTGCTGAAATCCCATCAGTTGTGCTTCACAAGAAAATTTCTTTCTAAATCCATACTAGCTCCTCATGAACCAATTTTTATCATCACATATCCCTCTGATATACTTTGCTATTAAACTCTGCAGTATTTTACAAACTATACTGGTCAGGCTAATTGTTCTGTAGTTCTCTGGTTTCCTTTTATCACCCTTTCCTTTATAAATTGGTATTATTATAGATTCCTTCCATTCTTTTGGTATTACACTATTATTTATGACATAGTCAAAGAGAAATTTTAAATAGGGCACTATGTACCACCCCATTGTCTTTAACACCTCCCCAGTAATTTTATCACTTCCTGCTGCTTTTCCTTGCTGAATCAGTTGAATTTCTCTGAAAATATCTTCATTTGTGAATGAGAAGCTTCTTGTTTCCATATGTGTCTGTCCCTCTCTATCTTCTGTTACGGTTTCCAACTCCTGACAATCTTCTACTGAATCTTTGAATTCCCTACTAAATAGATTTGCTTTCTCAGCATATGTTAAATAGTGTCCACCCCTTCTCCCACCATTGTAGGAATTTGGATTCCTTTTCCTTTTTGATTCATAATATATGAATATATATGAAGGCTTTAGCTTACAATTATTTTATGTTCTGTATTAGATCGGGAATACTGTGTTCAGCAGATCCTTTAACCTGCTGCTGTATCATTCCGGAAGGGGAGTTTTGTTGAGCAGATTATTTTAGTATGATGTAATACTTTTAAATTTTTTTTACACATTCCTTTAGTTTTGCAAACTTATATCGTAGATAAAATAATAACATTTTGCACGCAATGGAACCTGAATGAGCCTATATGTCTTCCAAATTTAAAGATTATATCTATTCATCAAGTGTGTCAAAAATTGCAAAAAGTTGAAAATTTATCTAAAATTAAAACATTAAGCTACATCTAAGGTATAACCGAGGGAGATAACACAAAGAAACAGACGACAAAACCTGTATATCTCTCAAAATCTGGTTCAGGTGGTCTAATCTGACTTTTTCTACAAAGAACCCTTTAGCCATAATAAACCTAATAACAAAATCTGTACCGACTTAAAAGTTGTGTCCGAAATTTGTAATTCTTCCAGAGTAAAAGATTAAATATTTGAACACTTTTGGAAATTTTCCATCGGTTACAGGTGAGGAGCTGTAAGTTTGCCAAATTTCAATTTTCTACCTCGTCTGGTATTGAGTAAATATTAATGTCAGTTGTTGGTACTTGTAAAACAGTTATTCATGGCAAAATGAAGATAAGTAGTACTCACCAGTCGAGGACAATTTCGCTCACGAGGAATAACGAGGTCTGACTGCAGAGTACAAGAATAATAGAGTTCCCTTTTTTTAATGCTATTTATTTGCGGCGTCGACGTAAGAAGATCTTGTGCCTCTACTTTGCACCATATTTTGTGAACCTGCGTTTATTTGGAAATGGCGGAAGTGTAAAGTGTTGAATGTGAGGAAAGAAACATTAAGGACGACACAAACACCCAGTCCCCAGGCCAGGTATATTAATAATTTACAATTAAAAACCCCTGATCCGGCCGGGAATCGAACTCGGGGCCGCCGGGTGACAGGCGGACGCGTTGCCCCGTACAGCGCGGGGCTGGACTAGATTTTCCTTACATCACACATTGCGTAAAATACTTTAACATTCCTCATAATAAAAACTAGATTTCAAAACATTGCAACGGATATTGTAAGTGAAAATGTCTAGTTTGTCTTCTTTTGTGGTTAGGGGCGCGCAGCTTTAAGCTTGCATCCGGGAGATAGTGGGTTCAAAACCCTCTTTCGGCAGCCCTGAAGATGTTTTCCGTGGTTTCCCATTTGTACACCAGGCATATGCTGGGGCTGTACCTTAATTAAGGCCACGGCCACTTCCTTCCCCGTTCTAGCCCTTCCCTATCCCATCGTCGCCATAAGACCCATCTGTATCGATGCGAAGTAAAGCAACTAGCAAAAAAATCTTCTTTTGTTCATTGATCCGTATTGATCAACCATTTTTTAACATTACTTGTCAGGGCAGGTCATCGTATATCACTCTCTCTCATCGTTCCCCCAATTCTGAGGATCGTAATCTCCGAGCAGGCTACTGGTCAGTTGTCTCAGTTATGTCCATCTCTTGTGGTCCTTGGAGAGACGGGCTACACCAGTTCAATCCAGTTATCTTCTACTTATTCTCCTCAGCTCTAAGGTTGAGAGGTAACATGCTTGCCTTCCAAGCATTTCCGTTTTTTGGCCAACGATTTCAAGTGGCAATAGGTGTTTAATGTTGTCCATAAATTCCACCCTAGGTCTTTGTTCGGTCCTTCTACCTTCCATTTCCCTTCAGTGTGGTGCACCTGTCAGAATGACGAAGCAAGTGATAAACAAGGTGTCAACCAAGGCACGGGTCTCATGCTGTTTTGAGAACCTTCTGGTTGGTGACTCTCTTAGTCCAAGGTGTACTTAGTAGTCGACGCCTGCACCACATCTCGAAGACCTCGAGTTTCAGCACTTGGGCTTTTCGCAGGGTCCATATTTCTGAAGCATAGCTTGCAACACTCCATACAAAACTTTTCATGGCGTGTTTTCATTCCTCCATGCAGATGGTCTTGGTTGTTAGTAGGGACTTCTCCCTTCGCCTGTGCAATCACATTTATACTCTTGATAATATTCGACCACGGAGTGGGAACTCATCCACGATCTCTCTTGTCGCGAACATTTCCAAAACTGATCAGCTTTCTATGCTGACATTTCCACGTCACATAGTGTGTGAATTGTAAAACTCTATGTTTACGATAACCTAAATCTGAGGCTGAGCTGATGTATAATGGAATCATTTGTGCCAAACGCAGTCCAAGATATGCATGACATTCTTCCTCAGCACCACATTTCAAAAGAATCAATTTTCTTGAAAAATGCAGCACGAATAATCAATGTCTCGGCTCCGTAGAGGAAAAATGAAAATACCAGACTGGATACTACTCTCATTTTCAGTGGTAACGGGACAGGACAGGACAGGACATAAACAGGACAAATTTATTCGTCATTACATTTTGGGCCATAGCAGTTTTTCTGTTAATCACAGAAGGACAGTTGACTGAAATCGAAATGGCTAAACCAAGGTATAGCATTCCTGAGACGTTCTCGAATTCTTTGAAGATGTCTGTGCTGACTAATTTCTTGGCTGTATCAACAATCATTTTGGCTTTGTTCATATTAATTTTAGTCCCATTCGAGTAATAACATTCTTGAGAGGAGAATTGTGCTCTGCCATTTTCTCCTCATCACTAGCAACAATTGCAGTATCCCCTGCATAACGGAGGTTGGATACTTTCTTACTACCAACAGGAAATCCATCGTCTATAACATCCAAATACGTGACAGTATAACAGATTCATTCCATAGAAACAACGTAAAAACAGTGTACTCACTATTATGGAAGTGGAAGAAAATGTACGCATGTTTGTTGGTATTTCTGTACTGAATTTCTGGCTCTTAATAACGTTAATAAGATTATTCCACTGAAGCTCAACTTGTAGGATTCCAGCAAGATATAGCAGATATCTTGGATTCTGGAGGTCAAATGGACTGTATCGCGATTGACATGTCTAAAGCATTTGATAGGGTGGATCATGGGAGACTACTGGCAAAAATGAGTGAAATTGGACTAGACAAAAGAGTGACTGAATGAGTTGCTATATTTCTAGAAAATAGATCTCAGAGAGTTAGAGTAGGTGAAGCTTTGTCTGACCCTGTAATAGTTGAGAGGGGAGTTCCTCAGGGCAGTGTTATCGGACCTTTATGTTTTCTTATATATATAAATGATATGAGTAAAGGAGTGGAATCGGAGGTAAGGCTTTTTGCGGATGAAGTTATTCTCTATAGAGTGATAAATAAGTTACAAGATTGTGAGCAACTGCAACGTGACCTCGAAAATATTGTGATATGGACAGCAGGCAATGGTATGTTGATAAACGGGGTTAAAAGTCAGGTTGTGAGTTTCACAAATAGGAAAAGTCCTCTCAGTTTTAATTACTGCTTTGATGGGGTGAAAGTCCCATTTGGGGATCATTGTAAGTATCTAGGTGTTAATGTAAGGAAAGATCTTCACTGGGGTAATCACATAAATGGGATTGTAAATAAAGGGTACCGATCTCTGCACATGGTTATGAGGGTGTTTAGGGGTTGTAGTAAGGATGTAAAGGAGAGTGCATATAAGTCTCTGGTAGGACCCCAACTAGAGTATGGTTCCAGTGTATGGGACCCTCACCAGGATTACCTGATTCAAGAACTGGAAAAAATCCAAAGAAAAGCAGCTCGATTTGTTCTGGGTGATTTCCGACAAAAGAGTGGCGTTACAAAAATGTTGCAATGTTTGGGTTGGGAAGAATTGAGAGAAAGAAGAAGAGCTGCTCGACTAAGTGGTATGTTGCGAGCTGTCAGCGGAGATATGGCGTGGAATGACATTAGTAGACGAATAGGTTTGAATGGCGTCTATAAAAGTAGGAAAGATCACAATATGAAGATAAAGTTGGAATTCAAGAGGACAAACTGGGGCAAATATTCATTTATAGGAAGGGGAGTTAGGGATTGGAATAACATATCAAGGGAGATGTTCAATAAATTTCCAATTTCTTTGAAATCATTTCGGAAAAGGCTAGGGAAGCAACAGATAGGGAATCTGCCACCTGGGCGACTGCCCTAAATGCAGATCAGTATTGATTGATTGATTGATTGATTGATTGATTGATTGTTGTTGTTAATATCTGAATGATCTGAATGTGCTTGTGCAGGATGTTATCTGAGAACGTGTGAGAAGTCTGTAATCTGGTAGTGATTGTAAACAATGATTAGCTGAATGTGGTTAGCACGTGTTACTTCACTGCTATTATTTAATAGTAGTAGAGATGTATGAGCAATTTAGGTAATGAAGTCGCTCGTTTTCCATTGCTCCAATCATTCACTGTGTTATAATGGAATGGCACAACAGGTACTCTGCAGTGTCTACTTTCGTACCTGTTACATTGTGCGGAGTAAATACGATTGTGGTCGGCATGATGTTGCATTGGCCTATTGTAGCCTTGAAAATGGGAGTTGAATTAATAACTTATTATTGTAGATGGGAACGTGATGGCTATTCACTATTTGACGGCTGAGGAAGTGAGCTTTCTACGTTTCAAGTAGATAGGAGAATGATACTGGGTATCAACAATATATTAACCCTAGAACACTAACCCTTCGTAAATTTTACGACGGTAGGTAGCAGAACGGTATAGTTTATTGCCTTCCGCGCATGCGTGCCTGCCATCATTTTGTGTAGCTGATTTTTTCGAGCAGTTATTGACTGTGGCATGTGCGATTGTTGATATATTTGCTCATTCTTGTAATAATTGGGTCGGTGTCGTCATATTGACGAATGGTTAGTGATAGTGTGAACTTAAAAGTATAATGTGTTTTCATGCCTTTCCTTACATTTATCCCGTACTTATTTTATTTATTTTCTTGGTAGTTTTGTTTTCTTTGCGATGTAAATAACCCACATTCATAGTTTTACGGGTTTATTTGAATATGTTGTATTATAAAATTCATTTCTTATAAAACGTGTTCATTTAATATTTTTTGTCTGTCAAGTTTTCTATATTTCATAAATAATCACATAAAATTAGTTAATATCTACGTATTTTGATTCATGTTGACTTTACGACACTATAGGGACCATAAATAACCAAAATCTTGCCAAATATAAGCTGTTACGTAGAAAATATAACAATTATAAATTGGAGTAGTCAAATTTACAAAGGGTGAGCAATAAAGTGTGGTGAAATAGGGTTAGTGTTCTAGGGTTAAACTGACGGTGTTCAGCGCTACGGTACTGGTTGTAGGAGTTTGAAATTTCCTAGATATGCTAAGTAAGCAATGCATCCACGAATTATCCCACAAAAATTATTACTTGCAGGTCTTGCCACCAGGCGAATATATGACGCTGCAAGCGGCCAGAACGTGCAATTTTCCATAACTCTCACGTCAGAATGTTCTTCGGGTGGAATTGAATTTTATCAGTTCCTTTGTTGCTTCGGGAACAACCACTGCGTTCAGCTGACGTGACTGTTTGGTGTGGTTTAACAAGCTCCTTCATTCCTGGTCCGTTTTTCTTTGAGAAGATAATCCCCCGTGAGCCTGTAAAGTATACAGTGACATCTGCATGTTTAAAGGACCTCCTTGTGAAACAGGTAATTCCAGCTTTGCAAGAACGCAACTGTGACTACACCGTTATTTTCATGCAAGTTGGGGAAACACCACATGTCGCTCGCCAGGTGGAGGATTTGCTGCAAGAAATATTCAGTAATGATCGAACGATCTCTGGGCATTTTCCAGATGTGAACATTAATATGGATTTAGGCATGAGGTAGGCACAAGGGATGCCATTGGTTTACTGAAAGTCATAGGAGAAAGGTACATAGAGAAGAATAGAAAAGTATACACAGTCTTTGTAGACTTAGAGAAGGCATTTGACAAAGTGAGGTGGGATAAGGTCTTGGAGATACTTCAAAAATCATGGAGTGGAATGGAGAGAGAGGAGACTGATCAAGGAATTATTTTACAACCAAACAGCAAGAGTGAGAATAAGAGGAGAATTAACAGAAGAAATAAGACTAGGAAAAGGTGTTAGACAGGGTTGCTGCTTATCACCAACTTTCTTTAATATTTACTTGGAGGAAATTATTTGTGAATGCTTGGATGGTAAAAGAGGTGTCAACGTTGGAGATAAGAGAATTGAATGTATACGATTTGCTGATGATGTGGCAGTAATAGCTGAAAATGTGAAGGACCTCCGCAAAATGCTGAGAGAATTAATCAAAAAGTGTGAAGAGTATGGAATGAGCATAAACAAAAAGAAAACCAAATGCATGATACTTGGAAGTAAAGGTGAAAAATCGACAATCAAGATAGGGAGATACATTTTTGAACAGGTGAATAAGTTTAATTATCTTGCAAGTATTGTGACTGAAGATCTTCACTCTATAACAGATATAAAAGTTCGAATTGCCTTAGCCAAGGAAAGATTCAACAAAGAGGAAAGAACTGCTTTATGGCCCGCTAGAGAAAGATTTGAGGAAGAGACTTGCGAGGTGTTACGTATGGAGTATAGCTCTATATGGCGCTGAAACATGACATTAAGGAAGGAAGAACAGAGAAGAATAGAGGCATGTGAGATGTGGATTTGGCGATGAATTGAAGGAGTAAATTGGGAAGATATCAAATGAGGACGTTCTGAAGAGAGTGGGGGAAGTGAGGAGCATGCTGACCGTAATCCAAAATAGGAAGAAAAATTGGATAGGGCATAATCTAAGACACAACACTTTACTACGAGTAGCAATTGAACGGCTGATGAAAGGAAAACAAGGAAGGGGAAGGAGACGATACCAGTTATTAGGCAGCATTAGCTAAGGAATATTATGCAGAAGTGAAGAAAAGGGCACAGGATCGAGAGATATGGAGGTCACAGCCATAACTGAACCCTCCGGATGGCAGAACAACCTATGATGATGATGATGATGACCTTCAATATCCCCCGACTTAAATCCACGTGACTTCTGGTTCTGGGGATATTTGAATAATCATGTCCACCAGGGAAGTAACAGGTCTCTGCCTGATCTACTTGCCAGCATACAACGGAATGTCACTCCGATTACATCCGATATGCTGCGGGCAACTGTCGGTCATGTGTGCTGAGTTGGGAGGCCATAGCGAAAAGTAATTGGAAAAATAAATCTTATTAAATATGCTAGAACCACAGTTATCACGTGTTTGAACATTTCTGCCTTTTTTTTTTTTTTTGCGAATCTACCACTGCTTACAGCGCCGTATTTCCGCCTAGTGACACGACTAGGAACTAGTAATGTTTGTGGCATAATTCGCGAGCGCATTGTTTAGTTAGCATTTCTATGAAACTTCAGACACCTGCGACCATTACAGGCCGTGCTGTGTAGCGATGAACACCGTAAGTTTCATTGTGGACACCCGGTGAAATACCAAAATGTTTCCTTAATATTATGATATAAGCGCCAAGGATGTGGGTGATAACAGCAGACCACAATGTGGACGGGTCGAGCGACAAGAGAGACATTAGCTTCGGCGAAATGTTGAGATCCTGGAGGGAGGCTAAAGACAGAGAAGACGCTGACAAATCTGGAAGTGGAAACTATGAGATAATTTGTCGAGGATCTCCCACTGGCTTATACAAAGAGCGGATCCGGAGAGCACCACATACTTCGTCGACCTGAAGATCATCTAACAATCAAATATCGACGGAATACTTGCACGGAAGGAGTTCCCAATTAAAAATCCTCCCGGGACCACTTTCATGGTCCGGCTACTCCTCCATTCCACTGAAGACGTTGACCACCTGCTGGCGCAGGGGTCTACATCTTTCACAAGAACTACCGGGTGGAACCCTCACATACTGCACCAGCTCAGCCCTTGCGTTGCGAGCGCTGCCTGCAGTACAATGGTCAATGACGCGCAGAACGACCTAATTGCAGCACTGCAGCTAAGCACATTCCACACCTCGCTACTTCAATATTCAGGCGCGATCTCAGTGCCACACATGTGGTCAGGTCTACGTCACCTATCAAGGATATGTAAAGCCCGTCCCGCAACACCTGCAGATCTACCTGACCAAGTCTATCCATTAGGGAAACTTGACTCCCCCAATTACTCCAACAGACTCTATTTCTCCAGCATCCATCACTGAAGACATAATCAGGTTAACTACCCTTTCGCTGATGAATATTTTTCGCAATTACTACCCACTTGTTTCAAGTCACCTTCAAGCAGTAATCACTTTACACATGCATGCTTGAGTACTCATTTTCCCTTCTATCTTTTCAAAACCTTGCTTTAGTCTGTAGTCCACCACCCCTCTTTCGTTTCCCTTCTTTCTTTCATCCTTCCCCGTACTCTCCTTCATTATCCAAAAGTGCAATTGGGGAGTGGGTTCAACACCTTCTAATTTACCACGTAATAAGTAATCATCCTTCATCAAGCAGATTATTTTCTCCATCCATTCGTACATTGGATTATTTATTCATTTACTTATTCATTTATTTACGCACACTCTCATCCTCATTCTCATCCATTCATTCATGAAGTTATTCATTCAATATTTAACTTATTTCCGCATGGAATGTCAACCATTCGTCTATGAAATCGTTCATACCTTCACATAGCAACACTCTTTCCTTCATCCATAAAAAAATCAATAAAACAATATCCTATAATCATCAGAATATCAAATTATACAACAATAAATACATACATCATAAACAATCGGCTATCAACGCAATAAAGGCTTATCCAAGAGGCCGATAAATCCTTCGTATTACTTTAACTATTCTCACCACTCGCAACCAAATTCTTCAATCTCCCATATCTCCACAGACCAGCCCGCATCTCTTGGCGTACCCTTCTAGGTGGACCGCCTTACCTCTTCAGGGTAGGGAATGAAAACTGTTGTTGATGATGATGATGAGCACTATTCAGTCTTCAGTGAGTCACGAGACAGTCGCGAGAGTGACAGATGAAATTCAGCTGTGTCCAGTTTAGCTGTACTGTGGAGTAAACTGTTGTAGGGATGACACTGCGCTGTTGGAGAAGAGGGGGCTGCGTGTTCGGCCAGTTTCACCACAATCATCTCAAACATTGTCTATTTTAGGTTTTGTCCTTTACCTGTAGAATTCAACGAGTGAACTCATGAATACGTGCTACCGCTTCGGAGTCCAGAGCTATAGTAATTGTTAGGCACCCGGCACGGATATTTTAGTACGTCAGACTTCAGTCGCTACCAGATCAGCCGAGGACGTCATAACGAAGTCAAGCTCTTTTCGCTTGGTCTGTCCTATTTACAATGATATAATGAAACTGTAAAGCCTTTCAGCCTGTGGAAAACGATAATTATGACGCTATAACATATCTGTAAAAATGCACACTCTCGAACAAAGAATGCCTATTCGTTGTACAGGAATATCCTCAGATTCTATCAAATCAATTTAAATCAGGTGCATATATGTACAATATTGTATACGCTGCGTGAACTTGTCCTTGATTGTGAATTTTTCTGCTAGTTGCTTTACGTCGCACTGACACAGTTAGGTCTCATGGCGACGATGGGATAGGAAAGGGCTAGGAGTGGGAAGGAAGCGGCCGCGGCCGTAATTAAGGTCAGCTCCAGCACTTGCGTGGTGTGAAAATGGGAAACCAAGGAAAACCGTCGTCAGTGCTGCCGACAGTGGGGTTCGAACCCATTATCTCCCCGATGCAAGCTCACAGCTGAAAAAGAAATAAGAAATGGAGGGTCTGATACCAGAGTTAACCAGCTTTAAAAGTAACATTTCTCAGTAGGTCTAATCTTTTAAAATCATTTTGAAGAATAAAGTACAAATTGAAAAGTTTTCTTCGTTAATATTGTAATGTACATAATTTTCTTTACCTTTAAAGGGAATCGTGTGGGAAATGCTGCGATTTTTTTTACAAAAATTATTGAATATTCAACATTTAAAAATGAATTTTCAATTCAGTTAAAATTGAATTTTCAGTTTTTAACCTTAAAAGATCCTCCAATTCTTGCTCTTTCAAATGCCGTGATTAGTTTTGCCTTAACACTATTTCTAAAGCTCTAAAGGCCGGGTAGCGGTACGGCGTACGTGGAGCAAGCTAGGTTCTTTCCTCTGACGCTGGCCGACGGAACTTGCTTCAAAGTTCTTTCGGACTACCATTCCAATAAAGCCACTGGTATATCTTTACCTTGTAGTAGGCCTACGCTGTGCGTAAGATGAAATATGTATCTTCTACATTACAGTCTAAGGCAGTTCCAAAGCAATTATGTTTCTTAAAACTTTCAATTGTTTTTGTACCTTGATGGGAGTGGAAAAGAAAATGTTTAAAGGAATTTTCCAAATGTTGTCTCATAAAATTATTTGAATTCTGCCTAATGAAACGGTGTTATAATTTAGCAGAGTTCAAAGAAACATGCTAACCGTAAACATTATATGTATGTTTAGTCCTCATCCCGAAGGCTGGTTGAATCCTCAACAGCTCCGCCATCACCTGTCATACATGGCCTAGACATCACTGAAGAGGCGTACTAGGGAAATGAGGAGTGAGGTAGTTTCCCGTGAGAAAGTTTACAACTTCCGGCATGCTTATTTTTGAAGTTACCTATTTCTGTGACCATTTGATTTAGAAGGCTGTGGTTTGTGTGAATAAGTTAAACAAACACTCAGATAATGCTGAATATGGATCAGACTGTTTTTACGATCTGAAATGGGTAAATGTGTGACTGAACGTTTGTGTCTCACTTTGAACTCAGTTTCTGAAAATAGACAATTTTTAACATGTATGACCCATTTTCTCATGAAGTATTCAAGCTAAGGTGATAATGTTTTGGAGAGTTTAATGCTTTAATGCAGCTGCTGAACTAAAAAAAAAGTATTTCCCTAGAATGGTTTCTAATTTAGAGCTAATTTTAGTTACGACTTTTGCTAAAATATATAACATTAAAAACAACTGATAAATATATGACAGATGTTCACTCAATCCACTTCATTCTAGTTCAGCACCTAGGGGGAGGTTGTAATTATCAGTGGCGAAGATTTCAAAACTTTAAGCTTAATAGTTCCTGCGATATTTGCATATATTTTCTGTCAAATTAACATTGAAAGCCCCAGCTTTCCCACTCCATGAAAAGTTTTTTAAATACTCCTTGCGACAGAGTTCTTAAGAGATTCACCTGAAATTTTCAGAGAGAATGCTTGAATAGGTGCAGGAATTAAAGTTGTTCTGCATTTTATAACCAGTTGTATAACTTCCCAGTTTTGTCGGCCATGCTTTGGCTTCCAGCCCGCGCGAACTTTGTGGAAAATCACAACCGCTCACTTGCCCGCCGCGGACTCGATTGGTCCTCCGCAGTAGACCGCCTTCTGTTTAACCAGGATGATGCTATATTATGCGAGATTGAGTATGCAACGGTCGGGTGGACCGGTTCGCGCGGGCAGCCCGCTTCCTGCTTGACCGAGTCTATATGGTCGGAGTTCTAAGCTAAAATATTACCACACAGCGGATTTTCTGGATGAAACGACCCGGTATGCTAATAATTTAAAGTGATTTGATAGAATCTGAGGATGTTATTTTTCGGTAGAATTAAACGTCATTCTTTGCTTAATAGTGTGTAGATTTTTACGGGTGTATGATAGTGTTATATGTGTTACGATTAGTTTTAAACAGGCTGAAAAGCCTTAAAGTTACATTGACTAAGTCAAAACTGAAAGAATTTACTTCCTTCTTAACAAACAAAATGGACTCGATAAGAAAACAAACAGATCAAGAGCAAGAAAACATGAACTATCATACCAGCTCACTAAAGATACCTACAATAAGAAGAATCTCCCAAGGGAAAATAAATCAAACACTACAACACAGTAATCAAACCAGAGAGTCTGTATGTCACAAAATGCCTGTTCTCTCTGAAGAGCGGTGAAATAGAAGGGATAGAGGAAAAGGAAAGGGTAATATCGAATAAAATCTGGGGGCCATTGAAAACGAAGGGAGGAGAGTTTAGACATAGGAAGAATAAAGATGTATACACCAACGAAGAAAATGAAAGGTTGTCAAACATGATTGGGAAGAGGAAAAATTGAAGTTTTTGGTCATATAATTAGGATAGATAACAGCAGATTGACAAAACAAGAGTTTAACCTTGTTTACAAGAGCAGGAATGGCAACCAGTGGATCCAAGGAGTAAACAAAGATATGACAGAGACTGGAATAACAGGTCATGAAATGTCGTACGGCTTTTAGTACCGGGATATCCCAGGACGGGTTCGGCTCGCCAGGTGCAGGTCTTTCTATTTGACTCCCGTAGGTGACCTGCGCGTCATGATGAGGATGAAATGATGATGAAGACAACACATACACCCAGCCCCCGTGCCGTAGGAATTAAGGTTAAATTCCCCGACCCGGCCGGGAATCGAACCCGAGACCCTCTGAACCGAAGGCCAGTACGCTGACCGTTCAGCCAACGAGTCGGACGGAATAACAGGTATTAAAACACGACAGAACAACTTTCAGGAGATTGATACAAAATATTAAGGGTTTCCAGGAGAAGTAGAAGAGGAAAGATAATAACATCTGAACACACCAGAGGAGGAAATATCAAGCTGAAAGGATCAGGAACTATTAGAAGTCAATAAAAGAAGGATCACGATGAATGCACAGATTTACTTCTCGTGGTTCATCAACGGCGAAAATCGAAAAGCAGAACAAACAAAGTATAAATGACATATTGAACACTGTGGGCGCAGGTAATTACAAGAAATTATGTTGATGTTAATATTAATAACTTCAATGCAGCCATATATGGAAATATGCAACTTCTGTTGTACATAATCAACATCTAAGTAATATTATTTCAATTTTACAATAATTAATAAGTGATTTTGTTACGACTTTGAATCTCTCTTACACTAAACTTACTTCTTCAGGAAGAATTTCGTTACGGAGGTCCCTCTTTTGGGGCACTTTAGAACGTGATATCTCTCACAATGTTGATTGCAATGATCATACACAGTGTCTTCATCAAGTGCGATAAGTTTTCCTTCTGCTTAATCGGTGGTGAAAACCAAGCACGGCCGTTGAAGTCACCAGGCATCGCAGTTAATAGTTAGCTCCCACCAATAGGCAAAATTTAGGGGGTGGCAAGGGGTACCAATTGCAATCCCCCACCCCCGACAAAAATTTCGAAGGAAACCATATTTTTTGTAATATTATACTTAGAAGTACGTTTTAAGTTTCTTTGTTTTATTTAGCCCAATGAAAACATCTGTCGTTGCAAAATTTTATAGGCTACCTATATTTTATTGATGGAAACCATTTCTGGTATTGTTTAAATTTACGTTCACATTATGTCAAATAAAATGTTTATTTTTTCTCGATGGTATATAATTTTTAATTCTTTGCGAATGTTCTTTATTTTACAGAGCTTTGGTTATCAAATTAAACTGATTAATATAGAATATTGGCAAAAATTTTTGGTCGTAACTTGCTCTCAATAGGGAGGACTCAATGAACTTCCGATAATCCCTGTCCCCCCATTCAAAATGCTCAAATTACATCCATATTCCCGTGCGATTTTTATAACTACGTATGTATTCTACGTTAAAACGTCCTCTCCAAACTATTTTCTTACAATATTTAATTATTTCAATGTTATGTCATATTTTGTTATGCACATCCACAAGCATATTTCCAGAGGTTTAAGTTCGAAGAAATCCAAGCACTAATTATCACATGCGGTCCTCTGTTTGCACCCTCGTCTCGTCCTCGTAAGTAAGTTCCCATGTTGTGGTGCTGTTCATCTTCCCACAGTACGGGCGCTGTTACCGGATGGCAGAACACGAGTCACAAATTTGCACTGCACTTGTTCGTCGCAGCGAATTTCCATACGTGCAAGTAGAATAGAGTAGATGGTCTTGGGATCATTACTGTGCCTTTTACACTCAAGCACAGATATGATGTCCCCCCACATCCTCACTTAACGTATTGCTGCAGGTAGACAGCCCACTGCTGTGATTGAAATGGGCGCAATACATACTGTGCCTTCAGTACTTGCCATTCACTCCCTCTCCTCCTCTTCCGCACTGGAATGGCCTTCAACACTACCCCTTCACTCGCCCCATCCCCCGCTCTTTTTCAGTTCTGGAGTTGACAATGTTGATTGTTTATGTCGCGACACCATTTCTGTGCATTCATGTGCTAATGGAGACATTCTAAGTGTTGGTAACGTAGCTCAGTTGGATTTCCCACTTTGGGTGTGCGTGCTAGAACACACCACGGTATCTCCCGCCTACGTAAGAGGCGAGTAAAATGGAGTCCATGGGCTTGCATCATGGGAGCGTGGGCTGGCGACCACCCATCCTCTAGCTGAGTCTGGCATTGCTTCCATTTACTTATGTCAGGCTTCTCGCATTCATCTATCCTATCCGCACTCCCTTGGTCAATCCTTGTTCTCTACCGACCCCCGACGATATTAGGTTTGCCAGGACTACGGAGTATTTCAGTTTGACGCCCTTCGTGGACCGTTTCTTTCTTTTGCTGATACCTTCATTCTTCAAAGTGCCGAAACTCTTCCATTTTCCTTCTAATTGGTGTTAACAGAGGGCGGTTGCCCAGTTGTACTTCCTTTTAGCGCATCACCAACACCAATTGGTGACGTGCTTGCTTACTGTGCTAAGCTTACCAGGGTGACCTTGCAGTAAGTAGCGTGTTGTTTACAGGATATAAATATGAATTATAATAATAATAATTCTTCCTCTTCTTTTTCTGCAGCATTCCCCACGCCGTGATAAGGTCATGGGTCCGATTTGCTTCACTCATACGGACTTGGCCCAAATTTTACGACCAAACAGTTTTCATGAAACCAACTAATAATAATTATAATGGGCGTGTGGCTTTTAGCTGCATTTGGGAGACTGTGGGTTTTAAATCCCACTGTCGGGATCCCTGGAAATAATTTTCCTTTGTTCCCCATTTTAACACCAGGCAAGTGGTGAAGATGTATCATAATAAAGCCCATTGTCATTTCTTTCTTAATCTGTTTACCCTCCAGGGTCAGTTTTTCCCTTGGACTTAGCGAGGGATCCCACCTCTACCACCTCAAGGGCAGGAGGAGGACCACTACCTCGCCCAGGTGGCCTCACCTGCTATGCTGAACTCGGGCCTTGTGGATCGATGGGAAGATTGGGAAGGCCAGGCAATGAAGAGGAAAGGAAGCGGCCGTGGCCTGAAGTCAGGTACCATCCCGGCATTTACCTGGAGGAGGAGTGGGAAACCACGCAAAACCAGTTCTAGGATGGCTGAGGTGGGAATAGAACCAACCTCTACTCAGTTGACCTTCATAGGCTGAGTGGACTCCGTCCTCAATAATAAAAATCATAATAATCATAATAATAATAACATGCAGATGCTGGGGATGTATCTTAATGGAGACCACGGACGCTTCCTTTCCGCTTCTAGGCGTTTCCTATCGCATGGCCGATGTGTGTTGGTGCAACGTGAAGCGAATTGCAAAATAATAGTAAAGATTATTTAAAATAGATTGACCTTATCCAAATGTCTTAAAATAAGATACTATAAGGAAACCGGAATGTCTATACGCCAGCCAATGCCTAGTATTAAATTGAATATTAGATGAGCTTGCAACAGTAGGAGGAACAATAATTAGAAAATGCTGGGCCCAGTCAGCGGCACAGAATTGAGGAAATCAAGAAGTAATAAGGGAACCTAACAGAAAACACAACGTAAACAATAAAAAAACCTGTTCATTTTTGGGCATATCTTTAGGATGGATGGTAATAGATCAACGAAAAAGTTATTGAGGTACCGTTGGGAGAAAACGTTTACAAAAACCTTCTTTCAAAAAATAATGAAAGTTTGAAACGAAATAATATGCCTACTTTAGTGTGTAAAAAATATCAGCATTTAATTCATATCTCCCCTTAAAGTGTTTCGATTATGCAAGGATGTTATCTCTGCAAGTTCGATAGCCAGCCCTCGGAATTCGCCGTATTTTGGCACAACTTTTTCCTGAAAAATGAATTAGAATATTGTGATAAAGAAAATATACATGTAGTACGTATGACATACACTTATTTCTCATTAAATCAAACAATGGTGTTCATTTCATTAGGTGCGAGATGTAGGTTAGGAAAGCACTATGTAAGTTTTCCAAACATTTCTTCAATTAAGTCATAAGAATGATAATTACTATTTCTCCTAGTGTAACTTCCTTTACCAAGCTAGTCCGTATAATTTATTTTATCAATATTTAATTTAACACTACTCATAACATAATCATAATAAATCGAATAATTACTTACCAGTTTTCGTCCCAATTCTCGACGCTATAGACTATCATACAAAATTCACGGTCTCCCTATTACTATATCCTGGGAGTCTAGGATTATGCAACACTTTATTTTCATACACTAGGCAAATTGATGTTTCGATTTCATCTACAGACCACAAAGCTAAGTCCGCCATTATCAAACCACTGCGACTGAAAAACGGAAACTTTTCTTTTCACAAACCATTCGATCCTCATCGCTCGTAGTTGATCGCTTGACGATCGATGCTGTATGACTGCTGTCAGTGCCCTCTGTAGGTTTGTTTCCTTAGTCGGTGGATCGCAGTCGTTCGATGGATTCTGTGTGACAGCCCCCTAAGGCATGAATGGAGTTTCATCCGACCTAAAAATGTTATTCGCTGTGGAATGTTTCACAATGAACTACAAAAGCCTGGTTGAAAAGTAGGAGGCCAAAGAAAAACCGCTGGTACTTCTCAAAGACAATTTTGAATACAGAAGACGGTACAGGAACGAACTATACACTCAGGTGGAGAAGATAACCGACACCATCTGAAAAAAATGAAAGAAACCACATTTACGATTGCGAAAATTAAATGATCATGAATATGTCTCCCACTCATGGCCACCCATCAACATTGACAGACCATCCATCGATACTTGAAATCACAGCCTGCACAGTTGCTACGTAACATTGACTGATTGAAGGTCATCCATCCATACTTTACATCACAGCCTGCACGGTTGCTAGCTAACATTGTATGACCATCCATCCATATCTTACATCACTGTCTGCACGGTTGCGAGGTTACATTGTGTGACCATCCATCCATACCTTACATCACTGTCTGCACGGTTGCGAGGTTACATTGTGTGACCATCCATCCATACCTTACATCACTGTCTGCACGGTTGCGAGGTTACATTGTGTGACCATCCATCCATACCTTGCATCACAGCCTGCACGGTTGCTAGGTTACATTGTCTGACCATCCATCCATACCTTACATCACAGCCTGCACGGTTGCGAGGTTACATTGTGTGACCATCCATACATACCTTACATCACTGTCTGCACGTTTGCTAGGTAACATTGTCTGACCATCCATCTATACCTTACATCACAGCCTGCATGGTTGCTAGGTAACATTGTCTGACCATCCATCCATACCTTACATCACAGCCTGCACGGTTGCTAGGTTACATTGTCTGACCATCCATCCATACCTTGCATCACAGCCTGCACGGTTGCTAGGTTACATTGTCTGACCATCCATCCATACCTTACATCACAGCCTGCACGGTTGCTAGGTTATATTGTGTGACCATCCATCCATACCTTACATCACTGTCTGCACGTTTGCTAGGTAACATTGTCTGACCATCCATCTATACCTTACATCACTGTCTGCACGGTTGCTAGGTTACATTGTGTGACCATCCATCCATACCTTACATCACTGTCTGCGCGGTTGCTAGGTAACATTGTCTGACCATCCATCCATACCTTACATCACAGCCTGCACGGTTGCTAGGTTACATTGTGTGACCATCCATCCATACCTTACATCACTGTCTGCGCGGGTGCTAGGTTACATTGTGGACCATCCATCCATACCTTACATCACCGTCTGCGCGGTTGCTAGGTTACATTGTCTGACCATCCATCCATACCTTACATCACTGTCTGCGCGGGTGCTAGGTTACATTGTGTGACCATCCATCCATCCATACCTTACATCACTGTCTGCACGGTTGCTAGGTAACATTGTCTGACCATCCATCCATACCTTACATCACTGCCTGTATGGTTGCTAGGTTACATTGTCTGACCATCCATCCATACCTTACATCACTGTCTGCACGGTTGCTAGGTTACATTGTGTGACCATCCATACATACCTTACATCACTGTCTGCACGGTTGCTAGGTTACATTGTGTGACCATCCATCCATACCTTACATCACTGTCTGCACGGTTGCTAGGTTACATTGTGTGACCATCCATCCATACCTTACATCACTGTCTGCACGGTTGCTAGGTTACATTGTCTGACCATCCATCCATACCTTACATCACTGTCTGCACGGTTGCTAGGTTACATTGTGTGACCATCCATCCATACCTTACATCACTGTCTGCACGGTTGATAGGTTACATTGTGTGATCATCCATCCATACCTTACATCACTGCCTGCACGGTTGCTAGGTTAGATTGTGTGATCATCCATCCATACCTTACATCACTGTCTGCACGGTTGCTAGGTTACATTGTGCGATCATCCATCCATACCTTACATCACTGTCTGCACGGTTGCTAGGTTACATTGTGTGACCATCCATCCATACCTTACATCACTGTCTGCACGGTTGCTAGGTTACATTGTGTGACCATCCATACCTTACATCACTGCGTGTATGGTTGCTAGGTTACATTGTGTGACCATCCATCCATACCTTACATCACTGCCTGTATGGTTGCTAGGTTACATTGTGTGATCATCCATCCATACCTTACATCACTGTCTGCACGGTTGCTAGGTTACATTGTCTGACCATCCATCCATACCTTACATCACTGTCTGCACGGTTGCTAGGTTACATTGTGTGATCATCCATCCATACCTTACATCACTGTCTGCACGGTTGCTAGGTTACATTGTGTGACCATCCATCCATACCTTACATCACTGTCTGCACGGTTGCTAGGTTACATTGTGTGACCATCCATCCATACCTTACATCACTGTCTGCACGGTTGCTAGGTTACATTGTCTGACCATCCATCCATACCTTACATCACTGTCTGCACGGTTGCTAGGTTACATTCTGTGACCATCCATCCATACCTTACATCACTGCCTGTATGGTTGCTAGGTTACATTGCGTGACCATCCATCCATACCTTATATCACTGCGTGTGTGGTTGCTAGGTTACATTGTGTGACGATCCATCCATATCTTACATCACTGTCTGCACGGTTGCTAGGTTACATTTTGTGACCATTCATCCATACCTTACATCACTGTCTGCACGGTTTCTAGGTAACATTTTCTGACCATCCATACCTTACATCACTGCGTGTATGGTTGCTAGATTACATTGTGTGACCATCCATCCATACCTTACATCACTGCCTGTATGGTTGCTAGGTTACATTGTCTGACCATCCATCCATACCTTACATCACTGTATGTACGGTTGCTAGGTTACATTGTGTGATCATCCATCCATACCTTACATCACTGTCTGCACGGTTGCTAGGTTACATTGTGTGACCATCCATCCATACCTTACATCACTGTCTGCACGGTTGATAGGTTACATTATGTGACCATCCATCCATACCTTACATCACTGCCTGTGTGGTTGCTAGGTTACATTGCGTGGCCATCCATCCATACCTTACATCACTGTCTGCACGGTTGCTAGGTTACATTGTGTGACCATCCATCCATACCTTACATCACTGTCTGCACGGTTGCTAGGTTACATTGTGTGACCATCCATCCATACCTTACATCACTGTCTGCACGGTTGCTAGGTTACATTGTCTGACCATCCATCCATACCTTACATCACTGTCTGCACGGTTGCTAGGTTACATTCTGTGACCATCCATCCATACCTTACATCACTGCCTGTATGGTTGCTAGGTTACATTGCGTGACCATCCATCCATACCTTATATCACTGCCTGTGTGGTTGCTAGGTTACATTGTGTGACCATCCATCCATATCTTACATCACTGTCTGCACGGTTGCTAGGTTACATTTTGTGACCATTCATCCATACCTTACATCACTGTCTGCACGGTTTCTAGGTAACATTTTCTGACCATCCATACCTTACATCACTGCGTGTATGGTTGCTAGGTTACATTGTGTGACCATCCATCCATACCTTACATCACTGCCTGTATGGTTCCTAGGTTACATTGTGTGACCATCCATCCATACCTTACATCACTGCCTGTATGGTTGCTAGGTTACATTGTGTGACCATCCATACCTTACATCAGTGCCTGTATGGTTGCTAGGTTACATTGTGTGACCATCCATCCATACCTTACATCACTCTCTGCACGTTTGCTAGGTAACATTGTCTGACCATCCATCTATACCTTACATCACAGCCTGCATGGTTGCTAGGTAACATTGTCTGACCATCCATCCATACCTTACATCACTGCCTGGACGGTTGCTATTGTTATTCTTCCGTCACACATTTTGTCGCGTCACGTTACATCAATTTTCGGATGATCCCCAGCTATAAGACATTTTTTCGTCGAAATCATTTTTTTTGATTCAAATATAGACCATCAGAAAAGGAATATACTGCACATGGGACTAACACTGCATTCGAATTTGACATGTTCAAATACGGTGTATTGTTACTCAGTGCAGAAAACATAAAGGATTATCTTTCGAAGAATGGAGATATTGTTAAAAACTATGAAGTATGTGAAAATGAATGAATCCCCTGGTCTCACAAACCTAACAAGAGTTCACCAACGGAAGTAGGATACGAAAAATGAAAGGAACCACTTTTCCCTTTTCTCAAATCAAATAATCAAAACATATGCCTCCCGGTCGTGGCCATCCGTCAACAGCTGCTAATTTCAGATAGCCACCTGTCATAAGACTTAGCCCGCACGGTTTCTAAATAACATTAAATAACAATAATTATTAATATAGTGCTATACGCTTTACATCCCACTAACTACTTTTTCGGTTTTCGAAGTCGCAAAGGTGTCGGAATTTAGTCCCGCAAGATTTATTTTACATGCCAGAAAATCTAGTGACACGTATGTGAGTACCATGAAATACCACCAGACTGAGCCAGGTTCGAACCTACCAAGTTGGGGTCAGAAGGCCCGCGCCTCAACCGTCTGAGCCACTCAGCCCGGCAGGTAATATTGTCTGACCATCCTTCCGTACCTGACATCACAGTCTGCGCGGTTGCTATGGTTACATTTCACGTTACCCATATTTTAGAATTACGCCAGTCATAAGAAATACAGAGTTATCTCTTGGACATGTGGCGAAAATGAGTCCATGAAGTTTGAACAAACGCATCATGAACCACCTTCAGGAGAAGAAAACCACGGGGTGCTGGTTCACTGGGGTGCAAAGAGATCTCCACGAACTGGGGATCATAATGCCATACTGCAGAGTGATCCACTCATGAAGACACATGCTAAGGTTTCGAAGGAAAACGGGAGAGAATAGAATGGAACAACACCCAGAACGAATGCGAACTCACTGAGGAAATGTCGAAGGACGAAGAAACAGGCAGTTGAAATGACGTGGTCAAAAGTCGGCCGAAAAGAGATGAACAAAAAATGAATAATGTTTATACATACTCCCGACTATTTTTACAGTTTTCGGGGACGCCAACGTGTCGGAATTTTCCCCATAGTGGTTCCTTCACGTGTCCATAAATCTACTGACAGTGTACGGGTGTATCGGAACATCTTCAAATAGCCCTGGGCTGAGCCGTGATTGAACCTGCCATCCTGGGCTCAAACACAGCGCTACAATGATTGAACTGAGCCACTCAACCTGGCAAGAAAGCATATTTTCAAAGAAATTCTGGTTTTATAAATTCAGAATATCAAAACCTCATTTCATGTTTTATATTACGGTTTTCTAAGCTATATGTTAATGGTATCAGTTAGTGATAATTCCCTAACAACTTCGTTTAGGTTTTTAATTACTTCCTTGGAAATACTTTACATAATTATCTGGCTAACATTCTGAAAGTCAAACAGATGCACAGAAACGTATTATCTCGCAAGAGCAGCCGTGTATTTTTCTCGTAAACGTCTGCGAATAAATTAAAGGAATTGTAAATCTCATGTCCATTCGGACCAAGCAGGAGAATAAACCCGAGGTACGACCGTGTCCATGAAGTTCTGCTTAGAACGAGTGATGTAGGCTACCCGTTTGACACGTGCGATCGAAGTGCTGTCTATGCAGCTTGGTGAACAGCAGCACAATGCGGCGCAGAATTTTTATTGCCCGCCTTCGATTAGAGTAGAAGAGTGGTAAAAGCATGGGCACTTTTTAAGTGCTCTAGATCCTTTTGTAGTAAAATAACCAGAATTATATGGCATTTAAACATCCCCTAAAGCTATTGCACTTTCGTGAAGGTAAGGAACACTGATATTGTTATTTATTTTTTCTACCGCTTTTCCCACACCTGTGGGGTCGCGCTGCGAAATGCGTCGCACAGGTGGATTTGGACCTATTTTACGGACGGATTCCCTTCCTGCCGCCAACCCTATATGGAGGGATGCGTGTTACTGTGGAGGTTGGAAGTGTAGTATATTGTGTGAATATGAAGAGGAGAGTCGTGGAACGGACAAAAATACATAGTCCCCGAGCCAGAAGAATTAATCAGACGCGATTAAAATCCCCGATCTGTCCGGGAATCGAACCAGGGACGCTCTGTACCTAAGGCCAGTACCCTGACCGTTCAGCCAACGAGTAGGACTGATATGGTTATTTATATTACTCAATAAGCAGGGCGTATCAGAAATTGAGAAGCAGGGCGAAATTTTCCATAAACGCACACCCTAAAACGCATCCCTTTTGAGTACATTATTATTATTATTATTATTATTATTATTATTATTATTATTATTATTATTATTATTATTATTATTATTATTATTATTCGAGTCATCAGTCCATAGACTGGTTTGACGCCGCTCTCCACACCACCCTATCCTGTGCTAAAATTTTCATTTCTACGTATCTACTGCATCCTACATCTGCTCTAATCTGCTTGTCATATTCATACCTTGGTCTACCCCTACCGTTCTTACCACCTACACTTCCTAAAAACCAACAGAACAAGTCCTGGGTGTCTTAACATGTGTCCTATCATTCTATCTCTTCTTCTTGTCAAATTTAGCCAAATCGATCTCCTCTCGCCAATTCGATTCAGTATCCCTTCATTTGTGATTCGATCTATCCATATCACATTCAGCATTCTTATGTAACACCACATCTCAAAAGCTTCTATTCTGTTTCTTTCTGAGCTAGTTGTCGTCCATGTTTCACTTCCTCTGTAAATAATACGTGTTAAAATTTTGCAGGCATGAGATAATCAACTAATGGTGCGATAGTTTTCACACCTGTCAGCACCAGCTTTCTTGGGAATAGGTATAACAACATTCTTTCGAGATAGTGTCTGTAAGGGGTTTACGAATTATGTTTGCCAATTTCGTTTTAATTCCAAATTCAAGAATTACTTTATCTAGGGTTTCCCTATCAACAGAGTTAAAAGCTTTTTTAAAGTCAATAAATGTTACAACTATATATTCATAATTTATTAATCTGTGCCGAATTATGGAATTCAGGTTGAAAGGAGGAAATAAAATCTTTCCAGAGCAAGATCTTTGCTGTATAAATCCACCTTAATATTCACCCAAATGACTGTCCAGTGTCGATTTTTTCTCTGTTTATTAGTATTGTTGAGAATATCTTGTAAGCAACTGGCAAGAGAGATGTACCTCTGTAGTTGTTGACATCTTGCTTGTTGCCCTTCTTGTGTAATGGGTGTATTAGTGCCACTTTCCAATCCTCTGGGATCTTTTCTGTTTCCCAATTTTCTTCAAGGATTATTTATAGATCTTCTGTAAGTTTTGGTTCAGCCCATTTTAAAAGTTCAGGTGTTATGAAGTCTTCCCCACCATCTTTGTTATTTTTAAGCTTTTTAATGCTTCCTTAATTTCTTCCGCTGTTGAAGGTGAATAAGCTTCTAGATTTTCGTGCATTTCTGAAAATTCCAATCTATGATTTGGCTCAGGGCAGTTCAGCAGGTGTTCGGAGTGTTTTTCCAGAATCTCTCAATTCTCGGCATTGTTAAATCCAATTTTACCATTTGCATCTCTGAAGCAAATACTCGGGATTGATAACCTCTCAGGTTATTCTTAAACCTCTGATAGAAATTTTGGGAGTTATTACTTACAAAATTATTCTCAATTTCTACTGACTGCGATTTTTGAAAGATCTTTTAACCTGCCTTATTGTACTTGTCGTTTCTTTCCTTTGTAGTTTAAATAGCTCATAGTTTTCATTCATTCTGGAACATTTCCTTTTTTTCCCACTTTTTTATCATTCGATTAGTGCTTCCTCACATACGTTATTCCACCATACTTTCTTTTTAGTTTTGACTGATGCAAATACTTTCTTCGCTGCACTATTAATCTGTTTAGATAATTCTGGCCATTTGCCATGCTGGGCTATTTTAATTCCTTCCTGAAAGTTTTCTATAGTTGCTTGTGTAATTTTGTGCCTATCTATGTTGTATTTCATTAATTTTCTCGGCCTTCTTTGATTCCTGCGAGGTAGATACTTTAGCTTAATTTTACAGAGGTGGTGATTGGTGTCAAACCCCCACTTCTTGTTACTTTAACATTCATAATTTCCTTAATACTTTTTTTGAGAAATAGCTGTATGGTCCAAATGAAATTCACCTAACATCGGGTTTGAGGACACCCATGTTTTAGCCTTTCTTGGAAGTTTCTTAAAGAAGATCGACATTAATTTAAGCAGAAATGATGTACTGATATTAAGTAGTCTCATGGCATTTTTGTTTGTTCTTTTGTGTTGCGGATATGCCCCTACTGTTTTAATGAAAACTTTTTTTTGCCTATCTGTGCATTAAAATCACCTAGTAGAATAATATTTGATTTTGGAATTTTTGATATTTCATCATCTAGCAGACTGCTGCTAAGATCTGGATTTCAGGCCTATCTAAGATAATTTCCAGTTCCTTCTGTTTACCGGATTTTAGCAAGGAATTTACATTAAGAGTGCCTGCAAAGAATTTCCTCTTAAGTCTGAAAGGATTCCAAGGATGCTCCGACGGTCGTGTCCCATTTGCGATCACAGCAAAAGTTGTCCCATTTTCGATCACTCCCAATGCAGTGGAAGAAAAAAGAATGTGAAGAAGGACCAGTTCGTGTCCCATTTGCGACCACTGTAAAATTATCAGCAGCCTAACCGGGGTTTCTAACGTCCATGCAGGACGGGGACTGCTAATTAGCGCGTAAACCTCACAACCTCTCTCTTGAAGGTTTTCTTGTTTACGTCGCACCGACACAGATAGGCCTTATGGCGACAATGGGATAGGAAATAGGAAAACCGCGGAAAACCATCTGCAGGGCTGCCAGCAGTGGGGTTCGAACCCACTATTCCCCGGATGCAAGCTTACAGCTGCGCGACCCTTACCGCACGGCCAACTCGCCCGGTTTGAAGGTGTTTTGAGGTAATAGTTTATAGTTTTTAACATACTGTAATTATTCCAGCTGTAGACATCCTTCGTTGATGTAGCTTTTGTTGTTATCTGCGTGCTTACTTACGAAATGCAGGTCATTGAGACGAAGAAAGGCAAGCCTTGTACTTTATAATGGATACTCTTACAGACATTTACGGAAAAGTCAGAGATGCTTGGTGACATTTTTTTCCCGAATGTCATCTCATCTTTTCGCGGTATCATTATAGAATTACAATATTTCCAACTTATTGTAAGCTAAACATTTTTTAGCATTAAGTTCTGGAATCATGTACATCTAATCCGAACGTATAGACAAAAATTATAATTTTATGTCTATAGGTGAAAGTAGGCTAAGGGGCCGTGCGTTTTAACGCGCTACCATTGCGGTACGGCTATGGAGCCAAGTTCTGCATTCGGGAAACGTGTGATTTCGAACCCTACCGTCGGCTGTTCTCTGAATAGTTTTCTGTGGTTTAATATTTTCACTTCCAGGAAAATGCCGGTACAGTTCCTATCCGTAGACCAGAGCTGTGTCCTCCCACCCCTTACCCAATTTCATTCATCGTAACACATTTCATCTTCATTACCTCTTCAATTGAGGTTGGTGCCAGGAAGGGCATCCGGCCGTAGAAACATCTCGCAGAAATTAATATCATCTCTTCCCGACCCAGTATCAAGAAACGAGACTAAGGGTAGACATACATACAGATAGACATACAGATAGATGGATAGACGGATGTAGGCTAATTATATTTTCAGCAGCTGTTTACTGAACGTGTCAGTATGAATAATCGAACTGTTTGAGAATTATTTAAGCAGTAATTTAATAGTGTATTGTATAAGAAAGTGTAAGTTAACTGTCAAGTTTGAGACGAGCTTCAATTGCTTCAAAAAGGACAGCACCATCCAAGATGCAATGTGTTACAGCAAAATCCTTTGTTTTGAAATTGGGAAGTGTAAAATTTAACGGTTTTAATGCGCCCAAATATTGTCCTGCTTCGTAAAACTCGTTCAACCCCGTTTACATCCACAGCCATCTGGTAAATAAAAGGTTCTTTGGAGTCTTGTTTATTCTCTGTTAGTCCCCATATTAACGCATCAGTCCCAAACGGTACACATAAGTAATTTAATGAGTTTCAACATTAGTTTCGCCAGTTATTTGAGGGATGTCTTCCTGTACCAGTTCTTCAGTAGGTAATTCCCTCACAGCAACCTGTACCTGAATGTTTGTATGTCACTGATAACAGTGATCTCAAATGGGACGACACCGCTCCGACTCACCTTTATTGCAGAAGTTGGGACTCCCCTGAACCCTAGGTCGTGGTGCATTGCATAACGCAATGATGGATTTCTCTTCCGAGCTACCACCTGGGGTAGTGCATTCTTTCAGCGGACTTTCCATTAGGCAGTTGAAATTGTACATTGTACAAGGTATGAAATTAATTCCGAGATAAGATCGTATTGTTCGTCCGAAATTATTTTTTATTCGTCCTTTACTCCACTAGGTTCTTCCGCTCTCTCCGCCGTTGGGACATTAAATTCCTCGTCCGCCTTCGACACCGTTGACCAGGTTTCACCTGTAACCCTAGGCAGGGGCCCTTACAGGGTGTTACCAACCGAAGCCAAATGGACCCAGGTTTTTTACGAGGTTGTTACTCCTCCCAATCCTCCTTCCGCATCACTTGCGAGATGAGGCCCCGGGCTTGGGATCGGCAATGGCGGAGTTATTATTATTATTATTATTATTATTATTATTATTATTATTATTATTATTATTATTATTATTATTGCACCCTCCGTTACTCAGGTGGCTGCGCGTTGCACTTTAACTCCTGGGATCCGTGGTTCAAATCCCGGTCACTCCATGTGAGAATTATGCTGGACAAAGCGGAGGCCGGACAGGGTTTCCTCCAGGTACTCCGGTTTTCCTGTCATTCTTTCATTCCAGCAACACTGTCCAATATCGATTAATCTGTCAGTCATTGCCCCAGAGGAGTGCGACAGGCTTTGGCAGCCGGCACAAATCCTATCCCCACCACTAGATAGGAGATTCATTCATTCCATTCCCGACCCGATCGAATGACTGGAAAGTGGCTGTGGATTTTCATTGGTATAATAATAAATATTATTATTAATTAATTAATTTCTTGTGGCTATTTCTAGCCGAGTGCAGTACTTGTAAGGCAGATCCCCCGATGAGTGTGGGCGGCATCCGCCATATGTAGGTAACTGCGTATTATTGTGGTGGAGGATAGTGTTATGTGTGGTGTGTGAGTTGCAGGGATGTTGGGAACGGCACAAACACCCAACCCCCAGGCCATTGGAATTAACCAATGTAGGTTAAAATTCCCGACCCGGCCGGAAATCGAACCCGGGACCCTCTGAACCGAAGGCCAGTACGCTGACCATTCAGCCACCGAGTTGGACATAATAATAATAATAATAATAATAATAATAATAATAATAATAATAATAATAATAATAATAATAATAAATATAATATATATAATATATAATATATAATATATATAATATATAATATATAATATAATATAATATAAATAATAATAAATATATTATTATTATTATTATTATTATTATTATTATTATTATTATTATTATTATTATTATTATTATTATTATTATTATTATTATTATTATTATTATTATTATTATTATTATTATTATTGAAAGTGTAGTTAGAGGTACACTCTAACAACGTGTGTTAGAATAATTCGCTTTGTCGGATTATCGAATGTTAACGATAGACGGCGCTCGTGTGTGCATGGTTAACGTGTTGGACACATAACCCCAAGATCGTGGGTTCCATCTCGGCTGAGGGCGGTGATGTTTTCGTGGTGGAAGAAAAACATAACTTGTCATGTTGTACACGGTGAAAGAGCGGTAATTACTTGGCTAACTTTAATTTGGCAATACACCAACAATCAGGTGTCGCCGCTGTGTGTGTAGGCTAGAGGTGCACGAGGAGGATACTTTGAACACTGATGTTGGTTTTGTTCTGTGTTAATATTGAAACATAGTACTATTAAAATCGTAAATTTAAGCAACTTCCTCAATTGTGACGAAAGTTGAAGGGAGTCATGATAAGCTCTATCAAACTTCTTCTTCTTCTCCTTAAGCCGTCATCTCCAAACGGAGGTAGACGATCCACACGGCCAGCTCCGATCTTGACGTTGCAGCCATGCCATGTGGATTTATTGGAATATCTCTCAGGATCTTTAATGCAGTGGTTTCCCGTTGCCTTCTGCATCCTAATGCCGTTGACCAAACTGGTTCCTCCACCTTTGGGAACAATTTCTTGTCCCCAGGACAATAGAGTGCCCTTACCCATACCCGCTCATCCACTCTCAAAGAGACTGTTGGCACTTGGTATAGGGGATCTCCTTATACCGGGAGATAATCGGTCCCTTCATTCGTTAGCCGCCTGCATATAAAATATTATTTTTATGTGCAGTCGTTGCCCCCTCTCTACCACGGGGAGGTGAATGTCAGGATTTTACCGTCATTGAGAAACAAATTTCTGGAATACTTTCCGGCATAAATGCAGTTTCGGAAAAACCGCCTAAAATCCCTTGTTTTACTCGTTTTCCTTTTTGTTCAAATCCTATACAAATTAACTTATTTACATAATTCATTCTATAATGTGTTCCTTGGTTCAATACCCTCAGGCATTTTTAATTTTTTGCAAAATGTCCACACCGAATGTAGCTGTAAGGGCGTAAGTGAAATTCTACATTGACTTACATTAGCACTCGGAGTGGCAGAATCAGGCAAACTGCTAATCCAATCGTCCGGATAACGATGATTAGAAAAAGGATTGTGATTTTCAGGAATAAATAAAGAATATATTCTCATACTTTATTATATTTTATTAACCTAACTTTATAGCTCATATCTCTAGGGTGTTTTCAACATTGAGTTGCTTGCCTGAACCGCTAGAGCTGTGGATTTTTGAGTTCATATTACTTGAATATTTCCTACGAGCTGCCAGTACCACAACGGTAATATACACTTGAAGTAAACATTCAATGCGTATGGTCATGTTTCGTACATATACTTACAAAGTGTAGAACAAAAATCACCAACCGGACACCAGTGGGAACCGAGTCCACATCTTCCGATTCCGCGTCACTTGCTCTATCAGTTGTAAAATGTTGTTTACGTACTACATCCCCTTGTTTTGGTGCGAGGGACCTGTTTCGTCCGTTTGTCCAATTATTTCTGTACACTGTAAGTGTTGATATCAAACTCACAGGCACAGTTATACCAGTAAGATAATATGTTTGATTGAGTCATTAATACAGGGTGGTCGGAAACAACGTGAACTGGATATATGAGCATAAGAGGGTTGCTAATACTGATAAATAATTTGAAACAAATGATTTCATATCTCGCACCGTGTATCAGCTGCTGAAGTTAGGCAAACAGATCGCTTCGTGGGCGAATTCAAATTCAATTTAAATCTGTACGCGGCTTAAAATTGGCACGATAGCACTAGAATAAAACCTCGCCAGAGAAGGGGTTTGAATACAGACCTTAAGGATCGCGTCAATGCAAGTAGGCGACGACAGAGATGGAATTTTTTTTTTTGCTAGTTGCTTTACGTCGCACCGACACAGATAGGTCTTATGGCGACGATGGAACAGGAAAGGGCTAGGAGTGGGAAGGAAGAGGCCGTGGCCTTAATTAAGGTACAGCCCCAGCATTTGCCTGGTGTAAAAATGGAAAACCACGGAAAACCATTTCCAGGGCTGCCAACAGTGGGGTTCGAACCTATTATCTCCCGAATACTGGACACTGGCCGCACTTAAGCGACTGCAGCTATCGAGCTCGGTAGGAAAACTTTTACTGACTAGCGTGAGAATTAGGTCTTGTCCATTATTTCTTACTGCCAAGTGCGTCATCGATTATTTTCTTTTAATATCATCATGAAACGCCCTCATTCGACTTCATTTAGGCATTAGATTGCATTACATATAAATCTATTCGACTAAGTGTTTCATGAGTTCATGTTGCAAACATCACTGAACATTGCATTATTAAAAATTGGCGACTTTTAAAAATCACGTTTATCCATACTTTAACCTAATACATTTTGTAATAAATATCACCATAGAATTAATTGAGCCGAGCTGAATGGCTCAGACGTTTGAGGCGCTGGCCTTCTGATCCCAACTTGGCAGGTTTGGTCCTGGCTCAGTCCGGTGCTATTTGGAGGAGCTCAAATATATCAGCCTCGTGACTGTAAATTTACTGGTAAGTTAATGAACTCCAGAGAGACTAAATTTCGGCACCTCGGCGTCTCCGAAAACCGAAAGTATTTTTAGTGGGACTTAAAGCATATAACATTAAGTATCAATTGAGTAATTCTTCTTCATTAAAGCGTAGGCTAATATTTAAAAAATACTATGTTGCTAGATTTTCCTTCTATTTTTTAGGCTATATGTTAAAAACATTGAAATAAGTTAATATGTTGTGGCACAGAAGTCGTGGCACGCGTGTCTTAGGTTTGCCATCCCTGTATTTGCTGATACTATCCAAGTGCTACAATCACTAATGGATAGAATTGTAAGAGTCAGCAGCCAATACGGGCTTGAAATAAACACCGCAAAGACAAAACTCATGGTTATAAGTAAGGAAAATATTTCCGGAATAAATTTGGTTATAAATCAAAAGAGTATAGAAAGGGTAAAACAATATACATACCTTGGAACCATAATAAATGAAGACTGGGATTGCTCACAAGAAGTCAAGGTACGCATTGGAAAAGCAAGAAGTGTGTTCCAGAAAATGAGTAATGTGTTTAAAAGCCACAATCTAACTTTAGGGACTAAAATCAGACTTCTGCACTGTTATGTATTTTCTGTTCTTTTATATGGTGTAGAGACATGGACCTTAAATAAAAACACAGAGAAGAAGCTGGAGGCCTTTGAAACATGGCTTTATAGGCGGATCCTGAGAATATCTTGGACCCAGAGAATTACAAACGTGGAAGTAATGAGAAGGATGAACACAACACCTCAGTTGATCAAGATAGTGAAATGCCGAAAGCTGCAGTATCTGGGACATATAATGCGCAACACAGATAGATACAACCTACTCCAAAAAATACTCCAGGGGAAAATCAACAGCAAAAGAGGTCCTGGAAGAAGAAGAATATCTTGGTTTGACAATCTTAGAGGCTGGTGCAATATGTCATCAGTTGAACTGTTCCGCGCTGCCACAAACAAGACGAAAATAGCCATCATGATCGCCAACATCCGAAACGGATAGGCACCGAAAGAAGAAGAAGCGCTACGGTGAAAGTGGCTGAAACGCACGGTGTGTTTGTGAATGCTGCTGATTTCTCGGCGTGGGTCTCAAGCCAGCACAATCACTTCTTTGGGTTCTATATTTTTTTTCGAAATTTACCGTAAGTCCACTACTTTCTAGTCTCCCTTGCCAATTCCACACTCGTTCTTGTAATTCTTATAAAGTGTCTACCAGAATTCGTACATCGCTTGCAAAGAGCATTTCCCACACGATTACCTCACTCAGCACATCCAAAACCAAGATAAATAAGGAGGGCCTCAGTGCTATTCTCTGACGTATCCTTATCTTAATATCAAAGGTTTCGCTTTCTCTTAGTGTTTGATATTTACTCTCGCATACATAAACTTGTACTATTCCCACCTGGTCCCCTAGGACTGCTCCTCCCCAACTGTACTTCTTCTTACATCAAAAATCGCCACCGACATTACAAAACGATTGAGCAATGTAATAGGAGAGAGAGAGAGAGAGTGATAGAAGCAGTATTAACCAAATAAAGCAGACTAGTAAATACTCCGAGACAATTCGATATACAGTACGGTCAGAAACGACGTGAACCTTGTATATGAGTGTTTGAGGGTTGGTCATACTGATAAATAATTTTATAAAATATACGTCGATATCCCGCATTGTTGTCATTTTATCAGCTGCTTATGTTAGCCAATCAGATGGCTTCGCCGGCATTGCGAGGCTGTGTTGCCAAATCTGCACCGGCTTGAGAGCGCCAATAGAAGAAATAAACTTCTCCAGGGGAGGGACTTGAACAAGGACCTCCTTGCTGATAGGCTCGGCCGACAGCAAGCACGCTATGGTGGCAACAACTGAAACCCACGGTGAGTTACTTACTGTTTGATGATTATCTGTCGGTGTGGCTCTCAAGCCATATCAAGCCACTTACAGATTTGGCAACACCGCCGTGTAAAGGCAATTTGAATTAGACGTGCAGCGATGCTCTGGTGTTTTAATTAATCATTCTCCTGAATGTCATTGCAGTTGATTCGATGTAATCCAAACAGTTCTCTTGTGAGTAAACACCTCACAACTTGTGCAGTGTCCTGTTTACCGATGAATGTCGCATTGTATCTTCAATTATCCATCTGAAATCACGTGTCTGGAGAGCTCCTGACAATATGACTTGCTCCAAACACTGTGCTTTACGGGTGAGAGTAAATTTATATCCTGGGAAAGCAGTGCACGGGGTCATTGGACAACTCTCGTGATTGTTCAGGTTATACTGGAATTGTACGAACAAAATTTCATCTAGCTCTATGTCTGAATGATCAGCGAAGTGGTCCACAGTTCAGGGGATCCCGGATTCGATTCTAATCCGGATAGGGGAATTTAGCTCTGTATGGTTAACTCTCAGAGCTTGGAGACTAGGTGGTAATTTTCATCTTAATACAATTTTCTTCATAAGTATACAACATAGCACTATGCAATGCCGAATCCATCCCTGCACGTAGATTTGCGGTCGAGAAGGGCGTAAAGCAGGACCGAATTCTCGGCATTAAGCTAGGAAAGAGGCCAAGAAGAAACTTTGATCTAAGAAGATTGAAAAGAAGGAGATAAGCAGCTCGACTAATGGGGATGTTCTGAACTGTCATTCGGGAACTGATGTTATTAAAAGTATAAGCTTGAGTGGAGTTTTAAACGGAGGAAAGATGATAAAGATTGCATTTCAAAGGGACAAATTGGGACCAATATTCATTTATAAGAAGAGGTATTAGCGGAGTGAAGGACTTTAATCAGTGAAAATGTTTGATAAAATTCCAAAATCTTTGAAGAAAATTCTAGGTAAACAATTTATACCGGTATGGAATCTGTCATCTTGGTCACAGCCCTAAATGCGTATGAAGATTGATTGATTGATTGATTGATTGATTGATTGATTGATTGATTGATTGATTGATTGATTGATTGATTGATTGATTGATTGATTGATTGATTGATTGATTGATTGATTGATTGATTGATTGATTGATTGATTGATTGATTGATTGATTGATTGATTGATTGATTGATTGATTGATTGATTGATTGATTGATTGATTGATTGATTGATTGATTGATTGATTGATTGATTGATTGATTGATTGATTGATTGATTGATTGATTGATTGATTGATTGATTGATTGATTGATTGATTGATTGATTGATTGATTGATTGATTGATTGACAAGGGAGAATTGCCAGAATTTGGTAGATACCTTAATGAAGGATAACTCGGGTTTCCGTTTTGAAGATATTCTTAGTACTTTTCTTTGTAGATCAGGTATCACACGAAATAGAGTGGTGTGCATGTTACCCAGGTATGAACCCCATTTAACACCCTGAGTTAAACAGATGAAAGCTGTTCATGGTGTCTTCACTAGTCGCGTTAATGGGATGCCTCCGGGTTTGAAAAATCAGAGATACACGAAGCATGCTCATCTTACAAATTTCAGAGCGCTGACCTGGAAGAACTTGTGTTCGAACGTTCCGGAATGCATGAAAATTTGTAGAACCGTTCAAATATGGTCGCTGAAAATGGCTGTAGAGTTCTTCTCCGTGATCAAACGAGTAAACACGTGAGCTCATGTCACTATTGGAACAATTTGAATCTGAATCTTGTTGTCTTTAAGTATAATCCATTCAGATGAGGGATGTCGATTATCTCGGCAAATACTGTACACTATAGAGAATACGTGACACTTTGCGAGATATCGCAAGACATTCATTGCCACTGCACCTAGCGGGGCGATCTTCAAACTGAGTGCAGTGAATTATGCCGAAAGTGTCAGGTTCCAAGTCGTCTTTAATTAAAAAGTGGTTAAAGGAGTTTCCCCATTTCACATCTGATGTAAAATAATATTTTAGAACCTTTCTGAGAGTCTATTTTAGGCAGCTTATATAACATTTAAGAACCTAAAAACATGAGGTCTAGTAATCACTATTGCATGTTCTTGTGGTGGGTGAAGGTGCAGTGTATTACCTGAGTATGCAGAGAAATTTGTTGAACAAACATAAAAACCCAGTCTCCGAGCCAGAATAATTCATTAGACCCGATGAAAATCCCCGGTCCATCCGAGAATCGAATCCAGGACCTTCTGAACCGAAGGCCTCAGCGCTGAGCATTCAGCCAAGGATACATACAAAACGAAATCATTTTTGGGTTTCATTATTTTTATCAGTTTTAACATTCAACAAAGTTTAAGTAGTAATTATTTACTTTCATTTTTTTTATCAGTTTTAACATGTTACTTCTGTTGTTTTAGTCTTCCCGCCTGATGTTTAAGGTCGGGCCGCCAAGTGCGCCACTGTCGTCATGTCTCTTAGTTTAGTACGGACCGGGCGAGTTGGCCGTGCGCGTAGAGGCACGCGGCTGTGAGCTTGCATCCGGGAGATAGTAGGTTCGAATCCCACTATCGGCAGCCCTGAAGATGGTTTTCCGTGGTTTCCCATTTTCACACCAGGCAAATGCTGGGGCTGTACCTTAACTAAGGCCACGGCCGCTTCCTTCCCACTCCTAGCCCTTTCCTGTCCCATCGTCGCCTTAAGACCTATCTGTGTCGGTGCGACGTAAAAACAACTAGCAAAAAAAAAAAAAGTTTAGTACGGTCGGGTAGTCGGGTAGTTGATCGCGGTCCTTTCTTGGGTGTGTACTAAAAAAAAACAATCTCCTCTAGTCTGAAAATTGACTCAGAGATATTTAAATATGTTTACCGATGAGAGTTTTCTTCCATTTATATAGATACCCTCATCGTTATATAGTCTTCCTTCCCTCTTGAACTCCAAGGCTAGAATTTTGCTATCATTAATTATTATATAATTCTTGTTTGTCCATTCCATGAATTTATTGAAGGCTTCCTCACGCCTTCATTGGATAGATGAATAGAGACCGTACATTCCTAATCGTGCAGGTGTGGAATATCCTTGAAATAATACCGTAGCGAACTGAGTAATGGAGACAAGTTACATTCACTATCATCAGTGTGTTTCCATTGGCATTCCAGCAATCCATTATATTCCAATAATCTATTGCATTCCTGAATTATACCTCTATCGAATTTCATAGCCAGCTGCTTGCCATACTCATTGAATTATCGATTGGTATACTGGTGTACATAATTGATTACAATTACGGAATGCGACTTAATGTTGAAGCTTCCATCATAAATGTTTTGCTAGTTCTTGTCTTATCAACGTCTAATAGAGGCTACCAGTACTCTAAAATATAATTTATAATGACGGAAAACCCCACACATCATAAGGCTGAAATTAATATTTTTCTTGCGCTGTGTGTGTCAGCCGCTGAGTGGAAGGCTTCAGTTACAAGCTAAGCAGGTTGATACTGCGGTCAACTATACGGCAAGGATAATCTCTGGATGCCTAAAACCAACGCAAGTGCAGAAAATATACCCGATTGTTGGAATAGCCCCACCCAATATCCGAAGGGCCACTGCTGCAGACGCTGAGAACGACCATTGACATCCACTGCATGGTCACCAAGTTGTAAGGTCTCGCCTCAGATCCCGCAAGAGGTTCATTGCTGAGACTTTGCCTCTTGAGGGAACACGGGAGACAACTCGTCCTAACAGTTGTAGGAGCTCACTTCCCACTGGCATGGCACCAAAGGAATAACTAGCTTCTGGCGTCCCTGTATGGAGATCCTCCAACCGCTTAAATGTGGGTGTCCATCGATGCAAGACCAACCTGAAGAAACGGGGCATCATTCCAGCAAACGCAGACACCTCGTGAGAAAGTGGTGTTGAACAAGACCCGTGCAACCTACTTATCTGTCTCCTCCTGGACAACCCATGCATATCACAAGATGTTTTAGAGGAAACTACAAGGCCATCGTAGCTGCGGATTTTTGGAAATGCTGACCGGAAACAGAAACGAATGAATGATCGGGGACCTCGTTAAGTCTTGTTACGTTTGGAAGGGAACTTTGATGTCGTTTGAGCCCAGAATTCCCTCATTCTTAGTGTGCCTGCTTGCGTTCCTCCGTCCTAAATGACACCGTGTTTTCTTTTCGGTTGTTCGTCTCAGTTTAGCCAGTTCGGCACTACCTTTTTCGGAAAAGGCCTGTGTGAAAGCCGTCTTCTGGTTTGATCTGTAACACTTGAAGGTCTTCTTTGTTGTTTCTCATCCAAGACATCGTGGTTTTTGATTTTGAATCGAATAGGTGAAAGATCTGTTTGGTCAACATATTTCTGTACATTCGTTTGAGGTGACCGTCAAATTGTGCTCATCTGTAAATTATCTATTTTGTTATAGACTTCCTTGTTGGATGGCTTTTGGTGCATGCCATTCTTGTAATTGTATCGCATGATTTCTCTAATGATTCTGGGTTCCTTTACCTCCGATTCTTCGAGGAGTCCTTTATTGGCTAGGGTTTCGGCTGCATACAAGACTCTTGGTTATATCTTACCACGTCACACTGTTTCGTATTATTATTATTATTATTATTATTAATATTATTATTATTATTATTATTATTATTTCTTATCGTCAAATGAACTCACTATGGACTGTAAAAATTAAAGAAGGTGATTTGCATCTTTCATTGTTGGTGCTCCTTCTGCGTTCTTGAGGGCTTTTATTTATGTTCTTTCATTTTGTGACTTTGTTGTTGTCTGTCTTCAGCTGATCCACTTTATCACAATATTTCCTCAAACTAGATTTGTAGGGTTTCATGTGTCATTTTCTCGGTAGCTTCCCTGTTATATATATTAGTGTTTCAGGGATGTTGAATAGTTCAACAGCTCCTTTCACCTCTGTGTACTAAATTGCTGATGTGTTCTTTTTTCAAGAGTAGGCTCTGGGCATATGATTGTAAGTCTTGTTTCTTTCATCCTTTCTTGGTGCATACATAACTCTTGGTTATATCTTACCACGTCACACTATGTACTATCTGCGCACTTTTTAGCGATAGATTTGTGTACGGGTTTGAGGAGTAAGGAGGGAGCATTTCCGGTTCCGTTAGTACTGCCAACTGAATGGAAATTAAATCTGAATTGAATCGATAATATGATCGATCGATATGAATTTTCTAAACCTTTGTTATCTTAAGCCAACAAATGTGTCACACGCACATTATATAACATTATATAACATTTCTCGATGCAAATCTTATTCCTAGAGTGAATATAGTTTGGCTTTGCTGTGTAAAAAAACAACAGTACTAGTACGTAAAGTGTACGCCAGACGTCGCACAGCGATGCATAAGCGATTCATAGTTTGTGTTTCAAAGATTGCCAGTACGAATCTCGAAGATTGCTGAGGTCGACCGCTTCAGCACTAGGGTGTAAATCTATCGCTAAAAAGTGCGCAGATAATAAGTTGTGGTGTCCTTCCATAATGCTGTCAATTAAAGGTACTTGTTTGAACTATAGTTCCTTTGCTAGATGTGTGGTATCATCCTTATAATTAATGGGCCTATATCTTTCTCGGTATGGTTCCTTCCTTGACATATAGTTTCCTTAACATTTCTACTTCGTATATATCGTAGGTTTTATGATGGGAAACGAATTTCCGGTTTAACTATGGTATAGAGACCCTGTTTTACATTGACTGGGGTGAATTTCTTTTGGCAAATTATTCTGTGTGGATCACAGGCTACGGAATATACATTTCTTGGCCGTTTCCTCTAATTTTTTCGAGATCCTGACTAATCCACTTTCTACAAGTTAATTTCAAATTTATAACTCCTTTAGGTCTTGTTAATGGGTAAATAGCATTGTTGTGATGATATGTCCTTAAATGTAACTTGCAAGCTTTTCAGTCTGTATAACACTGAAGTTCAAAATAATAATAATAATAATAATAATAATAATAATAATAATAATAATAATAGAAGCGTTCGTGGCTCAGTCGGCAGTGCGTCGGACTTTCACCGCTGCGTTCCGCGGTTCAAATCCCGTTCACTCCATGTGAGATTCATGCTGGACAAAGCAGAGGCGGGACAGGTATTTTTTTCAGGTACTCCGGTTTTCCCTACCGTTTTTCATTCCAGCATCACTCTCCAATATAATTTCTTTTCATCTGTCAGTCATTAATTATCGCCCCTTAGGAGTGCGACAGCCTTCGGCAGCCGGCACAATTCCTATCCTCGCCGCTAGACGGGGCCTTCATTCATTCCATCCCTGACCTTGTCACTGACTGGAATACAGGTTGTAGTTTTACATTTAATAATAATAATAATAATAATAATAATAATAATAATAATAATAATAATAATAATAATAATAATAATAATAATCCCCAAACACCATGTCGAGCTTCTTTTGGGTGACTTCAATGCCCAACTAGGTCGTGAACAGACGTACAAGAAAGTTATAAGGAAATTACCCTGCTCACAAAAGAACCAATCCCAACGGCAAAAGACTGGTGTCCATTTGCGAAAATCACAACCTGCAGGTCATGTCGACCCACTTTCGCCATCTACTCAGAAAGCAAATGACTTGGCGTTCTCCCGTCCAAGCTCTCGGAGAGTTCCAAATTGATCACGTTGCAATCTACAGGAGAAACAGCCCTGAGATTATGAATGTCAAGGTAAAGAAAGGCATCAATGTGGCCTCAGATCATTATATGTCTCTTACCAAATTCAAACCAATTCCCGCAAACAAAAGGAAGACAACCAAACAGATCACAGGCTTCGACAATGATAAACTTGGGCAAAGGGTCGAGGTGTTCCAGGAGAAGGTTAGACCAAATGACTGTGACTTTAACAACGCCAAAAGTCTCCTTGTTGAGGCCGCCAAAGACGTTGCAGAAATCAAGAGAAGCAAAAAGCATGCCTGGTGGAATAGTACCTGCGAATCAGTCCTCCAAGAAAGACTCAATGCGTGGAAACAGTACTACTCTACGAAATCAGAAAATGATTGGGTAACCTACAAAACCCAACGTGCCCAAGCAGCTAGGGTGTTCAGAACTGAGAAACGTAAATACGAAAAATCTATCATTGAAAAGATAGAACAAAACTTTAGGAAGAATGAAAGCAGAGAGTACTACAGAGCCTTCAAACGCAAACTCACTGGCTATAAACCACCATCTCTATGCTTTGAGCGAAAGGACGGCACACTGGCGACGTCAAATGAAGAAAATTGCAGCATTCTGGCAGATTACTTCAAGAATTTACTTAATTGCTCTAAACCGCAAAGCGCCATTGAGACCAAGGAACCCTTACTAAGGTACCCAGATTCCAGACCACCCGACAGAGATGAAATCAAGCGCCACATTGCCCGTCTCAAAAATAACAAAGCGCCGGGGGAAGACTCAGTAGTAGCAGAAATATGGAAATATGCCCCAGAGGAATCACTTGATATCTTGCAAAAGCAAATAGAAGAAATTTGGAACAAGGAGACCCTACCCGAAGATTGTAAAATAGCTTTGATCCATCCATTACACAAAAAAGGCAGCATGAAGAACATCAACAACTACAGAGGAATATCTTTGCTACCCGTGACTTACAAAATTCTATCACTTGCCATCCTGGAGCGTTTGGAAGCACAAGTCGAACATCAAATAGGTGAATACCAAGGAGGGTTAAGAAAAGGTCGCTCATCAGCTGAACAGATCCAAAATCTCAAAACGATCATCAGATATTGTACACTAAGGTCCAAGCAGTATGTGTCTGTCTTTGTGGACTTTAAGAAAGCGTACGACTCCATTGACCGGGAAGTCCTGCTAATCATCTTAAATGAATTTGGAGTTGATTTGAAACTGCTGGCATTAATTAGAACCACCCTGACCGATACAAAATCCAAGGTGAAGTTCCACGGATGTCTCTCGCATTCCTTTGACATCAAAACAGGATTCCGACAAGGTGATGGGCTATCCCCGATACTCTTCAACTGTGTTCTTGAAAAGATCATCAGAACCTGGCGGGTGAGATTACAGGAAACCAACTACAGTCCATTGAGAATAGGAACAAAATCCAAGGGGATCGCAACAGACTGCTTATCATTTGCCGATGATATTGCTGTTCTCTCAAACAATATAGAAACCGCTAGAGCTCAAGTTGAAATTTTAAAGGAAATTGCCGAACAAACTGGTTTGCAGATATCGTTTGAGAAAACAGAAGTAATGACTAACATCAAAGAGGCTCCACCAAAACTCCATACAAAATACGAGGACATCACCCGAGTAGACAAATTCAAATACCTGGGTGAGATCATCATGAAAAACGGACTGGACAAAGAAGCACTTCAGGAGCGAGTACGCAAACTGGAAATAGCCTACCAAACATCCCGCACAATCTACAACAAAAATGCCTTTCCCAAAACACCAAGATACGTCACTATGAAACAGTTCTGAAGCCAGTAGTTCTATATGCAGCCGAAACCCTGTCTCTAAATGCCAACAAAGGACTCCTTGAAGAACTGGAGAAAAGAGAACGCAAAATTGTGAGAGGAATCTTGGGATCAAAGTACAGAAATGAAATCCATCAAAAGAGATCCAACAAGGAAGTCTACAGCAAAATAGAGAAAATTACCGACACAATCAGAAAAAGACGGGCCGATTTTACGGTCATCTGAAAAGAATGGATGGAAGAAAGTTAACTAAAGAAATCTTTCCCTTTTTGATTCAAACCCCAAAACTACAATTCCCTGGTTTAGAAATACCAAAGAAGACCTGCAAATGCTACATATCTCAGCTGAAGACGCCCTTAACAGAGATCTCTTCCGCAAGAAAATATTGACGAACAGGCTAAACCGAGACGAGCAACCGAAGAGAAGACACGGTGCCCCTTGGACAGAGGAGCGTAAGCAGGCCCACTCACAAAGAATGAGGGAAATTTGGGCTCTAAAGAAGGCCAAGTTCAGTGTCAAATGCAACCAGACTTAACGTGGTCCTTGATGGCCCCAGCGAATTATATATAATAATAATAATAATAATAATAATAATAATAATAATAATAATAATAATAATAATAATAATAATAATAATAATAATAATAACGTTATTGGCTTTACGTCCAACTCGCCATACTTTAACGGCTTTCTGAAACGCCAAGGTGCCGGAACTTAGTCCCGCAGGAGTTTTATACGTGCCAGTAAATCTACCGACACGAGGCTTACGTATTTGAGCACCTCATAATACCACCAGCTCAATATAAAAATTGCATTACAACATATCCGTAAAGAACACTCAATTGGACAAAGATTAAACATAAACACTATTAAATCCTTTACCGGGCGAGTTGGCCGTGTGGTTAGGGCCGCGCAGCTGTGAGCTTGCATCCGGGAGGTAGTGGGTGCGAACCCCACTGTCGACAGCCCTGAAGATGGTTTTCCGTGTTTACCCATTTTCACACCAGGAAAATGCTGGAGCTATACCTTACTGAAACCACGGCCGCTTCCTTCTCATTCCTAGGCCTTTCCTATCCCATCATCGCCATAAGACCTATCTGTGTCGGTGCGACGAAAAGCAAATAGCAAAAAAAAATGTATTAGACCTTCTTTAATTGCATGTTTTTTCGACAGACTGGAAAGTTTTAAGTTACATTTGAATGAGTCCACACTGGAAAGAATTTAATTCAAGGTCCTTACTGGTAGGGTTCTTCCATAGTTTTGAGCTATTGTTTCAAATATCTATATAAATAAATTTGTAGGGGGTCCGCTGTCTGTAATTTCATTTGCTTTGCCAATTTTTCAGATATTTATCCGTTTTAGGTCAACTCAAGGCCGAATCGGTGGTTTTTATTTTTCGTGTCTGTCCGTTTGTCTGTTTGTATGTTCCACCATCACGGCGAAACTGCTGGATAGATCTCGAACAAATGTCATATAAACTCGGGGAAGGTTTTTATATGCATATTATTTTAAAATATATGAATAGACGGGGAGTTTATAGGGAAACCAGAAAATATTTTTTCTCCGTTTTCTCTTATACTATTGATTTTATGTAAACTCCGTGAACTGTATGTGAAACGTCTCTTCATTATAAACAACTTTTGTTATGCTCATAATTTACCTTCCTCTTCAAATGACAGAGAAAATTACTATTTTCTGCGGGTATCATGCTCTGCATTGAGTGACCGACAGAACGACAACGATCCTACAGGTTACCATGGAAACGTCTCTGACTGCTCTCCAGTAGGGAAGTAATGTATTGCCATTTTCCTCATAATTCCTGTAAATGCATGGTTGTTCCTTGGGTAGAAAGCAAGAGAGAAGTCAATCGGTCATTCTTCGGGATATTGACGGACTATCGTTGGCGGTTATAACCGTCCTGGAATAGCTTAAGTAATAACAGCATTAGTCACCTTCTTATCTGTTTACCTAATAATGCCTGCACCTAAATTTCTCCTCTGTTCCCGCTCTCTTATATCCATAACTCATACCAGAATAATTTACTGAGGACCAAGCTCGATAGCTGCAGTCGCTTAAGTGTGGTCAGTATCCAGTATTCGGGAGATAGTGGGCTCGAACCCCACTGTCAGCAGCCCTGAAAATTGTTTTCCATGGTTTCCTATTTTCACACCAGGCAAATGCCGGGGCTGTACCTTAATTAAGGCCACGGCCGCTTCCTTCCTACTCCCAGCCCTTTCCTGTCCCATCGTCGCCATAAGACTTATCTGTGTCGGTGCGACGTAAAGCAACTAGCAAAAAACGAAATTTGAGGGGCGTTTGATTTTTCAATACATTCAGTTGGTATTTACATATTTGTCCCCATCCGTCTGTCCTCAGTTATAATCCTATTTTCTATTAATTTCAACTTTCTCAACGGTATTACTTTCTTCCTAAATTACTTTGTACTTACGCGAGTGCTAATCCCGAAACCTGGACACTCTTTTCTTCGAGGAAATTTTTCAAGTTGTGCAAATGTATAACTTTTGCCCCTGAAAAATATCGGAATATGGATGCAATTTTAACGACGGTGCAGACCTTCGTTTCGGAATAATTTGCGGCTAAACGGCAAGTCGTATCACCAAACAGAAAGCACAATCGCGTTTCAATTTTCAGAGATCTACAACTTTGGGCCTATGGCTTTTTGTCGTATCTCCATCCCTTATACGTTAAATAAAACTGCACTTCTCGAGTTCAAGTTAATTTTGTACTTTTTACACGTATATGTTATCGTTTGGAACACTTTTTGGAAAGATGAAATCATGACATTGGGCACGCACATTCGCATGACCAGTGGCCAGATGTTCGCCAAATGTTACGATTCCAGTGTCACATGAGTGTCAAAAAATAAAGTAGTATTTGAAAACTGTACCAAATTTCACCCCATTCAATGAATAACTGAATCTAACCCATAAATATGGTATATACGAGAAAATGTCATAGGACCAACCATGTAGAACACTGAATGAGGCGTCTGATGGTGAAGTTCGTTTGTAGATGCAATTTAATATAATCTTAGTCACTGTCTTTACAGTAATTTGCGGAGAAATACGTATACAATGTAGAATGCCGTAGCGAAGCACGGGTACAGTTTCTACTTATCAATATTATTGTGTTATTATTTTTATGATCATTGATTTAGTCTAGAATACCGTAGCTATTCATGTTATGTATTTAACAAATATATGTGAAGAATCGAAGGTTCATCTTCAATGCTCACTAGAAGGGTTGGACCTCCTAAGATGGTTATATCAAATCCACAGCAGTCTCGTAAAGACCACCTTACTCCACATAGGCTGAACACGTCAAGAAAGATCGAGCCCAAATGGAAGTCCAACGAACTAAAGTGCACTGTTTGCATCTACAGTATAAAGAAACTTTGAAGATCTACAACTTTCCTAGAATGTCGAAATCTATTCACAACCGCGTCCTGGAAGCGAATGGAAACAAGAAAGGAGAAAAATTAATGTAGTTAGAATTAAAGTATAGAGGGATTGAAGAGCATCACAAGAGCGTTGAAACCAATTGGTGCGCAGATGAACTAAACGACGTGAAAAATATACGACAGTAGATTGTTGAATGACAAACGTAATTAATGCTTTATGGACGGTTACTGTAGAAGAGTTAAAAGCTCTATACAATATTGTTTGCCGTTCACTATAATCAGGTTTACATTTTTCAGCTTGCGTCTTCCATAAATGGAGAATTCATTTAGTGAGTTTCCAGAAGATAATGAATATCTAGTTTCCACATTACAGTTGCGTGTTAAACACATCGATGACTTTCAACACAGTGCATCTACAGCTACATTTGTGTAAATTGAAACGAATGAACTATTGCGTCAATGATTTGCACATTATATGAAGTCATTTATACCTGAAACAGAATGGGAGAGTTAAGCTTATATATACACAGCATTAGGCACATAATGGGCGAATGCGTGTAAGAACACTTATTTTCTACGAAATGGGATTCGGAATGGAATTCCCTCATTTTCGCTGTAAGCTGAAGAGTTGTAGTAGCTGTTAGTGGTGGTGATTGTTGTGGCGGTGGTGGTGGTGAATACCGTTATAAGTGGTAGTACAACTGGGCAACCACATTCTCTTAACGCTAACAAGAAGGGAAATGAAAGAGTTCCCACACTTGTGGAGTATGTGAAAACTACAGTCGCCCTAGGCATCGACAACCTAATACCGTCGAGATCGGAAATGATTAAAAGTTGACCAAGGGAGGTCGGACAAGGAAGATGAAAGTTAGGAACCCGACACTAGGAAGTGGATGCAATGCCGTACTCATGAAGAGGAACCGTGGTCGCCAAACCTTGCGCGAAATTCACGAGCCGCTAGTCCCCCTTCAATTCACATTTAATGACAGACAGTGGATACTGTCGTTGTAGTATACCGTCCCAATCTACCAGGGATTGCTTTTTTATTAGTTTTTCAGCCAACATACTCTATTTACTTTAACCCGACCGTATATTTAAAGAAAATATTATTATTATTATTATTATTATTATTATTATTATTATTATTATTATTATTATTATTCAAATTGCCTGATATGTAGTCAGAAAGAATGCTTTTTTTAAAGCACTATTTCATGAAAATTACCTTCCAGATTTTCAATATCTTTTGCAACAATTGATACATTAAACATAAACGTGAATGAAATACTCCTGGCAATATACGCGTTCTGTCAAACACCGAAAGCTCTTAACATGTACGCTTTGTCGACTGACATAAGGCTACGTTAAAAGCATTTTCGAGTGAACGTGCGCTGTGCAACTGCTGCTTGAACATGAACGAGACAGAGCTTTTCAGTCCCATTCAAACAAAGGCATTCGGGAGATAGTAGGTTCAAACCCCACTGTCGGCAGCCCTGAACATGGTTTTCCGTGGTTTCACATTTTCACACCAGGCAAATGCTGGGACTGTATCTTAGTTAAGGCCACGGCCGCTTCCTTCCCACTCCCAGCCCTTCTCTGTCCCATCGTCGCCATAAGACCTATCTGTGTCATCGCGACGTAAAGCAACTAGCAAAAAAAAAAAAAAAAAAAAAAAAAAACTGCTATGTAGATGTTCTTTACTTTTTTCGTTTGGAATAAGATGGCCTTTGGGAGATTCTAAATTGGCGATGCTTTCTTCTTCTGGTGTCTTCTGCTTGTCGGTTAATTAATAGTACACTATGCAACAGCCAACGGCCGTAGCCGTGTTGAAACACCGGATCCCGTGAGATCTCCGAAGTTAAGCACATTGGGCGTGGTCAGGAGTTGGACGGGTTGCCAAGCGCTGTTGGTTGGGGGGAGGGTAAGGGAATGGAGGAGCGGAAAGGAACTGGCCACCCTATCGCACGTAACTCCGGCTCAGGAACACCTCTGCGGAGGTTCGGACATGTGTTCGGGCAGAATAACCCTTACCTTACCTACGATACAAGCCTATAATGGCAATAATTAAGATATGAGTATGTTTATAAAACGAGTGAAGCGAGTTTTATAATTTCCATACGAGTTTCTTAATTACCATTATAAGCGAGTTGCATACGACTGTTTATGGTCGACGTGAATTAGAACTCTTTTTTTTTTAATTCATAAAGTTCCGTCGAGATGTCGCTTGACAGTTGAGTTTACTGAACAGAACGCAGAGCGCATGCGCTGGGTTATTGATTTTCCGTGAGTGGATCAGAGACCTTGACAATGTCATATGTTTTCAAATCTTTGATGGCAGGTTATCATAACGTAGCTTTATTTCAAATACAAATTGTTTATTGTACGGTTACTAAAGATAATTTCTGGGAATGTGCCGTGTGGTTGTGGAATATTGGAAGTAGAAGGTGCATTGATGTTATTATGTGTGTCCGACGTGTTTGGTTTTGGAAACAAGTGCCTAGCTAGTGCGTTGAGCGCAGGTGCGATGGTATCCTTACCTCACTGGTCAAACAGTTGTATCATAATGAAAATCTGAACTCTGATTCATGGAGAACCTGTATCATTATTAAACTTGCACTATAATCAGCGTCGTTAAGATTCAGCTTTCTGGCATATAATATTTATATTTCTACGTCGTCGAGCATAAATTACTAATCCATTCTGCATATCAAAGTATCCATTCACAACTGCTGCACGATGTGGACGAGCGTCACCGTCTTGTACAGTAAACGTTCTTATTCTTTAATCTTCCTTAAGAAGTAGGTGTAGATAAGGAATAAGAAGAAGAGTAAGAGAGGAGGAGGAAGGAAATTTTGGGATCCCCCTGTATAGCATTCCCTTCTTGTTCTTCAGTCATCCTTAAGGAGAAAATAAGAAGTTTATGAAGGCGCAGAAGGAAAGTAGAAGAGAAGAGGAGGAGGAAGGAGACTTAGAGACCATACTCTATGTTTTCTCTTATTCTTTTCCAATCTTTCCTGAGAAGATGTTAACGAATAATAATCATAAGAAGGAGGAGAAGAAGAAGAAGAAGAGATAACAAGGAGGAAGCAGAATTTTAAGACACTCCTATATATGTTTCTCTTCTTGTTCTCCGACCTTCCTCAAGTACAAGAAGAAGATGAAGAGGTTAACGAATAAGACAAGGAGGAAGGAATACTTTTGGACCCTCCTCTATATTATCTCCTCTTGTTCTTCAGTCTTCATTAAGAAGGAGGTAACGAAGAACAAGAGAAAAAGGCAAGGTGGAAGCAGATTTTGAAGACCCTCCAGTATATTTTCTCTTCTTCTCCAATCTTCCTAATAAGTAAGATGATGTTAAAGATAAAGTAGAAGCAGTAGAAGAAGAAAAAGAAGAGAAAACGGAAAGGAGGAAGGAATTTCAAGACTCTCCTGTTTATTTTCTCTTCTTGTTCTCTGGAAAACAACTTACTACTCTCTGCGTCTCACGAGGAGTCGCGGCAGTTTATAAGTACGGCACGAGTAAGATAAACTACACTAAGCTATAAACACTAGTGGTGATAAACAGTCTGAAAGGGATGCGTGTTCATTATTAAACTGTTCACTATGAAGTAGGCACAGTAAATGTGTAACTAACCAGTAGCTGCACTACCAATCTAAAACCTGAGAGCAGCACTTTAGTTCAGAAAAATCACCGCGGAGGGAGCTGATGTTTATGGTCAAGCCTTGAGACTTGAGACTTGCGCATGCGCAGCAGCTATGCTTACCCATCATGCAAGCTACTGCTCGTCAGACGACCATAGTATGTATAGAGCCCTACGCGAATATACAAAATATTACCGCATCCGCATCTGCGAATGGTTATCCGCGGATATTAACAATATTACGCCCAACGTAGTGAAGCCGATAGATCTGTTAACAACAGCCCTGATACCTGGAACTAGCCCCCCGCACAGTGACAGATTTATGAGGGATTTCCTCTTGCGACAACTACCGATACATATATCGGTTCTATTTCGGAACCTCTGTTCCTTCCTTCCACTAATTGCTGCCGGTATCCAGTTAAGCGTAGGTCAGAGATATGGCTTTATGGATTCAAAACTCTTTATATATCACCATTCTCCCGTACCAATATCAAGTGTCGTTTCATCACAAGCAAAAGTGACTGTGTGAAATGTATGAAAGACTGACTTCTTGAGATTTCTAGCGTATATCCGAGTAAAAATCAATAAACACAATTATTTAGAAATTATTAGCAAAATATTATCCGCAGTGCCGTACAGTTTGCATCCGCTAAGACACTAAATTCGCAAATACTGGCAGAGATCCGCAGCCGTGCAAGGCTGTGGGTTGGAGAATGTTGTGTTCGTACACTGCGGCTGCCATTTTTCCTTGAATGTGAACCAGTGGTGTACGGCGGCCGAACAATAGTGTTGAACACTGAAGCTGTTTCTGACATTATGCTAAGAATGATTCATTGCAACGTTCCCCTCATGCCATCCATACCCGCAGAAAGTTATCATCAGGGTGTAAATCAATTCACACTCCATCGGTGTAAAACGGTCTGGACTACAGACCTCATGTCCAAATCTGGTGAGCTGTAGCCGAACGAACGAGAATCAACCTGTGATGTCGTCGAAGTGGAGAAGTCTCAACGAGTTTCCTTGAATACAGTCCCCGCAGTGTTGTAATCGTGCAAGCGAAGAGGAAGGTTGTTCATTCAGTGAGTGCTGACGTGGGGATTTCGATTCGGCAGTACCGGGCGGTGACAGGTCTTTGGCGCGGTAGAGGCAGGACCGTGAGGTGTAATATGGAATACAGTGCCGGACTGCAGGTGGCACTTACTTCAATTCTGTTGGCAGCTTCAGTAGTGGTGGTGCTGTTGGTTACTGAGTCCTGGACCTGGTTCTGCTGGTACAATTGGACGGGAGGAGAAGGAGAAGGTAAAGGAAATTGTCAACAAGGCTTGCCAAGCTAAATAAACAAGAGAGCTCCTACGGGAACTAGCCAGTGAAATGAGAGAAGTACAGGACTGTATGAAAAAGGAACTAATAAAGGTAAGAGAGATGGTGGTCGAAAGTAATATGGAAATAGCGAGCTTGAGGGATGAAGTGAAGGGAATGGAAGATAAGATAAAAGAACTGAGGTGGCAGGAGAAACATCTCCTGCAGGAAACTCGTAGGAAAATCTTTTTATATACGGATTACCTGAAGAAGCTGAAGAATATCTAGTATTTAAACTGTTAGGGCTAATACATGAGAAGTTGAAGATCAACTATGGAGAAGCCGATTCAGGAACGGGGAAGGCAATAGACAAGCGATCGATGAAAGTGAAGTTCGTTTCAACCCTATTGGTGAAGATTTTGAACAACACGCGCCAACTGCAAGCTGGAAATGTATGGATCAAGCAAGAACAGGAGGAAGAATCCTTTGGAACCAGAAAACGCTCAAAAACAGTCCCTAATCAAAGATTTTGTTACACATAGCCTAGGAAATCATACACCCGTATTGCCTCTTCCCTTTCTTTTGCCGAAAATCCCATTCTTCATCGTCTCTGAAGTCGAATATTGAGACGATAATAATCAAAGACCATATTTACTTTTAGAATAGCGATCACCTTCATATAAATCATCAGATTATACGGCAAGAATTGGGTTCAGATATAAAAATCCACGACCAAATCGGCATTTGTACATTTTGATTCTGAAGGGAACACATCTTGTGTGCATCCGTGACTCAGCAGTTTATCGGAAGAATTGTGGGTTATAGGTACTGCTCTACTTTGTCTAAGGCGGGGCCAGTGGCTGATTTTCTCCAATATAAATACTGATTTTTAATATACTATTATACTATTTCCCGTTAAGAGACTGCTTCCCTGTTACCGCCAGTGGGCGTTTTGTTTGGACTAACAGTCCTGCTTTGCACCGATCCTCCAGTGAAACTCTTGGGAAGTCAGTCCGTAGAAGAAATTTCACGCTCTTCATTTTGTTTTATAAAGGTTAGTCAATTACCAGAAACACAAAACTCACAAATACACTATAATTATTTTCAAAATTAGTACATTCACTCCGCAGACAAAAATAGCTAACACATGGTAGGATGCACACTCGTACGTGATTGCTAATTTCCACTTAAATTTAGCTCACTCTGATGATGGTCCAGGTGAGAGACAGACACGGCTTACCAGCATCGTGAAGAATTTGAAAGGATTGTCCCTTTCACTAGTTTTCATTTTAGAGTAAAAGTCCGCTTTCGGTTGCTTCCTTTAAAGTACGTCTCCTCCTCAACTAACCCACAGCTTGCCATCTGCTTGGTTTATTCAGAAAGGAGGCAGAACCCTCCAAAGTAACGAGTAAGTCCACAATTAGTATTTTCCATCCGAAATATTTAAATATTAGGGGAGGGGGATTGAAATTATACTCAATTTTGGACAATCATTTTGAACTTAAAAATAATATTCCAGTTTTCTAAGGGGTTCACTGATCCAATGAGTATATAGGACAAGCCGCGACTAGGCTGGGCACAAAAGAGTTCATCAAAAGAATTCCAGAGACTCGAAATTTTCTACCGAGTCACCATAAAAGGAGGTAACTACGGGAAACCATGCGAAATCTGAACCCTTGTAAAACTCAGGGAAATAGACTGTTCTGGTGAAATATTCCGAGAGGAGGTATACAACCTGATACAACTGATGTTGGAAGGTACGGTAGAAGGAAAAGGGGGTCGTGGGTAAAGAAGTTTATCCTGCCCGCAGAACATTATGTAGCAAAGCTGATACAAGAAATAAAAATTAGGGCTACTACCTATGAGAAGGTTCCAGGAGAAGAAGGAAAACTATCTATCGCCCATACCCCACCAATCTTTCATTATTAGCAAAATAATTTGTTCCAATCAATGTGTAACATGTAGAAGACTCCTCCCCTACACTTAGGCAACCTCCCTCTCTCCTTCCAGTTAGTTCCATCTGGCGAGAAAAGTTTGAATTACGTCTATACACCTTTGTTATTGGCTCTGTTGCTCCGCCTACCAATAGGCACACTTTTAGACATCGACTGGTCTTGCTATCTAGAAGCGAATACTTGTACTTTAGGGAGTAATATAACTTAGGAGTTCACACAACTTCCTATTCCCATTATATGTTGCTGTCTGCGCCTAATCAGCGGCCAGCACGTCTGTTCATCATCTTTCATAGGTCTCTCCTGAATGAAGTACAGACGCATCTTGGTCGAGCACTGGTCACTATGGCGAAAGGTGAGCGTATAGGTTATAAACCATTTAATACCTACCTTAAGTAAGAATAGTGGACAAAAATCTTTTTTGAGATAGAAAGCTTGTTTTTCTGTATACATATGGACCTTTAAAAAAATAAGTAATGGGGGCTTAAGTAGAAGCCTTTATGCAGATGTCAAGATGGATGCACGAGTGTTCACCCTCATTTCCATGTTTCAGTTTACTTCCTGTGCAACGAGATTTTTTCTAAATTAATCCTTCTATGCTTATTTCGGCTTTAAATTCGTAGTCGCAGTTCACTATGGGCTTAGCCTCTGTTTTTTTCAGGCTCGTATGCCCCATTACTTTTTTGTAACTGGTCATGTCACCGAGATCACGTATCGTGTTCCTACATTCCTATTTATCTGCTCTGTTGGTCTTTTCCTAAAACGAATTCTTTGCTATGATGTCAATTTACTCTACCTTCGCCAAGTAATAGCGACATCTTCGCTCGTATTTACTTTTGGGAACTATTTCGTGTTTCAATCATGAGTTGAATGTTTCTTTTGGGAAGGGGAATGAGCATTGAAGTTATGTTGGAGTTGTACTTATGTACTAATGTTAGCTCAATCTCTTGCCCCAGTAGTAATATATGGCAGTGCTCTGAGAGTACCGAACTGTTAATTTTTAAAGGAATTATTGATAGTTAAAATGTATTTATTTAGACTGTTACAAAGTTACTCGTTCTTATTGTTATCCAAATAGTTCTGAAAATATTTTGGAAAAGCAAAAATATTTGAAAAGGCGGTGAACAAAAATAATTAATTTTACGTTTCTCTGAGATGCCGAGGTGCCTGAATTTGTCCCGGAGGATTTCTTTACGTGTCAGTAAATCTACCGGCAAGAGGTTTACGTATTTGAGAAACTTCAAACACCACCTGACTGAGGCAGGATTGAACCTGCCATGTTGGGTTCAGAAGGCCAGCACCTCAAACATCTGAGCCACTCAATCCGGCAAACGAAAATAAAAAATAAAGGTAACTGATCTCTCTGCTGAATCAATTGTAACTGATGGAGTATTTGTTTATATGTTCTTCGTCCAGCCCTAAAGCTCTTTCGCTCTTTCCTTGAACCCTGTGTACCATAAAAACGTCATTAAGAAAAATCTCAAGCGAATTATCTTTGAATGTAATTAATTTACTACAACTTTCTAGGCAATTGTGGTAAATAAAATTATTTCAAAATCCAACCATCTCTTACTCATGGTGCAGAGAGCTTTTTCTCTGCGCAGAACTTCGGATCTCTAGCCTACTTCTCTTAATGTCTGCCATCTTGAGAGTGTTAATAATCACATTACCAATTAACTCTGTGATTTGAAGTATCAAGTAGATTTAACTTAACGACTTCTGGGAACAGTGCAGTACAAAGTTGTCCCTACACACTGTGCTCCCAGCGGGGAAGGCTTGAGCTAGTGAATTGAATTAGTTCCTTTAATTCTGTTTAGAGTGTCCCAAAATACCCTCCCCAGGCCTACAGAGCCTGTGAATCACGGTCTACGTCAGGGCTAGCGTAGTTTGTTCTTGTGAAGAATAGGAAGAGATATGTTCTACGGCATGAGCTGGATATTACCAGACGTTTACACTGATGATAGTAACACTTTGTGCCAGCCGATATCGTAGTTTCATTTCCATAATTTACAGAACTACTTTATCTGAGTGGCTCTGACGGTTAAGGCGCTGGCCTTCTGATCCCATGTTGGCAGTTTCGATCCGGGGAGATAGGTGGTATGTGAGTTACCTATTCCGGTGCGCTTAATTGCGCTCCTCTGTTGGTCATTATATAATTCCCCATTTAATGTGTTTCAACATTTATGTCTATTTAATGAATTTGAGTGAATTGTTAGATTTTTTAAACGTTAAAGGTGTGAACACATTTTAAGAGATGTTTACCAAGGCGAGGACGCATTGCTCGTGAGCAGGTTGGTAGAGCGACCAATGTGCTTCGATATGTGGCAGCACCTGGTGATCCCCTATCCAGGTGCTGACACCCCGATTGTAGCCTTGGTACGGCCACGGCAGTGTACCGGTGTTTTTCATCACAGTGAATACCGAATTTTATCAGACTGACACGTTTACGTCAATGTAAGTGTGCGGATGTTAAAAACAGCATAATTTTAAATGAGCAGCGTTTTATTAACGGTGCGCCTTGCCTCGACTGCAAGAAATAGTGCCTCATCTGGTGTTGTTTGGCATTTAAGACACATTTAGAGTCCGTAGGGTAAAGTTAAAGGAAGTGAGATTGTCTTAGGTGGGATTGTCTTGGTAATCTTGGCGGGAATTATTTTATGGGGAGGGGGATTATGATTAAGTTTTCCAGGGTCTGCTGGCTCAGTCCGATGATGTTTGAAGGTGCTCTAATACGTCAGCCTCGTGTCTGTAGATTTACTGGCACGTAAATGAACTCGTACGGGACAAAATTCCAGCACTTCGTCGTCTCTGAAAACTGCCAAAGTAGTTAGTGGGACGTAAAATCAATATTATTATTATTATTATTATTATTATTATTATTATTATTATTATTATTATTATTATTATTATTATTATTATTATTATTATTATTATTATTATTGAAAATCGTTACTCTTAGTAACGTTTTAATATCTGCCTGTTTCTCCAGTTTGAAGCTAAAGGTTAACTTTAGAAACAAATAAATCCTCTCGAACTCTTATAAAGTACACTTCCTAATAATCAGAGCTCGGAGTTTTAGACAGAAAGAATGCAAACATACTGAAGTGGGTATAAAGTACACGCTAATCTGCACAACTGTTATGCTATGAATGTTGCATAACCGTAGGGGTACGGCCTTACCAGAACCCCTAGCATTTATGTTACTCTCGCTACATTACGGAAGAGCGGGCTAGACGACACCTCATATTAGGCGAAATAGTTTACCATCAACCCCATTACTATCTCAACATGGGGGCTCTACTAATAACATATAAGAATCCTACCATAGACTGCTATTGATTTCCTCATAAATATGGACGGCGAATAAAAGTTATTTAGAACTCCTGGGCCTTTTTAAATGTGGTGTTTCCGCAACGTAGTGAGGACTGAAAAGTTGGCGCATGCTGAGGTTTTGCATACCCATAGGCAAAAATATCTGTGCCACAATACATTCACAAGATAATTTTCCTGGTGGGGGTCACATTTTACACCACTTTTCTTTAATGACAACCGTTGTGGAAACTATATTAGTGGCTATGAACCTGCGGGAAAATCTAGGAATTCATTCATAAATTAGGACTTTGAAAACATCCTAGGGTCACGAGCTACGAATTTCAGGTAAATAAAATAATGTTATGTGCCAGCCCCGTGGTAGACCAATTCGGTTCTTCCAGGAATGGGCTAATGATTCGCACGACCTTATATCTCCAAGCCGGCTTGTAGGGTGGGGCCGAACGTTTCGTGTATTGTTCTCGTCGGCCGGATTACCTGTGAGTTTCTTGGAGATTCAACAGGAATTTTCTGCCTCTAGGCACCTCGCGGATATTCTGACTGAAATCACCCGAGCTATAAAAAGGGAGGCTAGCCGCGGGCAGTGAGTCAAGGTTGGGATCGGAGTCAGTGTTGAAGTCGGAGTGAGACTCAGTGTGCCGGAGTTCGGTGGCTGGACTGAGGGCGACAGAGGTGTTGGCTGTCGCTGGTGTCCCACTGAGGTTTGAACCAGGAACTGTTGTTGTAGTGTCGGGGAGACCAGTGAGTAGATGGGATGGAGACGACGGAACGGAAGACGTGTACTACCTGAGAGTACTGTGTGCTTGTGTATTTCTGTGGACTGTGCATCGCCGTGGGTCAGCGAGGAAACTCGCTATCGTGAATGTGAGAGTAAATGGACCTGTGTTAATGTTCGCTGTTGTGAGTATCGTCCTGCTGTTGAATACTGTTGAGCTGTTTAGTTGTATGTGCATGTGGCTGTGTGAATTACTGGACTGTCTGTGAAATAGAACCACAGTACAGTCATCGTATATCGAGTGGTCCGTAGGCCTGTGCTCAGATCCACCTGTCTACACACAGCTGCTGTATAACAACGTGGTGTCAGAAGTTAGAATATACCCCGTCTATGTTACTTCATTGTAATCAGCATGAATCAGCGGACCAGATACTGCAGGTTGCGACCGCCATCGGGAAGATTCCTGAACATCGGTGAATAGCGAATGCCCAAGCATATAAATCCTTCTTCACATCTTGTTTTAATTACTGCATGCGAGTTGAGACCAAAGACAACAAGAAAATTGCGGTTCAATTAAATGCGCTCTTCGATATGATGATGACAATTGAGGAGAGAATGAAAAAATATCCAGACAAGATGGAAGACTATAAAAAGGAGATGAAAGACGGGCAAACGAAGACAGAATAAGGCCAGGAAACGATGACGGGGAAGTAGAAAGGAGGCTATAACAAGATGTAAGAAAGCCAGGGGAGGATAGTTCACAGTCAGAAGAGAATGATAAAGGAAATCAAAGACGGTCAGAAGAAGTTAGGAGACGACGACCAAGAGAAGACAGAAGGTGGTCAGAAGATGGAAGACGGATAGGAGGAGACGGAAGACGTTTATGAGATGTTGAAAGACGGCCGAAAGAAGACTGAAGACGACCAGACTAGGAAGGGGGATGGCCAGAAGAAGTCGGAAGACTACCACGAGGAGACAGAAGATGGTCAGAAGAAGATGCTAGTTGCTTTACGTCGCACCGACACAGTCAGGTCTTATGGCAACGCTGGGCAGGAATGAAGTGGGAAAGAAGCGGCCCTAGCCTTAATTAAGGTACAGCCCCTCCATTTGCCTGGTGTAAAAATGGGAAACCACAGAAAACCACTTTCAGGACTGCCGACGGTGGGATTCGGAACTATTATCTCCCGGATACAAGCTCACAGCTGCGCGCCCCTAATCGCACGACGAACTCGCCCGTTCAGAAGAAGATGGAGAATGATCAGAAAAAGTAAGAATACTGCCATAATGTGCTAGAAGACGGGATGAAATAATTCCTCGGAGCGTAAAGATGATGTGATGATGATTAATGACATATATTTTCACAATTTTAATTTCCTTTTCCTTTTTATACATTCACTCGGCAATAGACCTCTAATTTGCGTGGCTAACTAGTCAGAATGCTAACCTTTAGTACAGGTGATCCCAGGTAAAATTCTTGACAATTCAACTTTCATGATTATTTCACCTACAACGGGAACTTCTGTATTTGTCGTCCTCAACTTCGCAGTTCATACCACGTAGTGCCTCATCCCCACAGACGCGCAGGACGCCCGTGGGAGGCAACTCGATTGATTTGCACCTGGACTTCTCTGGAGGCCACACACGGTATTATTATATATCCATTTGAACTATGCAGTAGCATCTGCCTAGAATTGTCTTAAATAAACGAAAGAAATGTGCAGCGCTGTGTAAGGGTCACCGCAAGTTTTGATATAGAATAAATCATCTCGTCATTTTACGTTTCATATTTTATAGCAGAGTGTCGATTAGCCGAGTCTCTACTAACCAATGTTCCCTGTTAACTGAGCCCTAGTACAGATTGATGGTTACGTCTCCATCAGTACCTAAACATTCAATTGTTTCACGGCACGAGTCAAACAGGTTTCTTCTAGTCGGTATCAGACTGAACGCATAATACAAACAAGTCCATTGTTTCGCCGCTAGTGTCATTTGTCAGTAATGTAATCACTTTGTCGGCCGTCGGTCAAATATGTAGAAAAGGAAAACCTCAGAGTCATATTAACTTGATTTCTTCATTTTCTTTAGGATAGTCAGTAAATAATTTGTCTTATTGAGACACGTTGTTTGAAGATTCATAACTTTATCAGAGCATTTGATTATCCGAGATAGTCTAAGTCCACATTAAGTCGGATAACCGAGAATAAGTTCAAAATAAATTTACTTATCTCCAAGGCAGGGTCCATGCGCTTAGGGTCTGCGATATGAGAAATAATATACATAGTCTATGGTAACAGATCCACGTCAAAAACTATGTTTGTACCACCATTAGTCGTAGAAGCTTCAATGGGCAGGTAATGTACATTTCAATTGTATATTCATGAAGTTTAGACCATGTAAGTTCGCCTGCACACCGACATCGAAACCTTCAACTGCATTCAGAAAGTGATGGGGTTGAACCCCACTGTCGTCCGCTCTGAATATGGTTGTCCGTGGTTTCCATTTTCACACCAGGCAAGTGTTGGTGCTCTCTTTTCTACAACAATTAATGTTACGAGGGTCTTGTAATTGCCTGTCCTTTGAACGGGGATCATTAGCTCTTAACATTCATACAGTACATATTAATTCAACAATAACATTTCTAGTTTCAGTAAAAACCGAATATTTGTATATTCCTCTTCACGTGTTAAAAGCGTATTATATCGATTCCCTGTTGGGATAACTACAGCATACTCTACAACTCCGTAGCTAATTGATTAGGGTATCTTGACCTTCGGGCATCTGTTCAGTTCCCTGCAGTGCCTTGGGTTACCAATCATATTATATTAGAGAATTAATTGATTAATTAATCAGTTAACCAATCCACATTGAACGCAATTACACTCACACCAGTTTCCACCAAGCCCACATGCACTTGCGCTGTCCGATGACCGCATCCTCGCCTTACACTGCGGTCAAAGAGCTCTGCACACGACGTGGAGGCGGGAGCTTGATAAATAGAGAAACTTTTATCGTGGGTCGTTCCTACATTTATATGCGCTCTGTAGCGATAAATCTCGGAAAGGGAGATTATTCGATTGTGTGAGGTACTTACAGACTTTACTCTGCTGCATGAATTATAGCTGGTAATGGTGGTGGGGTAATAATAATAATAATAATAATAATAATAATAATAATAATAATAATAATAATAATAATAATAATAATAATAATAATAATAATAATAATAATAATATGTACCTTCATATATTCCTCCGTGACTCAGTCTGGGTTCATATCCTGTGTACACTGTAACACGAAACATTTAACGTCAGTTTTCTTTGAATGCATAAATAGAATAGAATAAAACCATATCTATTAATATCGAGTACATTATAAACAAACGCGACTATTTTTAAAAGGTCTCTTATTCTTGCGATTATAGTGTCCTTTTTAATTCTTTACCCTCGTCAACATTTCGTTGAAAGGTGCGAGGAGAGCTTCGTAGTCATAATCGAAGAGCACTGCTCCTGTCCCTTGTCGAGCGTGTTTGCTTGCCCGTGATGTACGCCTGCCCGCATTTCAGAGGGGCGACCTCGGCCGCACTATTCTAACCTCTACCGGCGCCCAGCTCAGCAACTCTGGTCTCCTTCTACTTTCTTGCTTGCCATGGCCGAGTTTATTATTATCATTCGTACCCTATCGTCATTCATTCGCCTCATATGATCCACCATTCCAAATTGGTGTCTCCACTCGAAGCTTCATCAATCCCCTTATTCCTTAGCCTTTACTCATCATCCCAGTTCCCACCTATCTTCGTTCCCGCCTCTTAGTACTAGCAATAATTCTTGCTACGTTCATGCCAGACATATAGATTAACCCTGAAAAACAATATTAAATAAAAATGCATTTATTACTACATATAATTAACTAATAGACAGATCCTTAGAAGTGAGGGCTTCTTCCGGCAGAAAGAGTTACTGATTACAAATTTACAGACATCCAAGACAAAGCATAATATCTCATCTCCAGGAGACTAAGAGAACCATGCTCAAATCGGGATCTTTTGGAAGCAGATGAGAAGGATTCTTATATTGGTGAATTTTTAAATATTCCTTTGACTTCGTGTTCGAGTGCAATTTACTGTTTATTCTGGTAGAACTTTTGCTCACAGTAATATAAGAAGTGTCAAATAGCATGTACTGCTATATATGTTTGGCACCACTTAGTCTAATAAGAACACTTTCGGCTTTAGCGAAGAGTCAAATACGAGTGCAGGCAATGCGTTCTAATTGCGTCCATGAATAGTATTTTAAACAGCCTTTGAGGCCATGAGGGGTTAGAACCATTCATATTTAAAGTCGGTGTATTGCATGGTATGTATTATGGGTTTGTTAATTCAATTTCCAAGTGATCTTTTCATACATTTTTACAATTTACTTTACATCGCATCGACACAGATAAGTTTTACGGTGACAGTGGGACAGGAATGGCCTGGGAGTTACGGAGGCGGACTTCGATACTCTGAAATCCAACCACTCTACAGTTATGTTTAAAATAATGTTAGACCTGTAGCTCAGATCGTTTGGAACAACAGATATGACCTAGCAAAACATTGCTCAGTAGGTAGAGCAGCCAATGTGAAGTAGGAAGGCTGTGGGTTCAAATCCCACTTGTGTCCAGTACCATTTTATCTGTACATAACTTCTCGTCAGCAGGAGAATGAATATGAATATGAAACCCACAGCCTGTTTCCAGGCAGTCGACCGGCTCAAGAATGGAATGAAGCCCCACCTATCGGCGAGGATATGAATTGTGCCGGCTGCCGAAGCCTATCGCACTCCCTTGGGACAATGATTAATGAATGCCAAATGAAAAGAAATGATATTGGAGAGTGTTGCTGGAATGACTTACGACAGGGAAAACCGGAGTACCCGAAGAAAAACATGTTCCGCCTCTTCTTTGTCCAACACAAATCTCACATGGAGTGACCGGGATTTGAACCACGGAACCCAGCGGTGAGAGGCCGGCTCACTGCTGCCTGAGCCAAGGAGGCTCAGCAGGTACTACATGATGAACTACATATGACGTATAAGCTGATACTTATTTCACTTACTATTCTAATTTCTCTTGTATCTTGAATGAGCCTCAGTACGAAATGTTTTACGTTCCTGATGGGGTTATGAAACTATTGCTGCTACCTTTGTTAGACAACCGTTTGTTCTGTCCGCTCGGTGACCTGCAAGTCCCAGGACAATACCCTTTGTCGGCGCTCGTCTCAGAGAACACGAAATACTTGGGCGCTTGTCACCACAGGGAAGTGTCCTCAAATCACGATCTTTGTATGATATGGAACAAGAACGTGAATTTTCTGGAAGATTTTTAATTTATGGAACGCGAGGGAGCTTACAAATGGGACGACGGACTTATTTATTTATTTATTTATTTATTTATTTATTTATTTATTTATTTATTTATTTATTTATTTATTTATTTATTTTCTGCAACAGAGCACAGCTCCAATTACAACATACTTACTATAAATTTTACACATATAGGTAAAAACGATTTAGAAAGTGAAACATCAAAAGAGAAGAAGGAAAGAAATCATTCCAAATAAACTTATGTAAAATAAATGTGAAACAATTGGGAATAAAAAATTACACTATAAATATAAAAATGGAATGTGAATTATATATTGAAATGTGCAATGCCATATAGGTACTAAAGTTCTTATGTAACATTAATAAAACACTAAATAATACTTCTGAAGTATAGAAGATTCTTCAGCGGAGAAGTAAACAGCTTTCCGTGGTTTCCCATTTTTCACACCAGACAGATGCTGAGGCTGTACCTCAATTAAAACCACGGTGGCTTCCTTCCCACTCCTAGCCTTTCCTAGACGTCAGTCACGTTAATATTTAAAATTAGGCTACACTTCATAATGGACAACATTCAAGGCTACCTTTCAGCTAGTAATCCCAGTATGATACGGTAAAAGGAAACATATCGTCTACAGTACCGGTATTTTTACCGAGCGAGTTGGCCGTACGGTTAGTGTCGCGTTGCTTTGAGCTTGCGTTCGGGATATTGTTGGTTCCAATCACACAGTCGGCAGCCCTGATGATGGTTTTCCGAGGTTTCCCATTCTCACACCAGGTAAATGAAGGCCACAGACTCTACTTTCCCAATCCTACCCTCTTCCCATTCTCCCGACCAGGAAAACCTTCGATGCGCTCGTGCGACTCTAAACAAATAGCAAAAACAAATAAATATATAAATAGATAAATAAATAAATACATTAAACAGTTATAGTCAAAATGATAATGGAGTGTGGCCTCCGAAAAGGCCTGGTGTAGGTCTTCCGAGCTGACGCCGAATAGGCGACCAGCGCATCTGCGAGGATGGACCTCTGTCTAAGATTAGATCTAATGCTGAAGACGTCACAATCACCCAACCTCCGAGTAATAGGAATTAACTAATTAAAGTTAAAAAAATCCCCGACCCGGCCGGGATTAGAATCAGGAGCCCTTTGGACCAAATGCTAACTATTTAGTTACGGAACCCGTCAAAAATAAAATTATATTCGTACTCATGGGGATGGAATACGTTTAAAAATATGATCGGAATGAGGTTGTAACCTGTCGTAGGTTTCTTTAGTTTTAAGGACTTCCTTCATAAATACTCATTTATGCCCACGCCTTTTATTGTAATTTACGCTTAACCACAAGAGCCAAGCAGGATAACACTCATGTTCCGATTACATGGCCTGTTCGTATGTCACTGTAAGACGAATCTCTTCAAATCCTTTTCGAACTACTCTACAATCTATTGATCTGGCCTCGCGCCTCAACCTGGATGAAGTGGCGCTGTTCCCACTCTACGATTAATAATTATTAATACTCGAAGCTATCGGCTAACGGTCTTTAATTTTGCACCAGTGATTCTATAATGCGTATTTTCAATATCTTTTGCCATTCGACAGCCACGCACCCCTTGCTTACGTAACAACCGAAAATATGTCGGAGGTTCGTTCAATTAGCTTCAGCCAGGCAGCGCTTCCACCTCTGTATGTTATTCCAGCACGTTGGTCGAACTCAGATTCATGGTTATGTAAACACGGATAGTCCCAGAGGTTATGAATCAGAGAACGTCTAACTTAGCCTTATTGAATTATTTCTCCACCAGACTGCAGCACTGTGGTTCCGTACCCATCCGCAGAAAAATGGCGTCTCTGCATTCCCGCCTCAGTAATCTTCCGCCATCATCTCACTGGCTAAAGTTATTTCCGACAAACAAATATCGCATACCGTCGTTGGCGGGACAAAACATCCTATGTGAAATATTTTGGCTTAGAACTTTGACCGGTAAGGTTCTGTCATCTACGGTTCAAGATTGTGTGGATATTTTCAAGGCATTCTCGGTCTTCATAATGTATGTGCTGCGGGTCTGTATATCTCGAAAAATATCATTACAAGAGCCCGGAAGTTCAGGCATTTATTTTTGCTAAAATAGGCAGGCAAATAAGCACTTAACATTTACGAATAAGGCAGTAAAGTAATTAAAATAGGCATTTATAATGACACGCCGCCTCTGTGGTGTAGTGGTTAGCGTGATTAGCTGCCACCCCCGGAGGTCCGGGTTCGATTCCCGGCTCTGCCACGAAATTTGAAAAGTGGTACGAGGGCTGGAACGGGGTCCACTCAGCCTCGGGAGGTCAACTGAGTAGAGGTGGGTTCGATTCCCACCTCAGCCATCCTGGAAGTGGTTTTCCGTGGTTTCCCACTTCTCCTCCAGGCGAATGCCGGGATGGTACCTAACTTAAGGCCACGGCCGCTTCCTTCCCTCTTCCTTGCCTATCCCATCCAGTCTTCCCATCCCTCCCCAAGGCCCCTGTTCAGCATAGCAGGTGAGGCCGCCTGGGCGAGGTACTGGTCATACTCCCCTGTTGTATCCCCCGACCAAGAGTCTGAAGCTCCAGGACACTGCCCTTGAGGTGGTAGAGGTGGGATCCCTCGCTAAGTCCGAGAGAAAAACCGAACCTGGAGGGTAAACAGATGATGATGATGATGATGATGATTTATAATGACAAAAATGGGCACTAAAATAATGAAGATGCTTTAACGTAAGCTACGTAACACTCATCTGCGTCACATTTTTGTACTGAATCTTTCATCTCCCTGTGGGTGGGGATGACAGAATAACATCAACGGTATATCCTGTGTGTCGTAAGAGGAGACGACTAAAACCGTCACTAGGGCCTCTGAACTTGGGAGTGTGGGTTGGCAACCACGGTTCCCCTAGCTTAGTCTGGCGTTGCTTCCATTTGTGTCACGTTCCTCGTTTCTTACCTTTGCTGTCTGACCTCCCTTGGTCAACTCTTGTTCTTTTCCGACCTCGACGGTAGCCGATTTGCGTCGTCCTTCCCTTTCTTTTGCCGATACCTTCATTTTTCATCTTTCATTTTCCTTCTGATTACTGTTAGTGGGAAAGTTGTTCTTCCTCTTAAAACAATAATCATCACCAGAATTTCATTTTCCGAAGCAAGGACGGGATTTGGCAACCCTCTCAACCATTTGGCTTGTGGAGTTTTCAGTAGAGATTTGTGTAATATAAAAATATCGTTGGTGTAAATGTTATTGTTTTATCTATTAAGGTAAAATGAATGTTTTCTTTACTATTAATATACTACATTGGAAATATATATTTTTCCTTCCCAACGATTAATTTTAATACCTAAATAACAGCAGAAAATAGCCACAACAACTTAAAAAGGCATTAAACTATCACATAGGCTACGGAAGCTTAAGTAGGCAAGAAAAAAGCAAAATAATAACTGGTTCTACCGTTCGCAAACGTACGGAAACATGTTTGTCTCTGTACGACACTTCGATATGTTCAACAGATAAAAAAAGGCATTTTGCCTAACTTCCGGGCTCTAATTATCACATAGGAGGTTTTGTCCCGACAACGACGATATATTATTGCATATCATAAAGTTCGTATTACCTTCATTAATCCAGTATCGGATGACCATGTTAACCACTCTGGTAGCTTATGAACTGTTTACCGCTTCAAATAATATTAATGTTGATGTTTTATTACCATGTAACTCCTCGTACACACCTCTTATATCTTCTTAGCAACGCAGATGGCGTGTTATAAATCTTTGTAATTAAATATTTAATTTGAAATACGTAAGTTATCCATTGTATGAAATAAAATATTGTACACCACAGCAACTAAAGTGGTGTCAAACATCACTTCCCGTGACAGTTATGTATATAACCGTTACCTCCCCTTTCATTGTATATTCTGCGTCAGTGAAGCACCACATTCAATATGTGACACACATTCTTTCCAGAGAGCATTAAGTACAGTAAATCTACTGGAATGGTCAATATAAATATACTTATGTATTGAATATAGACTACAAAATCAAATGGTAAATATACTTGCGAATAGCTCCTGAAACGTTAGAGGTGGTTTTGCAAACAGTGACGTATAGGACTATTTATTGCCCCTGGTTAAACCTGGAGACATTGAGCAGTCATCCTGAGCCGGAGTTTACTATCGGCAGGGTAGCTGGTTCCTTTTTAATCTTCTTCTAGTAAACAGCACGTGGGCTTCTCATCCAAGTGATGAACATGCGCAATGTTTCCTACCTTCAGAAATCTCACGGGATTCGGTGTTGCAGAATGTTTACACCATTTCCTGTTTTATTATTATTATTATTATTATTATTATTATTATTATTATTATTATTATTATTATTATTATTATTATTATTATTATTATTTACCATAAATAATACAGATTATATGAATGGTCTAGTGGAAAAGGGCAAGACCCATGTACATTAGTTGCTTCACAGACTTACTATGCTAATATATGCAATAACTACATTATTCACATATTTACACTCGACGACATTTCCTCTCCCTTTCACTCCTGTCAACACACATATTTTCTCTCTCTTTCACTCCCATCCATGCACACACGGTATGCCGCATGGTCCTTTCAACCACTTCCAAGCAAAAAAAAAAAAAAAAGACAATTCATCATACAGGCATTTTAACCCATTTCCATTACCATTCTTCCAGTTTTGTATGGTCACAAAACTGACACCGTAGTAATCAGGCAAGCAGATTTAGTCATCTTCTTCATCACGTTATTACCGTGTGCCAGAACTCTGCCTTCTATATACAGTAAGTACAAATGCTGCCGTGTTTTAAACGAGTTTCCGCTGTCTTTCACTGGTGTTTCGTCCAGGTCACAGCAAAGCCCCTTACACGCGCGAACGTCACCGAAGGCACCAGAATTTTTCTTATAATACGTATCCTGCGACTAGTTAGTAACATAAGATTGTGAGCTAACTCAGTGGCCATTTTGTAGGACGTAGATCAGAGGTGCTCAGTTGAGCGCCCGTTGAGGCTAGCCCAGCGCGGCCAGGCTGGCGAGACGTAAATGCGGGCAGCTTACGTAGCAAGAATACGTCACAGTGAAGCGAGTGAGTGAATACGCCTTGCAGAGGAGCGAGGGAGCACTGACGTTCGACTGTGATTACGAAGCTCTCCTCCACTATTCAGCGAAGTGTTGATTGGGGTAGATTATTTAAAAAAAACTATAAAATCGCAACAAAAATCCCTGATCTTTTCAAGATATTCCGGTTTGATTTATACTGCACTCGACATAAACAGTCTGTTTTATTTTCTTATATTTTATTCATTCAAAGAAAAGTGACACGTTATAATTTTATGTTACAATCTATAAAGGTGCAGAGTTTAAACGTGCAAGCTACGATTTACAATTCCTTGGATGGGCATGACAGCATTTCCATTTTTTTAATGTCAAATTCCTCTTATTCATTATACAAAAGGTATTATAATTATATAATGCAACAATGATTTTGCTCAGTGTTGTGTGATTTTTCATGCTCACTGAATTTCTGAAAACAGTATTTAAAATTTAACAGGCCCCCGGTGGTAATAGCTAGCCTCTAAATGGCGAGAGGGGGTTTCATCACGAGTGAGGACATAGATACTTACTATCCAAGACAAAAGTAGAACAACAATATAAATATATCAACCAGATAGATGTGCAGTAGCCCTTCAAATAACCTCACTGATTTTATTCCCGGTAGGCATGATTGGATTGTTGGTGGAGTTTATCAGATAATTTCAACCCAAACATCTACAAGCCACAGTTTATACACCTTCGTATTATATTAGAACTGTTTGTGAAGCACCTCTTGAAATGTAATACTGAACATTGTAATTCATTACGTACATTATAAAAATGTTTGAGGTTGTAGGCCTAACCCTTTATTGTAACCCGGGCGGGGGGGGGGGGGGGCAGTCCGGCAATGGAAGATGCCATGGGTCGCTCTCGCATGACGTCAACAGTCTGATAGTCTTGAAAGAGCGCATGCGAGAACGTACTACTTTCGTTATTTACACGTTTTAAAAATATGTAAAATAGCCACAAATACATAGCATGCAAGACTAATTCGGTACTATATACAACTGAACGAGTTCCACGGCCACGATGCATTAATTTAACTTAATTTGTCGTAAACTTAATATGCCTGTATGCAGGAGAGTGATGGGTATCCTCATTCTTTTACTGGCTCAGATGCAGTCCACATCAGATTCTTCTTTGCGGCATATTCCTTTGCTGCTTCCAGCTGCCTTTCCTTCTTCAACTGCCTGATGCGAATAAATGTTCTCGTCCTTGTATACAAATGAATTATATTTTCATGCACGTGAGGAAACTTCGATTTAATAACTAAAGACAAAGTTTTAATCACTTTGTCCCGCTTCGAACTGTCATGCCCATGAAAACCAGCAAATATAATTTCGAACTGTTTGACTGTGTTCACCCAATCTTTTGTCGGAGTTAAAAGGCCCCCTCGAGAAACAGTAGATATCCAGGAATTACAACTTGCCCCAGGAATCGGGCACATTTCAGTTCGTGATCCCAAGGATTTATCAATCGCTCGGCATTTAAATTCGAGGTAGCCCGCCATGTACTGGACAGTATCGGGAGAAACGTCCTCATTATTAGAATAGTTCTACCCTAACTCGTGGACTTTATTCAGTAACTCTTCTTCGTCGTCTTTAATGTCTTCAATGTCGGAACTACGTATAATATTCGCTGGGCTTTCTTCTGTTACTTCAATGCACAGTTCACTACTTATGAATTTGAAGAATTCCTCATCTGTTTCCTCGTCCCATGTACCCTACCTCGTGGACTTTACTCAGTAACTCTTCTTCGTCTCTTTAATGTCTTCAATGTCAGAACTGCGTATAATATTCGCTGGGCTTTCTTCTGTTACTTCAATGCACAGTTCACTACTTATGAATTTGAAGAATTCCTCATCTGTTTCCTCGTCCCGTGCTTCAATGTCTGCCACAACTGTACTCTTTCTGTCTTCAGCAACTGAAGTACTTCCTGATAAGGGTATGTCATTTGAGTTTCCTGTTAAGAAGCCGAATCCTGTGTTTCACCTCAAGGTATGTAGGGTTGTTATAAAAGGCACCAAGACCTCGAATTCTCGAAAAATAATTTACTCGACAGTCTTGATTTAGTCGAGATGTTAGGATGTATCATCCATTCTCTTCTCTGATTTCTTGAAATAGTCCCAGAAGTGATGTGATGGAGATGAGAAATCCCTTTTGAAACGGCAACAAACCTTTTCTACTTCCAAAGCGCATGCCACGGCAAACGTCCATGAACCTTCTTAATGTATTCTCCTGGCTTGGAAGATTGAGACCGAATCCGCTACGGAGAGGTGCACCATGGACAAAGGGAACTCGAGAATTCAGAACATTGAAAACATCATTCAGTAATACAAAGAAAATGCTCTCGCGTTCCTTACCTGAAATATACTTCAATGCTACTGTACGGTGTGGAAACAAGCGCGCAGCCATTCTTACATTCTGTCGCGCTCGACCTGTGACACTGATGTGAGCTTCTGGTATGTGATGCGTAATAGATAAATCGCCTTTCTGGCTATCTAATAGGTCCTCAATTATTTTCCTCGTTATCTCAGTTCCATCAGGAAAAAAACACCCCCTCATCTAAAAAGTGGTTTCGAAGGAGCTTCAGTAAGTGAGGCACGTCATAAAAAAAACAGATCTTTCTTCCCTTCTCCGCTGGATTTATAACTCTCGTTATTATATCTTGGAGCAATTTGCTGTTCATTGTCACATCAAAATCGTAATCAAGTGGTTGATTCCAAGATTTACACAAACCGCGAATCATCACAACTTGAACATTGCTGTGAGGTCCTAAAATCCTGTCTTCCGAGCCATCATAGCAGATACGGCCATCAATGTTCATTTCGTCAAAGCATAGCACAGTTTTCTTCTTTAACTCGCTAAATGTACGGGCCTTGACTTTCAAAATTGACAGAACTTCTTCCGAAACACCCGGGTTGCACTTAAAATTCCTAGTCAAATTCTAAAGCATAGCACGACACGGCAAAGGAATGTTGCGCTTTCTTAAATAGGTATAAGCTTTTCGAGAAAGGGCCTTTAAATTCAGTGCGTTGGCAATATCCTCGGAGCTCCTCCACCTTACTCGTTTGTTGCCTCGTGACAAGCAGCGAATTTGTCCGGGAGTTAAAAATCTTAGACAGCACACTTTCCGCTTTCTTCCTCTCGACACGTTCTTTCAGAGTTCTGGATAATTTTCTCTTGTTTGGCAACATGTGCCTTAGAGCTTTGGCCTTTTTAAGGGCTGCATCACACTTTTTTAAGGCAATTTCTTGAACTGCATTTTTCTTCTTTAGGACTTCTATTAAGGTTTTCAGTCTTTTTTAATTTCTTCTTCTCTTAGTCTCATATAAGAGAGTTCAGAGACGGGCTCTGCACTTGTGACTTGGTCCAGTTTTATTTTCTTCGGGGATATAGACTCCAAGGTTGCAATTGCTCTCTTTCGAACTTCTCTACTTTGGTGCCGTTGAACACGACCACGTACAGCCTAAAAGAAAAAAATAGCAACTTGTAAGAAATAAGGAAGATAATTGCCACAGTTCCAGGTTTCCTGTTCTGTTTCTAAGTAACGTAACACGTGTAACCCCGTGGGTCTTATACTTGAACGCCGATGATGTTCTACGTGTCCTAATCCACCGACTGACATCACGAGGCTGGTGGGACCTTGTACCAATCCCCATTGCCAGATTAAATTACTTGGCTGGATCGGGGATCGAACCCGGAACCTCGGGGATAGTAGTCAATAACGCTGGTACTACACCAACGAGGTCGGCTGTTTTATTTCTAACAAATGAGGAATCATAACTACCTATGAATAAAACAAAAGTAGTTCATGAAGATAAAAGTTACCTTAACAGATGAATACTGTAAATCAAGGTTAATCAGTTCAACAGTACTTATGTGGAATGATCTTTAGCATTCTTATTTCTCTTCGACTGCTTCGCTATTCGTGCCACATTGAGCTGTACGTACTTCGCGCCAATTTGGTAAATGCTGTGATGGAACTGCATTTGCTTTTAGTTTCTTATTTAGCGGTAAACCGAGCAGCTCATTCTTTAAATCACGCTCGTAATCCTCCGGAAGGAAATGAGCTGAGCATATACGTGCATTGTTCACGTTGATTTCATCGGCACGATGATAAACTATACCACTCGTCTTACGGCCATAATTGTTGCAGTTTGCAACTGCACAATTACTGTTATTTTTATTCCTGGATGACAGCTTCTCTCACAACACTTCCTTTTTACTGGTTCCTCACGCACACACTCACTAGTTACCTCGTTTTTCTCTCACTCCGAAGTCTGCCGGGGCCTCAGTTTTCCGCCACATGACATCACAGCGCGCAAAGCAGTGTGGGTAAATTCTCCGCTGTACGGGCGGGACTCGAGATGGCAGACGAATATCGATATATCGGAAATATCGATATATCGACATCCATACTTTGAGGTCCGACGTATTGTCCATATCGATATTTTGTGCCCAATATATCGATATTTCTGTCTAATTTAATACTTTTGGCGACGATTAGATTGTTTTTCAGACCATTTCAATATTTGCATGCTACAGTAATGAAATTCGAATTTTCATTTCTCAATTCACTTCGGTAAATACAGTGATAATACCACAACTCATTCATCGTGCATAGGCCCTACCTTGTATGCATAGCTTTACACGTTAGCTAGGCAATACTTGATCATTATAGCGACCTCTGTCCCAGCAGAGAGACTGTTTTCAAAGGCCAGTGACACCACCACGGAAAAGGGAACCCGATTAAATGGCAAACTGTTATCCAAGCTGCTTTTTCTAAATGACTTACGTAAGAGGTATTGGAAATTGACCGAAGATGATCATCATCATGCTTTTTTCACAAACACATGGAATTGGAGTGCTGAGAAATAAGTTGGGAAGAAAATGTTTTATTATCTTATAGAGCTCTGATAATTATCAGATGTACTTCGTACACAAATTACATGTTTGTAGATTTTTCATATGGTTTTTCGGTGTAAGTTATTAGCTCGCTACTAGATACCTTTGTTCGGTCTCGTTTTAGAGTTGCTTACTCATGTTGAACGAGGCCTAGCTCTTCCCACAGTCCACGAAATGTACTTCATTAAGTGCAAAGGGAAGGCCAACATAATGTACATTACATACTTCATTTATTTACAAAACTATTTACACTGTACAAAATATACATTAGGACGCCGTGGTCCATGTTGTAGCGCACAAACACAATACTGTTACCCACGCTCGTCCCACTGACGCCGGTGAGGCGCGTGACTCTGTCCCCCTTCCACTGGGGCTGTAGCAGTCTCATTGTGCTGACCTCTGACGAAAGAAAACACATGGCGTTCAACAACCTTGTATATACTGTTTTTGTATGTATCATAACATCTTTCGGCTGTAACGTTTTCATAATGTCATGTTACTTGGTCATTGTTTTAAGCTTGTTTTCTTATCTGTGTCAAGACGTATTAAACCTAATGAATGCTTTAATCATTGTGTTAAATATAAAACTAGACTTACAATAGCACCAATATTTTAAAAACAGATATATCGGCGATATATCGATATATTGAATACCGATACTCCAATGACATCGATATGTTAACACTGGTGTATCGAAAAACCGATATATCGATACTTTGAAAAGTTTTGTCTTCAATAGGCGGGAGTGTCTTACCTTATAATAGTCTACTTAACTTGATTTTATCCTGTCAAAATACATAAACTGGGATGAACGTAATAAGTTATTTCTTACAACGTGAATTGAAAGTGACGTGGATTACTGCCCTATTTCTGCTTCAACTTCAAACTCGGGCATCGCCACAGTGATCGAGAGTGACTGGGAGAACTTCGCCCAACCTTCACGGCCTGTCAGCCCGCCAACTTAGAGTGCTGAGCGCCCGTGGGACGGAACGCCCAGCTTGAGCACCTCTGACGTAGATCATGATAGGTGGGGCTATCTAGCGTCATGGCACGGGAATGATGTGTGCTGTATCAGCTGTCATATTATTGGACGTAAATCATGATAGGTGGGGCTATCTAGCGTCATGGCAAGGGAATGATGTGTGCTGTATCAGCTGTCATATTATTGGACGTAAATCATGATAGGTGGGGCTATCTAGCGTCATGGCAAGGGAATGATGTGTGCTGTATCAGCTGTCATATTATTGGACGTAAATCATGATAGGTGGGGCTATCTAGCGTCATGGCACGGGAATGATGTGTGCTGTATCAGCTGTCATATTATTGGACGTAAATCATGATAGGTGGGGCTATCTAGCGTCATGGCACGGGAATGATGTGTGCTGTATCAGCAGTCATATTGTTGGACGTAGATCATGACGCTAGATATTTTCTTCAATTTATCGGAGCACGTTATTTGTTCCCCCATGCAAGTATGTTGGGCATTCAGCCCGAAGGCTGGTTTGATCCTCCACAGTTCCGCTAACAGCTGTCATAGATAACCTAGGAGTCACTGAAGAGGCATACTAGGGAAAAGAGGAGTGAGGTAGTTTCCCGTTGCTTTCGTCCCCCATGCAAGTGGTAAGAGGCAAATAAGAGGGGAACAGCCTAAGAACCTGTATTCGCTCTTTCGTCTTCTAAGAACATATCCATGAATCTATGCTTTTCTGCGTAGCGGAAAAATGTACATGTATACCTTATTTTGAAAATGAAATATCTCAAAATCTTATTATATTGGTTTTAAGTCCCACTGAATAATGTCACGGTTTACGGAGATGCAGAGTTGTTGGAATTTTGGCCCGCATGAAATCTTTAATGTGCTGTTCCGTGATTGAAATACCACCGCACTGATCCGGGATTGAACTGGAAGAGAGAAGACCAGCGCTCTACCATCTGAGCCACTTAGTCTGGTGAAACATTATCTATCAAGCAAATACATGGTTCTTGCTTACGTGCATTATCCTGATTTGCGTTCCTTGTTGACCTTCCCGGCTAATAGGAAAGAATGGATGGAATGATAAACCGCACGCAAGGGACAATGAAAAATGTGCAACCATTCATGAATAAATCATATGATGGATGACAGCTCCCTTTATTGAATTTGTTCAACTGTGTAGCAGTGGCATTGACCTCCATATTTACCGTTTACTGTGTCATAGTACACTGCCACTCTGCTGTTTCCACTGCGGCGCATGTAGTGATTCGATATGAAGCTCTCACTGAAGTTCACATACGAACTTGAACTTATTACCGACTTCGATAGCAGCAGTCGCTTAAGTGCGCCCAGTGTCCAGTATTCGGGATATAGTGAGTTCGAACCCACTATCGGCAGCCTTGAAGATGGTTTTCCGTGGTTTCCCATTTTCCAACCAGGGAAAGGCTGGGGCTGTATCTGAATTAAGGCCACGGGCGCTTCCTTCCTATTCCTAGCCCTTTCCTGTCACAACCTCGCTATAAGACCTATCTGTGTCGGTGCGACGTAAAGCAACCTGCAAAATGGAAAAATCAGATTGTTAGAACTCAACTACTGCTGATAAAATACATTCATCTGGATATAAAATATTCACAAGTTGAGTGTTAGAAAGGCGTCGAACTATTTGGCTTAATGCCCGGCGTAGTGGCACCTTCAATTCAGAGGGTTTCGGATTCGATCCCTGGGTCTTATATTTCAACTGCGTATAAATCTTTCTCTGGCTAGGGGACTGAGTCATTGTGTTCGTCTCAATAGCCATATGCATCCGTATGCAACGTATCTCTACTATCACAGGAACACGGATTAAATCCCTGCACATATGAAAAGATTTAGAAAGGACATCCAGCCGTACAACTGGGAAAATCCGCACGAAGTGTCTATCCGAAATACGTGAGAAAATTAATAATAATAATAATAATAATAATAATAATAATAATAATAATAATAATAATAATAATAATAATAATAATAATAATAATAATAAAATTAATAATTCTACCGGGAGGTTCACCTCAACATCCCATATTTAAAAGAAGCGCCTTAAGGAACAACTATCTATCGAACAAATCTTGAAACAGCTAATGCATAAAGTTGGGACATTGATCAGATGATGTCGCTACTGAATAACTGAGCAATATGTTATTTTTAAGTTTCCTAAACTGATTGAATTTATTTTTGTTTTGGTGTACATCAAGAAGTTTGTGCTTTTCTCCATTGATGTCTCTAAAAATCTGACGTTATGCACTCTGGTGCAAGGTGGTATCATTAAAGAGTTAAAGAATTTTTGTGTTTAGAGGTTTTCTCAACTAAATTAACTTTCATTTATCTTTGGTACTTCAAGGTTTGCAACACTTCCTTCTCTTCCCGCCAGCTTTTAAGTCTGGCCAGTCACAATTTTCTGTAATTTTTTCAGCCAATCACAGGCTTCTTGTAGGTTTTTGGTTTAGCCAATTAAAATGAGAGGGTGTGTCCGGATTTAGTCCAGAGCCTACTCGAATCCTCTCCTCGGGTATATAAGCTGCGGCTTTTTCAAGCTACCTTGTCTTATTGATCGTCGGATTTCTGAGTGTGGGTGTTAAGACAGGAGGCTGGGTGCCTCATTCTTCGGCAGGCAGAACATCAGCCCAGGTAATGGCCACCAGTTTTATATCTCTGTAACTCTCTCCTCAGACTTACCCGAGGGGAAGGTTCTAATTACTAGGTATGTAACCATTCGTTTCCTAAGAATGTAAACTACTACTTCTCATATAAAATTTCATAAAGACTTAAACTGTAAATCGGGGATAGAGAGTGCGTTACCCTCTCAAGTTCCCCTTCAACTTACCTTGAGGTGAATATGATTTTGTGACTGTTTTTCTTTATGTAAAGCATTAATTAACCTTTCTTTCTAGTCACCTCAGTAGCTTGGGATTAGCCTCTGTATTAACGGGCCGCGAGCACAAGTAGGGTGTTTTTTTTGGTTTTCTCTGAGCGCAAGTGTACGCCTCCCTACATTTCGAGTTTTGGGTGTTAACCTGCTCTTCTTTATCACGAAGGCCCAGTAGTATGGGTACTAGATACCCCTGTATTAACTAAATTGTAAGTGGTAGGTTGTGCCCTAGCGAGGCCAGGGATTATAAGATTTTGAAGTAGCCTTGTGTAGGCTGTAAGAAATTGGGAGCCAGTCTTCTTTGTTGAATTCGGAGAGCATGTAAACTCTTTTCTGATTTTAGTGTAATATTGAGTGGTGCCTTTGGAAGGCTGTAAATTGTATCGTTTGGAGCAATGTGCTCTGGAATTTTGCGTCTAATTAAACGTTAATTTGGCGACCTTGTAAAGTTGTAAATTTAGGGCTTGAAGCCCACAACTGTCAAATTCCCTCTTCTGGGGTTTTCTATTCTGGTATCGAAATTGTCATTGTACCTAATATGTTGGTTTTCCTTCTCTAAGTGGAGAATTTTGTTATGTTTTGAGATCCGAAAAGAAATATAACATTTATTTAAAGTTTTGAATTAATTTTTGATATCGTAGTTAGACCCACTCTGGCCCACACCTTCTTTCACCTGTTTGCGTTCCACAGATACCTCGGAATAATAATAATAATAATAATAATAATAATAATAATAATAATAATAATAATAATAATAATAATAATAATAATAATAATAATTGCCAGAAAAGTATGCATGCTCTAAGAAAAGCAGAGTAGGATAAATTGTGCAATCTTCTGCGAAATGTGTATATATACAGCAGCCACGGGAAGTGACGTTACGAATGAGGTGCGTACGTCCGAACCTGACGGAATTTTGAAACGAGTAAGATAAACTTATCTCTTAAGGGGAGGTTGATTGTTCAGCCCGGAGGCTGGCTGGGACCACAACGGCTCCGCCATCAGCCACCATAGGTGACCCAGTCGTCACTGAAGAGGCGTAGTGGGGAAATGAGGAGTGAGATCGTTTCCCATTGCTTTCCTCACTGAGCCAGAAGTTTTTATTACATCTCAGTCTGCCGAGCCCACTGAAATGTCCGCACCAACCTACCCTGTGAGCAACACATGCACACCATTCATAACAGTGACTGGCTGTATAAGGAATGGCATTAATAGCATCACTCACACCTCGGTCACTTTCGTATTGTCAAAGCCAAGGATGAGACTGAGACAGATGATTGCAAGTAACACATTTGTTCTGGCCGACACCAGAAGACATAGCACAGTGTAAACACGGGGTCTTCCAGTAAAGGCACGGAGGGGAAGTAACACTGATTTTTGCAGCTTCCACAGTTTTAATTCTATCATAACCAAATGTTAACCGGATGTAGAAAGAGTTGTTGATATACACGGTACCAATGTACAGCTTCGCATCTATTTATAATTTTTGGTATTATTTCAAATTTGTATTCTTAAAAAGTGGTCTAAGGAAAAAAATCCCTTGCGTTAGAAGTTTTTCTTACTAAAGCTGAAACCTTTTAAATATATGTACAGAAACAGAAATTTCTCAATGGTTTCAGTATGAGATGTATATTATTTTCTTTAGAAAACTATACATATTCATTGTATTTTTTTGAAATTAATAATTTAATTATTCAATATTCTATCAGTCATAATTCATATGAAATGAAATGGCGTATGGCTTTTAGTGCCGGGATGTTTCCGAGGACTTCGGCTCGCCAGGTGTAGGTCTTTTAAAATCCAAAGCATACCAAAACGGTGGGCAAATAATGTAAATTTCTCTACTTTTAACAACTGCCTTGCCAAGTTTCTACAATTTCTGATAAGAATTCCATCACAAGGAGAATTTAGAACACAGCAGGTGATGGTGTTGGTTGTGATTATTGTTTATGTCTATTAACACTAATCAGAGGGAAATGTCCGCCACTTCCAAAAATGAAGGTATTGGCCAAAGAAAGACAAGGGCCACGAAGGGCGTCAAAATGAAAGAACCCCTAGGCCTCGATACCTAATACGTCAAGGTCGGAAAAGGACAGGAGTTGACCAAGGGACGTTGGATAGGGTAGATGAAAGTGAGGAGCCTAGCATAAGTAAGTGAAAGCTATGCCAGGGTTAAGTAAACGGGCCCCGTGGTCTCCAATCTACGCCATCAAGTTAAAACACCATGGGCCCTGTTAGTTGCTTCGTACGACTGGCAAGGGATACCGCGGGTGTTATTCTACCGCCTCTAACGCAGGGAGTTTAGTACACAGCAAAATATTAAAAGAAACAACAAAGTGAGTGAATACCAATTTAATATTTATTCTCTTCCGAACTGCCCTGCTCCATATGTTTCCCCTTCAGATCTCAGTCTTTCTTTCATGGACATCTTCTGCCACTTTACATGTCTTCTAGCCATTTTCTCCCGATCATACCGTTTGGTTTTTCCTTGAGCACCATGTCGAGAATATTTTATTTTACATAGATGTAAAGGGTGTTTGCTGTGATTTTAAATACCGTGCGCTCAGATATTAAATGGCCGACAAGGGCTTTAAAATGCCGGAATGACTGAAGTAATATCATTTAGGTTCAAAATCAATCAGTCATATCTCCCCTTAAGTAGTTGCTGCGTATAATATTTCATTTTATACTAGAGTAAATTATTTATTTTAAATTCAGAATTATAAATAATTTTGACACTCGTGATGCAGATTATTCATGATGGGCTCAGACAGTGACGTTTTTTGTTCTGTTGTACGTGTGTGTTGCTATGAAAGTGGTGGTGGTGGTGATTATTGTTTTAGGAGGAAGTAAAACTAGGCAACCATCCTCTATAAAACACTAATCAAAGAGAAAAATGGAAGGGATCCGAAACTTCGAAAATGAAGGTATCGGCCATCAAGGGTGTGAAAAAAAGACTCCTTAGGCCTCGAGTGCTCTAATAATGTCGGGGTCGGAAAAGAACAAGAGTTGACCAAGGGAGGTTGGATAGGGTAGATGAAAGTGAGGAGCCTAGCACAAGTAAGTGGAATCAATGCTATGACTCAGCTAAGTGCCCCGTGGTTGCCACACATAACACTATCTTCTACCACAATAATACGCAGTTACCTACACATGGCAGATGCCGCCCACCCTCGTCGGAGGGTCTGCCTTGCACGGGCTGCACCTGGCTAGAAATAGCCACACGAAATTATTATTATTATTATTATTATTATTATTATTATTATTATTATTATTATTATTATTATTATTATTATTATTATTATTATTATTATTATTATTATTATTAATCATCTCTTACGACAGGCAGTGGGTACTGTCGGTATTATTCTACCATCCCCAACCACAGGGGGATGTTGCTATGAAAGATTTGAAATGTGTGTACATGGACTTCTATGGTAATACACTATCAGCAAAATGTTATTTGAAGCAGTGACCTGTCCATTAAGCTAACGGAGTCGTAAACATGGTCGTTCGCTCCTGGACTAATGAAGGCAATCCAAAGTGTATGATACACTATTAGCCTATACATGATATTTATCTATTCAACATGGTCATAATAATAATAATAATAATAATAATAATAATAATAATAATAATAATAATTTCGTGTGGCTATTTCTAGCCAGGTGCAGCCTTGCAAGGCAGATCCTCCGATGAGAGTGGGCGGCATCTGCCACGTGTAGGTAACTGCGTGTTATTGTGGTGGAGGATAGTGTTAAGCCGCGTTTACACTAAGTAAGTAATTTCGCGAGGGAATTGCGCCTAGTGTAGAAGCTCCCTCACCCCTGAGTAATTGCGCAGTGAGGGCCCTCGCTGCGAGCCGGAGGTCAGTCGGTTCTTGTCCGCGCATCAAAGGGTTTCGCTCATCGAATTTCTCTCGGCGTAAACGTGGTCCCCGTAGTTGCGCGAGGGATGAATCAGGAACAATGCTTGCAGCTCATCGAGCTCTACAAAAATAGAGATTTTATGTGGAATCCGAAAAAAAAAAACTATTTCAACCGCAATAAAAGAGAAGATGCATGGAAGGAAATTAGTTCTCAACTAAACTTTCCTATCTCTACAGTGAAAGCGAAGATGAAAGCGCTACTGGGATCATATCGAAGTGAAAGGTCGAAAAAAATAAAAGCAGAGTCACTGGATCAGGTAAGCTATTACTGTTGGTATATAATGCAAAATTGTGTCATTTCATTACTATTTTGAACCTATCGGTACCTATCTTGAAGCATTCTTGGGTCATTGTGAAGAACTTCCACTACTGGGCAGACAACACCACATTAAGAAGGCACAAGCCCTGAACATTTGGATTCGTCATATTTAGATGGGCTATTGCGCTTGTGACTAATTTTACTTGGTTTGTGATTTATTTTTTCTTCCATTATTTTATCTTTATTTTACATTTTTACCCATTTTTGTATTGATCCACAACAATTAACATATCAAACGCTATTTCTAATTGGGTGCAGTTTGGATACGAAATGTATTTCTAAATTGAATAAAAATTGTGTGATTTTTAATTATTAGCATTCCTATTTGTTTATCTGACTTTTTTAAATACATACATAATACAGAGTCGATTTACTGTTTTAAATGCGATTAATTATTGTCCTTACCTTCACATAATCCTGAAGTGTTTCAATAAACGCATCACAAACTTTTGGGACGATTTTTGATATTGTGCACTTCGATATTTTAAATAAATCCTGCAAACTGGTGTTCGAATCACCAGCTGCTAAGAAACTGAGTGTGACAGCAAACCTTTCTCTCACTGTTACTACTTCTCTGAATGTTCTGTCTTGCTTTTCAACGTTTTGACTGATCAGTGAAACGAGTTGTTCAAAATCTTGGGTACTCATGCGGACGAAGTTCTTAATTGTATCATCAATGGGTTCCTGTACCATTTCTCTCATAAGGCTGTATCCATATTGGCTTCTTCCAAGGAATAATTCTTTGCTCCATAATCGTCGAAGGTGCCGATTTTTCTTCTTCCCATTCTTGATCAAAAATGACATTGTTATGATGGAAAACGCGGCTGCAGCGGCTGGAGGAACAAAACAAGTTTCCATGTTGGCTGTAAAACAAGAACAGAAGCGTTTAGGGTTGTCGAAGGTGGCTCGCCACACTCGCGCTATTTTTCGCCCTGCATTGCGCTCTGTTTTGGGTAGTGCGAAATTTCACTCGAAGCGAGTAATTTTCACCCGAGCGACTTTCGCGAGAGAGTTTCGTTAGTGTAAACGCAGCTTTATGTGTTGTGTGTGAGTTGCAGGGATGTTGGGGCAGCACAAACACCCAGCCCCCGGGAATCGAACCCGGGACCCTTTCAACAGAAAGCCAGTACGCTGACCATTCAGCCAACCGGTCGGATATTCTACATGGTGATAGCGGCAGATTATTTGTGCTGGTAATGAAAAGGTGGCAGTTTTAGTGTAGATGGGTACTGAACCGCAGTGCTACAGTCAGGCGGAAAAACAATTCAACAAGGGAAGGGTGACGAAGGGCGTGAAAGAGAAGGACTCGCTAGGCTTCCCAAACCTAATACCGTCGGGGTAGGGTTAACAAGAGGACAAGAGTTGACCACAGGAGGACAGTTCTTCTTGTAGTGGCTTCTCCATTACTGAGGGTTGGCCACAATCACAGCGAAGTCTGTCCTTATTAGTCTACTGGAATCTAATCCTGTCCAATCCTGTAAGTGTTTCCTTCGACGGCGATCTCTACGTCCATGAATTTTAACTTGCATGATCAGTTTTAGTAGGTTGTACTTCTCATTCCTCATAACATGCCCAAGGTAGGCTCACTTTCTTTTTCTTGTCTTGATTGTGCATATTAACATTTGTTCCCTCCTCATGCGTCAGAGTACGGCAGCGATTTGATGTGGTCAGTCAACGAGATCCGTAACATCCTTCGAAACACCCACATCATGAAGGCATTTGTTCTCTTAATGTTGTTACATTTCCGAGTCCATGTTTCAAAGCCATACAGAAGCACTAAATATGCAGACCACCTGACGAATTTGTGCCATGTCTCCAAGCTGAGGTTTCTGTCAGACTGAAGATTCCTCATTTTCAGAAAACCAGTACGGGCTATTTCTATTCGTACACGGATCTCTAAATCAGGGTCTCTCAGTAATCTAGCTGCCAAGGTAGTTAAACTTCCGCACTTGTTCAACTGGTTCCCCATAAGTGTTCTTAAGAATGTGCGCGTTACGAGTTCTGGAAAACGCCAGCGCTTTTGTCTTGTCGGTGTTAATTTTGTGTCCATGGATGTCAGCTAGGAAAGTGGATGCAAAGCCATAATCAGTTAGGAGAGCCATGGTCACGAACCCATGCTCCAAATTTCAGAGCCCCTGATTCACCTTTTAGTCGTCTCTTACGACAGGCAGGGGATACCGTGGGTGCTACTCTACTGCTCTCACCCACAGTGAGTGAAACAGGGGAGAAGAAAGGAAGAAAATGAGGACCAGGTAAGATAAGAGGTAACAACGGTAGAAAACTTGACGTGAATCAAGGATAAATAAGGAAGTAATAAGAATATTATTAGTTTTACAACCCCTCAGTACCAAAAAATGGGCTAACTTCGAGATTCAACAATACCAGATTTTTAAAAATCATCAGATTGTACGAGATTTTCCGACCCATTGGTTGAATGGACAGCGTTGAGGCTTTTGGTTTAGTGAGTCACGGGTGCGATTCTCGGCCGGGTCGGGCATTTTAATCGCGTCTGACTAAATCTTCTGGCTCGCGGACTGGGTGTCTGCGTTTGTCCCAACACTTTCCTCTTCAAATTCAGACACACACTACACTACCAACCACCGCAGAAACACGCAATAGTAATTACATTCGTCCATATAGGCTTGGCGTCAGGAAGGGCATCCGGCCGTAAAATATGGCCAATTCACATGTTCGACACAGTTCGCACTCGCGGCCCCACAGATGTGGGTAAAGCAGGGGAAGAAGAATAATAATAATAATAAGAAGAAGATTAGATTATACGAGATTCACTTTGTTCTTCTTTTCATCCAAGTCGCAGAGCTGTGAGCATGCATTCGGGAGATAGTGGGTTTGAATTCCAGCCTTGAAGACAGTTTTCCTAGGTTTCCAATTTTCATATCAGAAAATGTTGGAGCTGCACGTTAATTAAAGCCACGGCCACGTAGTTCCCAATCCTAGCCCTTTCCCATACCTCCATCGCCTAAAACATTCCATGTGTTAGTACGAAAAACAAATATTAAAAAATCATCCAAGTAAGACACCTTGAGTTTCTTCCGAAGTAACAATTTTATTCCCAACAAACGAACAAGTCAACGTCATCAACGAACAGGTTATGAATAGTTTGATAGGTGGCAAAATATGATACATTAAAAAAACCTCTAGAGTGTGTGATGTAATAAAGTTAAGAAAGCTAGTTTGTGCAACGGAACGAGGTTGACTGTATCTAAGCAGGATCGCACATGCAGAAATTCTGACGGGCTCAGCTTCGAAAAGAAAATGTTTTGTCTGTCTGTTAGGTAATCAGCCTAGAGGCTGGCTGGATCCTCAAATAGCACCACCAAAGGTTATGAGGTTATAAGGAAACTTCAAAAACCAATGGCAGGACCAAAATGAGGCGTACTAGGCAAGATGAGGAGTGAAGTAGTTTGCCATTGCTTTCTTCACTGGGTCAGAATATACTATTGCAGCATGACTGACCCTACGAGCAGCACCTCTGAATGTCATTACTCAGCACTACCCATACCCCAGCAGCTTCCAATGTTTTATTACGATAAAAAAATAGCACCTGTCAATCCCGATACAAGATTCGTTCTAAAATAGAGACAATGTCCTTCAAATTTAGCCTCCTTTGTCACAATGAGTAAGTCACCAGGACAAATGTTAAAGTTGGGATAAATCTCTACATTCCGGTAGAGCTCTATATAACTTTCTCAAGAGTACAAAGATCCCTAGAAATAATGCAAGTCCAGTCTACAACTACACTCAATATGGTTTGTAAGGAAACACTATAATGTCTGCACTGATTCCATTAAAATTCCGTATACGAGGTACAACCTGGAAAGTGTAACGTTTATCCTTAAGATATATTAGAAGTCCGTTTACAATTTCCATTTAATTCTTTGAAAGTAGTTTTGACTGTCGTAGAGAGGCTTACGTACTAATTATTCATATTATACGTTCCACGAAAATGGTCTAATAACACTAACTATCCACAATTGCCCAGGAATAATAAACCGTGGCTTAGACAGAACATTGAGGACATCAACCTGTCTAGGACGATGACTACCCTAAAAATAATAATAATGCTATAGGTGTTTATGTCCCACTAACTAATTTTGGCGGTTATCGAAGACGCCGATGTGCCGGAATTTTGTTCCGCATAAGTTCGTTTATGTGCTACTAAATCTACCGAAATGAGGCCGATGTATTTGAGCACCTTGAAATACCAGCGGACTGAGCCAGGGTCGAACCGGCCAAGTTGGGATAAGAAGGCCAGTGCCTCAATCTTCTGAGCCACTCAGCTCGGCACTACCCTATGAGATGGTCTGCGAATATGGGGGCGGCACATGGCTAACGTGATGACTTGCTTAGCCATAATGCTTGGCTTCCTTGTACTAGTTGGCTGCGACAGTCTTGAGCGCGTGCGCTCATACATCTCTCAGTGTCACTGAGAACGAATCCGGCTGAACAAAATTTTGTAAGCAAGCATTATGCATGCTTTTGAGTTGTTATTGCTTGCCGTGGCTGCCTCTCTGTTGTGGCAGGCGCCACTGAGCGAAGAGTGGGTAATTTCAATACGCATAATGAAATATAAATATATATATAAATATATATATATATATATATATATATATATATATATGTGTGTGTGTGTGTGTGTGTATACTCTCTCGCATGGAGTTGTTTCACTCCCCTTGCAGATGTGGCACACAACTCGTTCTTCTGACGACTTACACCAACATTCTATTTCCACTTCGTACTTTGAACTCGGACATGAATCTACTTTATTCTGGGGCCAAGTGGGTCGATATTTTTGAAAGAGAGTGGAGGAGGAAACAAGAGGAGAATATCTGGTGAATTATTGCTCCAGACAGCAGAATTCTCTCTCCGCCCTCGTTATGCAATCTATAACTCAATCTACTCTTCATTACAAGGAAGTCTGTTCTTCTCCTTATGAAACATTTTCAGCGGCTGACACAGCAAGAGGCACAATTATTCTCTCCGCGAAGCAATCCTTTCGTACACTTGCTGTAAAGAAAATGTGTTTTCTATCGTCGTTATAAATTCTAGTGTACGCTCCAAATAATGAGTTATCTAACATTCTATTTTTAAAATATTGAGTGAATTTCATAGTGATTTGGCTGTAGGGCTTTTCAGGTGTTTGCTCTATTAACCTGACACTAGACTCATCAGAGTGGGATGCGTCAGATCCGACCCACTGACTCTGGGGTGTATGCCGGTGAAAACTACTAATACTAACATGTTTTCACTCCTCCCCTGAAGGGGGAGGCGGGCCTCTTAGACAGTGACGCCGTCTCTTAGGCCGGGAGATTTGTGACGGTGAAGGTTTTTTTTGTTTTTTGCTATTTGTTTTACGTCGCACCGACACAGATAGGTCTTTTGGCGACGATGGGATAGGAAAGGCCTAGGAAGTGGAAGGAAGCGGCCGTGGTCTTAATTAAGATACAGCCCTGGCATTTGCCTGGTGTGAAAGTGGGAAACCGCGGAAAACGATCTTCAGGGCTGCCGACAGTGGGGCTCGAACTCACTATCTCCCGATTACTGGATACTGGCCGCACTTAAGCGACTGCAGCTATCGAGCTCGGTGACGGTGAAGGAGATGCCAGTAGTATAATACAAGGATTCGGGCGCCACCACCTACTCCGGGCGCCCAGGGGTCCCTCCACCACCCGCGGGAAATTTGAATTTTGGCGGGAAAATTGAATTTTGGCGGGAAATTTGAATTTTGGCGCGAGATTTGAATTTGTAAACAAAGCCACGTGCTTTTTGAGAGCTGTCATCCACAACAACGCATCGCTAACCTCACTGCTGCCATCTTGACGGGCCTAAACCTCAGTAGTGCCGACTTAACCTAACTAGTGCGAGGTAAACAAAGTCACGTGTTTTTTGAGAGCCACGTGCTTTTTGACAGACAACAACACATCGCTAACCTCACTGCTGCCATCTTGACGGGCCTAAACCTCAGTAGTGCCAACTTAACCTAACTAGCGCGAGGTAAACAAAGCCACGTGTTTTTTGACAGCCACGTGCTTTTTGACAGACAACAATGCATCGCTAACCTCAGTACTGACATCTTGACGGGCCTAAACCTCAGTAGTACCAACTTAACCTAACTAGCGCGTGGTAAACAAAGCCACGTGCTTTTTTGACAGCTGTCATCCGCCATCTTTAAACTACAGAGCACCGTGCTCCCCTCTTTATTGCAGTAGCTACAAATTCGTCACCTGTCATCGGCAGTGCTGCCATCTTGACGGGCCTAAATCTCAGTGCTACCAACTTAACCTCACTCGCGCGAGATAAACAAATCCACGTGCTTTTTTGACAGCTGTCATCCGCCATCTTTAATCTATAGAGCACAGTGCTGCCCTCTTTAGCTACTTACCTTTGAAATGTGGTACGTCACAGCTGTCATCCGCCATCTTGCATCGCAAACCTCAGTGCTGCCCTCTTTAGCTAGATACCTTTGAAATGCGGTGGCGGCAAATTCCACGTGCTCTTGTTTGGAAACAAAGCCACGTGCTTTTTTGACAGCTGCCATCCGCCATCTTTAATCGACAGAGCATCGTGCTGCCCTCATGCGGGCAATTTCGTCAGCTGTCATCCGCCATCTTTATTGAACAGAGCACCGTGCTGCCCTCATGCGGGACAATTTCGTCAGCTGTCATCCGCCATCTTTAATCCACAGAGCACCGTGCTGCCCTCATGCGGGGCAATTTCGTTAGCTGTCATCCGCTATCCTTAATGAACAGAGCACCGTGCTGCCCTCATGGGGGACAATTTCGCTAACTGTCATCCGCCATCTTTAATGAACAGAGCACCGTGCTTCCCTCATACGGGACAATTTCGCTAGCTGTCATCCACCATCTTTTAATGAACAGAGCACCGTGCTGCCCTCATGCGCAGCAATTTCGTTAGCTGTCATCCGCCATCTTTAATGAACAGAGCACCGTGCTGCCCTCATGCGGGCAATTTCGCTAGCTGTCATCCGCCATCTTTAATGAACAGAGCACCGTGCTGCCCTCATGCGGGGAAATTTCGTTACCTGTCATCCGCTATCTTTTAATGAACAGAGCATCGTGCTGCCATCTTTGTGTTGGCATCTTTATTCTTTGACATGTGGTGGCGGCAAGTTCTACATCCGCAATCTGAGAGCACCGTGACGTACTCTTCGTTGTGGCGGACAATTTAAAAAAGAACATCGAACACGCATTGCTGTAAAACTTATTTTTAATCCCAAGAGAATCGAACCCGAGACTGCCGGGTGAGAGGCAAGCACACTAAACCAAACCGTAGGAGCTGGCAATTCTCTTTCTATATAATAATTTCATGTAGCTATTTCTAGCCAAGTGCAGTCTAAAAATAAATCCTAGTCTTGTTACATCAGGCAGGGTAACTGGCTAAATCCTGGTCTTTCAGCGTCAGGAAGGGCAACCGGTCGTACCGTAAAACAATAGTGTATGATGTAAGAGGCTAGATACTGCTTTTTAAAATTCTAAGAAGAACATCTAGCTGTAAAACTCCGATTCTCGTGTTAAAAAGAGCATCCAGTTGTAAAACAGATTCTTAATCCCAGTTCTTTGACGTTAGGAAGGGCGACCGACTGTAAAACAATAGTGTATGATGTAAGAGGCTAGATACTGCTATTTAAAATCCTAGGAGGGCATCCAGTTGAAAAACAGATTCTTGTGTCAGGAAGGGCAACCGGCCGTACCGTTAAACAAAAATTGTATGATGTGAGAGGCTAGATACTACTTTTTAAAATCCTAAAAGGGTATCCTGTTGTAAAACGGATTCTTGTGATTTAAAATCTCGCGTCAGGAAGGGCAACCGGTCGTAAAATGGATTCTTGCGATTTAAACTCTTGCGTCAGGAGGAGGCACTCGGCTGTAAAACATATTTTTAATCCCGGCCCTGCTACGTTAGGAACCACATCTAGCTGTAAAAACAGGAGCTCCAAACATTTACAGTGTTAAGCTTTAGGAACGGGTTATGGGTTACATTTTTTGTTCTACCGCATAGAACACTATCTTTGAAGTTGTATCGGCGCAGTCAGTCAGAGCGAAGTGTGGAATGCATGCGTTGGCTGAAATTGTACACTCGGCTTCCGGCTGTACTAACCTTGAACGAGGTCACTGCGTGCTGATAAGCCACATGTAACTCGCGGAACGTTTTCTTAGCCGTGTAGCATTTAGCTCGTGTAAGTTCGTAACATAAAATATTATGATTGTACGGGGAGGTTAAAACACAGTGTCAGAACATAGCCTACTCCTATCGAAAGAGCCTGCACGGTGCCGGTATATAAGCTACTCCTGTTGAAGGAGCCTGTACAAGGTTTAACACCCCCCATCAACAGCCCTTACTTAATGCTGGCTTTTTTGCACGCCCTCGAAACTACCTAAGAATGTAATATACTACCGTAGGGAGAGGGTAAAACCCGGTGCCGGCACATAGCCTACTCCTACCGAAGAAGCCTGCACAAGGCTTAACGCCTCCATCCGACAGATGAATCACCCTCAACATCTTATACTCATAATCATTTTCGAAGGAGTCTGCACAAGGTTTAACGCCCCCATCAACAGACCTTACTTAATGCTGGCTTTTTGCATGCCCTCGAAACAACCTAAGAATGTAATATACTACAGTCGGGAGAGGGTAAAACCCAGTGCCGGCACATAGCCTACTCATACCGAAGAAGCCTGCACACAGCTTAACGCCCCCATCCGACAGATGAATCACCATCAACATCTTATACTCACAATCATTTTCGAAGGAGTCTGCACAAGGTTTAACGTCCCCATCAACAGCCCTTACTTAATGCTGGCTTTTTGCATGCCCTAGAAACTACCTAAGAATGTAATATACTACAGTAGGGAGAGGGTAAAACCCAGTGCCGACACATAGCCTACTCCTACCGAAGAAGCCTGCACACAGCTTAACGCCTCCATCCGACAGATGAATCACCATCAATATCTTATACTCACAATAATTTTCGAAGGAGTCTGCCCAAGGTTTGACGTCCCCATCAACAACCCTTACTTTATGCTAGCTTTTTGCATGCCCTCGAAACTATCTAAGAATGTAATATACTACAGTAGGGGGAGGGTAAAACTCGGTGCCGGCACATAGCCTACTCCTACCGAAGAAGCCTGCGCAAAGGCTTATTGCCTCCATCCGACAGATGAATCAACATCAACGTCTTGTACTCACAATCATTTTCGAAGGAGTCTGCACAAGGTTTAACGTCCCCATCAACAGCCCTTACTTCATGCTGGCTTTTTGCACACCCCGCCTCTTTGATCATACACCATAGTTTTACGACCGGTTACCCTTCCTAACGTTAAAGGACTAGGATTTTAAATCACAGTATACGCGACAAATTTGTTGTAGCGGGTTTTATAACTAGATATCCCGGTACCGGCACATAGCCTACTCCTACCGAAGAAGCCTGCACAATTCCTATCACCTCCATCCGACAAATGAATCACCCTCAACACTCTTGTACCCGCAATCATTCTCGCTATTTCGGGAGATAGCGGGTTCGAACTCCTAATGTCGGAAGCCGTAAAAAATAGCAAATGCTAGGCGAGGGGCCTGCGCGATCATCATAACGTGTAATTACATGATCTAGCTAAATGTAGTTTTAGCTCAATACCTTTAAGTGCCTACAGGTAAGGAATACCGCGGATGTGGCTTAGTACCCTCCCGTTTAAGTCCGGAGGTCGAGGATCGCGCGCTAACTTTCTAAGGCTCGATCCGCTGCAGAACTCTTAAATTCTGACACCTCGGCATCAACAGCAGGTTCGATCCCGGCTTAAATACATCAGCCTGCAGAACTCAGCGTAAGACCCTCAGGAGAGCTCTTGTTGCATAAACATTTCGTTCCGACTGTACTGCAAACGTCTGCAATTCTTGATATCCGCTTGGTAACAAGGAGCATATTTACTCGCTGCAGTCTGCGTTAAGCGCTCACAGTTCTTTGTATGTGTTTATTACGTGCACATCTCCCGTCTAAGTACTGTCCGCTGTGAATATTATTCTTCAGCCTTTAGCTTAAGGTAAGCCTGAACTGTTAGTTACTGTTTGCAAAGCAACTTCTACGCTAGGTAATAGACATCTATATTCATATATGTTTGTTCTTTTCTTTTTAGGTACAACTAGAATATTATCATTCGAGTTACAGGCTTGAAAGTACGCATTTTATTTATCCGAGTAACAGTCTGCAGCACGTGCATTTTTAAGGTATGTTTTCGAACTTTGAGTTGTAAAGATAGCTAGGCTAGCTGATGTATCCTACACTACATTCATATATGTTTCTTCTTTTTAGGTACGACCAGAATATTATCATTCGAGTTTCAGGCTTGAACGCACGAATTTTATTCATCCGAGTAACAGTTTGCAGCGCGAAGATTTTAAGGTATGTCTGACCTCTATACGTTAAAACTTGGTTTCTTCCGAACATCGTAACTTTAAGCTAATCATAAATAGTTGTTCTCTTCAATCCTCATGCTATAGACGAGGTTAATCTTATAATTTCAAACTCACAGCAATGTCCGACCTCTATACGTTGAAACTTGGTTTCTTCCGAACATCGTAACTATAGTCTATTGATAAATAGTCGTTCTCTTCAATCCTCATGCTATAGACGAGGTTAACTTTATAATTTCAAACACACATAGCTATGTCTGACCTCAACAGGCTGAAACTTGGTTTCTTCTAAAACATCGTAACTTTAGTCTATTGATAAATAGTTATTTTCTTTAATCCTCATGTCATAGAAGAGGTTAATCTTATAATTTCAAACTCACAGCAATGTCCGACCTCTATACGTTGAAACTTGTTTTCTTCCCTACATAGCAACTTTAGTCTATTGATAAATAGTTGTTCTCTTCAATGTTTATTCTATAGACGAGGTTAATCTTATAATTTCAAACTCACAGCATTCAAACTCACAGCTATGTCTGACCTCTATACGTTGAAACTTGGTTTCCTCCGAACATCATAACTTTAGTCTATTGATGAATAGTTATTCTCTTCAGTCCTCATGCTATAGACGAGGTTGATCTTATAATTTCAAACTCACAGCCATGTCTGACCTGTACAGGTTCAAAATTGGTTTCTTCCGAACATAGCAACTTTATTCTAACGATAAATAGTTTTTCTCTTCAGTCAGCATGCTGTAGAAGAGGTTAAACTTATAATTTCAAACTTTCAGCGATGTCTGACTTCTATAGGTTGAAACTTGGTTTCTTTCGAACATAGCAACTTTCGCCTAATCTCTATTGGTCGTTCTCTTTTCAGATGTTCCCCTCCTGTGAGGAATGCAATGTAACGTTTACAAGGCGAGATAACTTCATGCGCCATATGAAATCAAAACACCCTAGCATAACATCTGCTTTATGTAAAGTTTGTAGTGTGTATTTCGCTAACGTAGAGCGATACGAGGCTCACTTAGTAGAAGCGCATCAGGTATCTACTTGCTCTCAGGTAATAGGAGAAAAGCGTAAAAAAACGGATGTAGCTGTAGAAAGTACTAGTAGTAAAAAAACTAGAAAAAATCATGAACTTGAAACTATTCACTGCGAGCACTGTAACACTGATGTACCATCTTCACATTTTCAGGGGCACGTACGGAGTAATGCACATAAAAATAATGCGTGTAGAAGTGGTAGTAACGCAAACATCGAGGAAATTAATACAGCATTTAAAAGTAGGATTTCTAGTTACAGAATTCGCCCCAGTCAAAAGTTTCAGAGCACTTCAAACTTTTTAAATTGTGTTGAACCGGATGTACAACAGCTTCTTGCTAAATCTTTGTCCAATCATAATTTATTTAAAGTTAATTTTGAACTTTTCGCCTTGTACATTAAAAGCACGGATGAATCCGAAATAACGGACATTAAATCATTTAATACGAAGAATTTTGTCATAAGTGAGTCGACTAATTTTGGTGATGTACTTAGGGATGTCTCTAACATTATTTCAACTAAGAGCGAGGAATTTCACGAAAAGGAATCAGGGTGGGCTTTAGTTGAAATAATGTATCTAGAAGTTAACATCAATAAGTACAATCCCATGCGAGGTTCATCGTACATCGAGCTGCCGACATGGATTCAGCGAAAAGAAGCTGTTGTAAACATCCAAAACAATGACGAGGCATGTTTTGCATAGGCGGTGATGTCGGCTTTAAATCCTGTGAAACGGAATGTAGCGAATAGAACATCATCGTATCCACACTATTCAACGCAGCTAAATTTCGATAGTATAGAATTCCCTGTGCAGATAAAGGATATTAAGCGCTTTGAGGAACTAAATAACATTAGCATTAATGTGTATGGTGTAGAGAAAAAGTCTGTAGTAGGTCCTCTGTATTATACATGTCATAAGAAGAGTACTCATGTTAATTTACTCTATATTGAAAACAGTGAAAATAGCCACTTTTGCTGGATTGAAAATCTGAGTAGACTTGTTGGTAGTCAGTTGTCAAAAGATAGGTGTAAAAAGTGGCTATGTGATGGATGCTTGCAGTATTTTAGAACTGAAGATCAGTTAACGAAGCATTTCAAGAAGTACTGCAATCATGTACGTACAGAGATACCTACTACGGGCAATAATGTTTTAAAATTTACAAATTTTCACAAGCAGATGTGGGTACCGTTCGTGATTTATGCAGACTTTGAAGCCATCCTCACGCCATGCAACACATGCTCACCTGATCCTGACAACTCTTTCACTAATACTACGCACATGCATGTCCCGTATAGCTTCGCGTATTACATCAAGTGTAGTTATGATAGTACGCTTAACAAGTTAGAGCTGTATCGAGGACATGATGCTGCTGAAGTATTTTTAGAAAGACTTGAAAGTGATGCAGTTCATCTTGGTCGTATTCTAAATAGTAATATTCCTATGAAGCCACTCACCGAAATTCAGTTAAATGATCATGAACGTGCTACAAAGTGTAGCATTTGTGATGGGGAATTTCCCGAAAATGACCCTAAAGTTTTTGATCATGATCATTTAACTGGTTTCTACAGATGTGCCGCTCATTATAGCTGTAATCTTAAGTATAGAGTTCCTAAATTTATCCCTGTAATTTTTCATAACTTATCTGGTTACGACTCTCATTTCATCATTTCACAATTTGGAGCTTCAGATGAAAAAGTAGATATAATCCCTCAGAATAAAGAGCGGTGCATTGCGTTTGCAAAGTCTGTAAAAGTAGATGCGGAGCATTCTATAAAACTGAGATTCCTTGACTTGTTTCGCTTTATGGTGAGTAGCCTCGATAAACTTTCTAGTCATTTACAGCCAGAACAATTTACGGAAATACGACGCGTTTTTCCTGAAGAAGCGCAGTTTAATTTACTTCGGCGTAAGGGTGTTTCTTGTTATGAATATCTTGACTGCTTAGAACGCCTCGAAGAACGTGCCTTACCATCGAAACAATCCTTTTTCAGCTCGCTGAATTCAGCAGATATTAGTGATGATGACTATTTACATGCACAACATATCTGGGAGCAGTTCCACATTCAAACGCTGGGTGAATAATCCGATTTATATTTAAAGAGGGATGTACTTTTGTTAGCTGATGTTTTTGAAAATTTTCGCTGTTTTTGTAAGAAAACCTACAGCCTTAACCCATGTCAGTATTTTACTGCGCCTGGGTTAAGTTGGGATGCGATGTTAAAATACACGCAGGTGAATTTGGAACTGCTAACTGATATTGATATGGTGCACTTTATAAAATCATCTATTCGAGGCGGTCTAAGTCAGTGCAGCGGGCGGTATTCCAAGGCAAATAATAAGTACATGCCGAGTTTCGATTCTAGTCAGGAATCTCAGTATATCGTTTATCTCGATGCTAATAATCAGTATGGGTGGGCGATGAGTCAGCATCTACCGGTGAGTGGTTTCCGCTGGCTAACGCAGTGCGAAATTGATGCTTTACAGCTGCACGCCCTAGGCGATGAAGCTGATAAAGGCTATTTCCTCGAAGTTGACTTACGGTATCCTAAAGAGTTACACACTTCTCATAATGACTTACCGTTCTGCCCTGAAAATATGAAGTCCCCGTACATCGCATCAACGACGAAAATGCTAATTGATAATTTGTGTGATAAATCTAAGTATATCATTCATTACCGAAATTTAAAACAGTGTTTGCAGCATGGTTTGAAGTTATCCAAAATTCATCGTGTACTAGAATTTAATCAGTCACCGTGGCTAAAGCCATATATCGATCTGAACAATAATTTAAGAACGAATGCGGATAACGAGTTTGAAAAAGATTTCTACAAGCTCATGAATAACAGCGTGTTTGGTAAGACTATGGAAAATGTTGACAAACGCGTTGATGTAAAATTGATTACAAACTGGGAAAATATTAAGAAAAGGTACGGTGCTAACTATTTAATAAGTAAACCAAATTTCCACAGCTGCACCATCATACATGATAATTTAGTTATTATACAGATGAATCGTGTTAAGGTTAAGTATGACTAACCTACCTACGTCAGCTTCGCAGTACTTGAATTGGCAAAAACACTCATGTATGAATTCCATTACGATTATATGATGAAGAAATACGCGCATAATGCGCATTTGCTCTACACAGATACCGATTCGTTTATTTATCAAATCAAAACTGATGACTATTACAATGATATAAATCCAGACTTGGGTAGGTTTGATACAAGTAACTATCCTGCAAATAATCAATATCATCTACCGCTAGTGAACAAAAAGGTTCTAGGTAAAATGAAAGATGAATGTGCTGGGATTATTATCGATTCATTTGTAGGTACTAAATCCAAGTCATATTGCATAAAACTCTTAAATGAATTAAAAATAAAGAGATTGAAGGGGTTAAAAAGAATGTCGTTCAGAATCAGCTAAGTTTTGAAAACTATAACAATTGCATTAAAAGTAATCCACCTGTTTTGCATAAGCAAATGTCTGTACTTAGAAGCAAGAAGCACCAGTTGTACACTCATTTAATTAGTAAGGTAGCCCTTAATAGTGATGATTGCAAACGGTTTGTCATTCAAAATTCTACCAACACTCTAGCCTGGGGGCATAGTAGTATTGATAGGTACTACTTTACATAAAGCAGATGTGTGTAAGCATTATGCTAGAGGTGTGTACTTACGTTACGCTGTCTTACATCACAATTCACTGTTCACATTGTAGGGAGAGGTACGCTGAGAGCGTAGTAGGGCAAGTTTAAACTTGTACATACAAGAATTGCGTCGAGAAGTACGCAAATATCACTACGGTAAAATGATTCGAGATAAAACTTGTACATACAAGATGTAAATAAATAATGTAGAATTGGCATATTCTTTTATTTTAGATTAGGTATTACCTTCTTCCCGCTCCTTATTTGCAAGATAGGTTTTCGTTTACTACTCAAAGAAGAAAAGCAAGAAAAAAGGCGTTGAGCAGATTCGTAAGTATGTTATTGTCTAGCTCATGTTGAGAAGAGAATTCTTTTTCTTTTTCTAAACAGTGTTTGAATGAAATGCAGTGTTCAACAACATTGAACTATAAACGGTAGTATGTGTTCAAGTCTAAAATTGCAATACTCTTGCTTTTGCAATGCATGTTCGATAGAGATGTAGCTTGATAGAGGAAAAAAGAGCAGCTTAGTAAGTATGCTGAGAAGATATTTTTTTTCTTTCTAAACAGTGCTCGATTCTAGTCATGCAGTGCAGTGTTCAACAACGTCGAACTATAAGCAGTATTATGTGTTCAAGTCTAAACTTGCAGGTACGTGATATGCATGCTGTCTTATGTGTAAGATCGCGTTGTATGTTCGGTAAAGCTATGCCTTAACAGAGTAGGGAAAAGGAGGTCATAACAAACTCTATCTTACGCAAGCCGTTCTGAACCGTAATCTTATTTTCTTTTAGAACAAAGGTATTCCTTGACATGTTCTTTTTTAAATTGTCCGCCACAACGAAGAGTACGTCACGGTGCTCTCAGATTGTGGATGTAGAACTTGCCGCCACCACATGTCAAAGAATAAAGATGCCAACACAAAGATGGCAGCACGGTGCTCTGTTCATTTAAAGATAGCGGATGACAGGTAACGAAATTGCCCCGCATGAGGGCAGCACGGTGCTCTGTTCATTAAAAGATGGTGGATGACAGCTAGCGAAATTGTCCCGCATGAGGGCACCACGGTGCTCTGTTCATTAAAGATGGCGGATGACAGCTAGCGAAATTGTCCCGCATGAGGGCAGCATGGTGCTCTGTTCATTAAAGATGGCGGATGACAGTTAACGAAATTGCCCCGCATGAGGGCAGCACGGTGCTCTGTGGATTAAATATGGCGGATGACAGCTAGCGAAATTGTCCCGCATGAGGGCAGCACGGTGCTCTGTTCATTAAAGATGGCGGATGACAGCTGACGAAATTGCCCGCATGAGGGCAGCACGGTGCTCTGTCGATTAAAGATGGCGGATGACAGCTGTCAAAAAAGCACTTGGCTTTGTTTCCAAACAAGAGCACGTGGAATTTGCCGCCACCGCATTTCAAAGGTATCTAGCTAAAGAGGGCAGCACTGAGGTTTGCGATGCAAGATGGCGGATGACAACTGTGACGTACCACATTTCAAAGGTAAGTAGCTAAAGAGGGCAGCACTGTGCTCTATAGATTAAAGATGGCGGATGACAGCTGTCAAAAAAGCACGGGATTTGTTTATCTCGCGCTAGTGAGGTTAAGTTGGTAGCACTGAGGTTTAGGCCCGTCAAGATGGCAGCACTGCCGATGACAGGTGACGAATTTGTAGCTACTGCGATAAAGAGGGCAGCACGGTGCTCTGTAGTTTAAAAATGGCGGATGACAGCTGTCAAAAAGCACGTGGCTTTGTTTACCACGCGCTAGTTAAGTTGGTACTACTGAGGTTTAGGCCCGTCAAGATGGCAGCAGTGAGGTTAGCGATGTGTTGTTGTCTGTCAAAAAGCTCGTGGCTGTCAAAAAACACGTGGCTTTGTTTACCTCGCGCTAGTTAGGTTAAGTCGGCACAACTGAGGTTTAGGCCCGTCAAGATGGCAGCAGTGAGGTTAGCGATGCGTTGTTGTCGATGACAGCTGTCAAAAAGCACGTGGCTTTGTTTACAAATTCAAATCTCGCGCCAAAATTCAAATTTCCCGCCTAAATTCAAATTTCCCACCAAAATTCAAATTTCCCGCGGGTGGTGGAGGGACCCCTGGGCGCCCGGAGGAGGTGGTGGCGCCCGAATCCTTGTATTAAACTACTGATGCTCGGAGATGGTGAGAGGTTTGGCGGCCGTGGCCTGTACTGGGAACTATCCCGGCATTCGCCTTAGTGCGGGATAATGGAAAACCATAGAAAACCATTCAGGACAGCCGACGGTTGGAGCCAGCCATGAGGTCTAGCCCTGTCCCGTCTCTCGAATGCAGAGGCGCAGAGCCACGTTAGAGCTGTGGCCATCCCTCCTATGTCCGGTTGGCCGCACAGAGTGCAGAGTTCTTGGACCACGGACTAGCCGTGGTCACTTTAGGGCCGAGGCCCACTCTGCATCTACCGACGCATGTGATTTTTTTAATGTTTTCATTCCGCACCCTGAAGGAGTGGGGCGGGCCAGCTAGAGGGTGACGCCCTTTTTCTGGCCAGGAGATGCGGGCGGGTTGGGGAGATGTGACGAAAGAAGTAGGTGGGTGAAGGTTGTGAATATATAGGAGATGGGATAGGAATTGTACCTATGTCTAAGTATTGAATTTCGTTGAGTGAGTTTATTAACATATTTGGTTAGAGAGTAGTACAAAAGATATGACACAGATTTAGAAGTATGTAGTAGGATGATATAATTGCTGCTGGACGAAAGAGGGGTTAGTACTAGAGGTAAGTGAAAGGGCCAAGGTGTGAAAGATACAGGAGACGTAATGCAGGGAAGTGAGTAAATTGTGGAGGGGCTTTGTTGAGGGTGGTATTGGATGAGAAAAACCGGGTGGAGGAGGGTAAAGACGGATTTGTGGACTCGGTGGAAGAAAAGGAGGAGCCGGCCGGGGACGGCGACGGGGTGTATGAGATCGGTTAGCAGGTTGGGGAGGAGAGCGAGATGATTCAGTGTGTTGATGGCGGCCTTGAAGATGGATGCCGTTGTTGATGAAATGTTGGGCGATGTCCGGAGTCGGCAGATGAAGGCGAACGAGGTGGGTAGGTCCTGTAACGTTGAAAATCCGAGTTGCTCGGCGAACTGGTGTTCCTGTCTGGCGGAGGTCTTGAAGTATGGCGTCGTTGGATAAGAGCGGGTCCTCTCCTCGGATGACGCCGGTGCAATCGGTCGATGGTGGCGGCATTCTGTCGGTGGTAGTGTCAGTTGCAGGCGCTGGTTCTTGACTTGATGAGGTAGGGGTGGGAGGCGAGGTGATAGTATTGGTCATGATAGGGATAGGGTGGGTTGTTACCGTAGTCGTGAGCGAAGTTATGAGGGAGTTGTGAAGTGGGGAGGTTGTGAGGGTGGTAGTAGTGGTGGTGGTTGTAGTGGTGTAAGGAAAGGACAAGGGCTGTGGCGGGGGTGTGTAAGGAGGTGGATCAGGAGAATAGTCCGGGAGTTGCTCTAAAATATTGCTGGAAGTGTCTTCCATTTGATGGAAGGGTTGGCAGATTTGTGCATTTGTGCACCAGTGGCGAGAAGATGGTCACGTTCGGTGGATGTGTTGAAGAAAAGCAGGACGTCGTTTGATGGTACGGAACCTTCATACAGCCTTGTTGCGCTGTATACTCCAGACTTGCAAAGTCCGGAGAGGATGGTTTCTTCAGTGATGGATTGTTGGACGTCCAGGACAACACAGGTGTACATGTTGGAAGGCCTATGTGCTTTGTTGGGTCGGCTGGGTGCGAAGATATAGTTGAGCCAACACCCGGCCGAAGCAAAAATAAGTGAGGATGAGGAATGCATGTGAATGTATCGGAAGCCCATTAGTAGAGGCACAGTATGATAACTGCATACGGGAGTTAAATCTCTAGAATGGGATTCACGAAATCCTGGTTAATAGAGCAAACGCCTGAAAAAGCCTTACGGCTAATTTTCGAAATGTTCTATTCGTGGAAAATAATTCTAATTCCCTCTTCTGGAACTTATAGTTTCGTATCCGTAGAGACTGTGTTGTTAATTTTATATTATATATGCCTACGTATACTAGCTCTATTATCCGGCGCTGCCCGGGCATTTTATTAATTGTTTACTTTTAGGTATTTTATATCTGTCAATTATTTGTGAAGATAATTTTTGTAGATTTCGTTATTGTGACGTTGACTGATTAAGAACTATTTTGTAGTTTAGAAGTTACTGTAATGTGTTTAATTTCAAGTCTTATAGATTTTGTTCCTCGTTAATTAAACTAATCTCGGTAAGTTTGGACATTTTCTTCATCACATTTCGACATGCCTACGCAGCTGAACTGGTACTTAAACGGCATCCAGAGTGCCACAGTACAACTCACCAACCGCGAAAACTATGGATTCGACGCTAATACTGGTCGTTTTCGATTATTCTTGTACGTCATTCCCTCCCCTAGATATTCTAGAAGGTTTTTCACTCCTCCAGTATCTTTTCGAGATAGTAATTAGCATTTGTACGAAGTTTGGTTGAGAAATATTCTGGAAGGTACTATACACACGAACATCTACAATTTTGGTAATTTACCCTTTCACACCTTTTACTTTTCAAGTGTTTCATGTGTTTTTTAAGTTTCCTTAATTTTGACGTTGATTGATTGTTTATGAACTATTTTGAAAATTTGTAAAGTTAGAAATAGTTTTATGTGTATAATTGTACGTTCTAGCTTAAGATTATTTTGTTTCGCCTTAAAATATTTACTTGTGGCAGCCCAGATAGTCTGGGAAGTAGCTGATTCTTTCAAACAAATAATAATAAGTATTAACGAAATGTATTTACGCGTAGCATTATAGAAATGATGTACACGATTCCATCTGTCACTGCGAGTGTCACCAATCAGCCGATCGACATCGAAAACTGTGGGGAAAAATATTTAATCTCGATGTATTTGGACATTTTCTTTATCACCCCAGAAGTGTCTTACCTCTACGGTACGCCTGCATATCCGTACAGAGTTTGGTTGATAGCTGTGATGGGGTTTGACCTTCAATTTAAAGGCATCCGGAGTGTCAGTGTTTATCTAAGCGGCAACGAAAACTATAGATTCGGCAGGAATATTCGTATTTTCCATTATTTTTAAGTATATACCCCTCCGCCAGGGGTGTTACCCAACGTAATTTTTTTCCAGATAGTATAGTAAGTCATGTGTGCACCAATTCTAGTTAGAGCTATGCTGGAATATAACACATACATCCATAGTCTCGATCGTTTTGGATATTCCTTTTTTCAAACCTTCTCAACCTCCATTCGACTGGGACTGAACTATGACATAAACGGCATCCAAAGTGTCACGGTGTTGGAGAGGTCCTACCCACACAGTCATTTCTTGTTTGTTTGTTTGTTTTAAAGCTATGCTGGAACACACATTCATCCATAAGCTTGGCTATTTTGGATATTTTCTTTTTCACCCCTTCTCACCGCCGTACCGATGCGGTTAAACTTGGACCTAAACGACACCTGGAGTGTCACTATTCATCTCAGCGATGCCGAAAACTGTGGATTCTACTTTAATATTGGTCTTTTTATATTACATTTTAATTTTATCCCATTTTCACTCCCGCTCAGAGGGGTGCACACACATAAATCCATAAACTGGGCCGCTTTGGATTTTTTTCAGCCCTTCCCCTCACCCCCATGCCGATGGGGACTGTACTTGGATTTAAACGACATGCAAAGTGTCACTGTTCAACTCAGCGACCCCGAAACCTATGGTTTCGAATATTTTCGATTATTTTTATATATGACAACCCCTCCCAACGACGACCCTAGGGGTGGCTTACCCCACAGTGCTTTTTCCGAGACAGTCTTATGCGTAGCAGAATATCTCCTTTGATTAGCCTACATTTACTCACTTATCTACTTTGAACACCAGGTCTGTTTCTCGGGGCCCACCGAGTTTTGTTCTACACGTCGTGACGCTCAAAATGAGCTTTGCCTCGTCCTTATACTGTAAATTTAATATTTCGCCTATATTAGCCTATGTTAATGTGCCTAAGGTCCGAAATCCAGGGAATGGAGAGGGATGCTAAAATTTCTTGTAGATGGGGTTACCCGGAGGCTCCTAAAAGTTAAGTATACAAAATTTATCTCAAATTGTTGGAACGGTATGGAGTTGTATAAGGTGCAGACAGACATACATACAGACAAACAGATATTCTGCTTTGTATATATACAGTATTAGACGATAGATAAGTGAATATTTTGTATTTTCTGTAAATGTCGTGTGAATTCGTATCCCTTTGACTGTAATTCATTCTTCATTGCCATGCATTTCATTGTTATCAGGAAATCTCTATTTTGACTTCATTTTTTCCTATATCTTATTTTCAAATAATTCCTTATTGTAAAGTACTTTATGTTTTTTTATATGTCGCTGCTCTACCACTGCAAGATGGGTGAATGTCAAAAGTGGAACAGGTAGATCATTTCAAGTATTTCTTATTGTTTGGGTCATCAGTCCATAGACTGGTATGATGCAGAACTCCATACCACCCTATCATCAGCTCTAATCTGCTTGTCTACCACTAGTGTTTTTATCGCCTACACTTATCTAAAAAAAACTAAGTACTGTAACTGAACACCGGGCGAGCTGGCCGTGCGGTTAGGAGCACGCAGCTGTGAGCTCGCATCCGGGAGATAGTGGGTTCGAACCCCACTGTCGGCAGCCCTGAAGATGATTTCTTTGGTTTCCCATTTTCACACCAGGCAAATTTTGGAGCTGTACCTTAATTAAGGCCACGGCCGCTTCCTTCCCATTCCTAAGCATTTCCTGTCCCGTCGTCGCAAAAAGACCTATCTGTGTCGGTGCGACGTAAAGTAAATAGCAAGAAAACTAACTGAACAAGTCCTGGATGTCTTAAGATGTGTCCTATCGTTCTATCTATTCTTCTTCTGATAACATTTTGCCCAATAGACCTCCTCTCGCCGATTCGATTCAGTATCTCTTCATTCGTGATTCGATCTATCCATCTCACATTCAGCATTCCTCTTTAATACCACATTTCAAACGCTTCAATTCTCTTTAATTCCGAGCTAATTAATCGTCCATATTTCACTTCTGTACGATGGCACGCTCCAGGTGAAAGTCCTCCAAACATATTTCTAATTCCTATGTCAATGTTCGATGTGAGTGACTGCCTCATTTCGGCAGATTTATTTGCACGTAAAACTCTACTGTAGGACAAAATTCTGGCATCTCGGCGTCCCCGCAAACCGAAAATGCAGTTATTGGGACGTAACATAAATAGCATTATTATTTTAATTATAGTTTCATCTTTTCAATGAATATCAGCAAGGTTTGGTGTGGTACTTCTTTCAGCATATGATTATTATCATTATTATCGACGTGAGGATCACACAAGCAAATCAACTGGGAACGTACGCCGTCTACGCACTCTTTTTGACGGATGGGCGTATTGAACTGTGGACAATATCTGTCATTACTCGTGATATGTAACTTACGATCGGTGCACAGTCAATAATGTTTTATTTGTAGAAGTCATATTGTGTACGAGTTATTTGCACTGGGATGACAAGTCATAATACATTCATATAGCTTGTTGTCAAGAGCCGATATTGAGAGCATAAGAGCTATCACTGTCCACCCAGTGCATACTTCTCTTCGTCGTTCATCTCCACAGGGTCGATGCCATATCCTAGTGTCATTTGATTGATACAATATAAATACATGTTGAGCCATGTTGTAGTCACTTACTGATTACCACGTGACTTTTACTGTGTACGCATTTGTACGTAATTTTTAAATTTAGTTATTTGGGAAACCAAAACAGCGAGAAGCTGAGTTCCGCAATAAAAAATATATTTACAATGGAGTAGCACAATGCCAACTAAAAAAATGAAAAAGCAATGATGAAAAAAATCATCTAATGACAAAAGTAGCGGAAGAAAATTAAAAACTAACGAAATAACTGTAGAGACGCAGCAATTAACAATAGAACATAAATCCAAAGATAAACGAGGAAAATTAAAGATTGAAAGTAAATGAAGAGAGAACATATAGCTAGGCACAGTAAGATAAATACAGATATGAAACATAAGTAACGGTGTAGTGCAGTAAAAGATAAATATTACATTATGTACAATATAGGAGACAGCAATGGGAAGAGAAAAAAAGAATTTGAAGGAAATCAGCTAGGAAGAATCGATTAAAGGAGACATACGAAGAAAAAACGTCCTAGTTCCTGTGAGAAGATAACGAGTTACAGAGGGTTGGAATGCGGATAAATAATGTTCTTTGAACAAGGGAGAGGCGGGATGGAGTGGTGGATTTATGCTGGTTTTGTGAGTTAGGACATGTAGGAAAAATAAGGATGCAGGATCAGGAGAAGGAAATAAACCTTTAACAGCGTTATCAAGGGATCTAATGTCGGCTAATTTCCTGTAAATAGATAACGGGCGAATGTGTAACTTATCGCATGGCCGGAGGTAACAAGGTAACCTCATTTTCTCAAAAAGAAAAACTTCTTCCGTCAATACAATTGCACCATCGTTCTAAACCTAACACGAAAAGCATCCCTGACTTTCTTGTCGATATAGTTCTGATACATTTTGCATAGTATACGTGATATTTTAAATATTTATAACTTATTACTTTAGCGTAAGAGCAGTAATATAATAATTATACTAATTATCAACATTAATCTAGTTGTCCTTTCATTCTTCTTCTTCTTCTTCTTCTTCTTTCGAATAACCCATTTGGAGGGTACGATGAATGAACTTTGGTTATATTTTGTTGTGTTCGATTTCATTTGCTTCCAAATTTCCTTCATCCTTCGAGAGTGTAGTTCCTTCTCTTCTTGAGCCCACTTTCTTCTAGTTGTTGGTTTCTTCCGCTCCTGAAACGCTGCCTCTTCAACTGCTTCTCTAAAAATTGTTCTGTTTTTTATTGTATCTGTTTTAATTCCAGCAATTTTCATGTCTGTCAATTTCAATGAACCACAGGGTTTAGATTTGTAACTATTTAGAAGACTGAAGATGCGCTTGGTTAGTCTGTTGTCATCCATTCTGTAAACGACTCAAAAAAATTGTAGTCTTCTTTCCCTCATTACGTCAGTTAGTTTTTCAGTTTTCAATTTCCTTTTATTCGGTACAAATAAACTATCATTTTAAGTTTCCAAAATGGTTTACTATACAAAGGGCAAGCCTATTCCAGAGATAAAACAGAGTATTTTGAACACTTATTCTGTTAACAGTTATATAATAAAAATATTATTATTACTACTCATGTGGTTATTTCAGTCTTACAATGTTCCGCCATTCCGGTGGAGGTGAAATGGAAAACCGCAGAGATCATTTCAAGAACAACTGATGATAGAATTTGAAACTACGGCACCTCCCGATTTCGGTTTACTAGCCAGTCACCCTATCGCTGAGCTACTCCAGTTTTATGTGTCGTTCAAGTTTGCATATTAGTATTAAGGGGCCTAGTTCTGTAACCTCACAATCGACTTTAGATTGCCATTATACAATATTAATGTTATTTTTTCCATGCCTTAATTCCCCAACTATAATGAAAATCCACAGCCTGTTTCCAGTCATTCGATCGGGTCGGGAATGGAATAAATGAAGCCCCATCTAGCGGCGAGGATAAGAACTGTACCGGCTGCCGAAGCTGTCACACACCTCTGGGGCAATGATTAATGACTGAAAGATGAAATGAAATGATAGTGGAGAGTGTTGCTGGAATGAAAGATGATGGGGAAAACCGGAGCCGCAGAAAAACTTGCCCCGCCTCCGCTTTGTCCCGCGAATTTCACATGGAGTGATCGGGATTCGAACCACGCGACCCAGCGGTGAGAGGATGACGTGCTTCCATCTGAGCCATGGAATAATAATAATAATAATAATAATAATAATAATAATAATAATAATAATAATAATAATAATAATTTCTCAGCTGCAAACAACCGAACGACAATTTAGAATTTCCAGAGATTCATGAAAACTTAGAAGCAAATCCACCACCTACTGTTGAAGAAATTGAAAAAAGCAATTAACCCCCCCCCCAAATTAAAACAAAGCTAGTGGAGAAGACTCCATTATAGATGAACTTATAAAATGGTCCCAACCAAAAATTATATACGCTCTAAGAAATCTGGAAAACGGAGAAGATCTTAGAAGAATGGAAATTGGATCTTATACATCCTTTGAATAAGAAAGGTAACAAACTAGATGCCAAGAACTATACAGTGGCTTATAAGATATTTTCAACAATATTACTGAACAGGATAGAAGGAACTCTTACCAATCATTTGGGGGTAATATCAGTGTACGCGGAAGAGATATTCAACCTGAAGTGCAAAATCTGTCACAGATTAATGAACTCGAAAGGCCCAGTAGTAACATTTACAGATTTTAAAACGGCTTTCGACTCTCTTGATAGGGAAACTCTAGACAAAATAATTCGTGATTTCGGAGTTAACTTAAAACCAAGTTGGCAAACGTAATCCATGAAAGCTCACAGACACCGTATCAAAAGTAAAATGAATTGGTGAAATATCTAAACCATTCATGATAAATAATACTGGTGCAAGGCAAGATGATGGTTTATCTCCACTCATATTAAATTTCTTAGGGAATAGTAATAATTTAGAATGAAAAAAAAAAACAAGATATCACCAATATCACTGGGAATACAGAAGGGAGGTGGTGAAATAAACTGTCCAGCATTTGTAAATGATTTTCCCATACTTTCAGAAAACCTGAAAAATGCAACAATACAAGTCAATCACTTGGAGGAAATAGCCAACAAAACAAGTTAAAGAATTTATGTATAAAAAAGAAAAAATACCAAAAATATAAAAAATCTCCAGAATTTCTAACGACAAAAAATTTGTCGAATAAGGAAGGTAAATAAACTCAGATATTTGTGAGAAACCATTCAAGAAAATGTTTTTTATAATCCGCTGTAGAAGAAGGGATGCAGAAGATGGAAAGAGCATACGGTATAACTTGGAATATCTGCAACAAGAAGTGTTTATTTAAAAACCTGAAAATACAACACTACAACACAGTAGTCACACCGGAATGCCTATACGCGAGTGAATGTCTAGTACTGAATTACATACTGAATAAATTAGAATTACTGGACAGAAAAATTATACGGAAAATACTCGGTCCGCTAAGGACTACAGAACTCTGGAAATCAAGACGTAATGATGAAATATGCCGTTACATAGAAAGCATAACAGGAACAATGCGGAAGAGGTGAGTTAATTTTTTGGATATTTATACAGAATGGATGACAACATGTTAACCAAACAGATCTTCAAATATCATTGGAATAAGCAGTCAACAACAAGTTTGATTCATGAAGTCAAGAAAGATTTGGAAAGAAACAATATAAGAGAAGAAGGAGCAACAGAGAGAGAGAGAGAGAGAGAGAGAGAGAGAGATTTTTAGAAAGAAAGTGTTAAGAATGGAAGAATTATAATGTCGGGAGAGAAGGGAGGAGAGGAAATGGAGACATAGTAAGAAGATGAAGGCGTATTGGAGGAAGAAGAACAAGGAAAAAGGGATGAAGGATTGAAATTGTCACGTGGTCCCTAGAAGACCGTAGCGGAGAGCAAATAATAATAATATTAAAATAATAATAATAATAATAATAATAATAATAATAATAATAATAATAATAATAATAATAAATTGCACAGTTTACGTCGAAATGACAAATAATGAAGTCCATAAAAACTTTCTTTGGTGCTAATGAGGTAGACGATTTGGCAACTATACCTAAAATAGACGTAGTAAAGTCTATAAGCCGCTAATAGACACCGAAGAGTAGTGGTGTGAGGCGAGGTCACATGTTTTGTCCCCAAGTATAATGCTGTATATAAGTGAGCGAAGAGAGATGGCAAAACATTACGCAATGGATTTGCTAACAGAAGCAGAGTTTTGTGCCCGTCACCATATCATCAATATTATCAGTTTTTTTTTGTTTGTTTTTTTTTGCTAGGGATTTTACGTACCACCGACACAGATTGGTTTATGGCGACGATGGGATAGGAAAGGCCTAGGAGTTGGAAGGAAGCGGCCGTGGCCTTAATTAAGGTACATCCCCAGCATTTGCCTGGTGTGAAAATGGGAAACCACGGAAAACCATCTTTAGGGCTGCCGATAGTGGGATTCGAACCTACTACCTCCCGGATGCAAGCTCACAGCTGCGCGCCTCTACGCGCACGGCCAACTCGCCCGGTAATATTATCAGTGACAGCCAACGGCAATAGAATAAGGAAGAACACATCATAAATGGTTTTTTATCCTCATATACGTTTTTTGACTGGTGTTCGATGTCCACAAATCTCACAATTGCGTCCATCACCATAGCTTACCCTTTAGCTCAGTCGATCACTGTGATATCAGCTCGACGTGTTGATCCGTCTTAAGAGAGGTGTTATTATTACTGTTACCGTGTTTTTCGTGGTAGGTAGAGGTGAAAGAAGGTGCGGGTGTGAATGGGTTTCAAGCTACGAAATTATAGTGCAATGTAAAATTAATTTAAAAGTTAACAAGGTTATATTTTCTTTTCGAAAACAAAGAAATAACAAGCATGGCAGGTACAAAGTAGCAATTCAAAAGGGGTTAGTTACAATATTTACAGAATTTGGGCTTCGCGCCCTGACTTCACAATGCTTAGGCAATCAGCTCAGTTTTACCTCAAACACAAGTTTTAACAGAGGGGGAGAAAACCCCATTCATACCTAGGAGCCCTTGCTCCAAATTACACTGAAAAACCTCCATGAGGCATACAACCCAGAATTTTCAAAAGAGCCACTCGCTCTCAAAATTTAAGCCTCTCCCAGGCCCCACCAAACTCCACCTTCAAGTTGTCCTCAACGGACATAAACACAGGGGTAAAATACCCAATCTACTGAGGTCTATTAAAAGAAAAGCAGGTTAATTAAATGACCTCTAAAATAACAATTTGAGAGGAGGCGAACTTGCACTCCTAATACACTTTGATTAAGACCTACTTGGCACTAGGCCGTTAATACAAGGGCTAATCCCATGCTAAAGCGGTGACTTAAGAAAAGAACAATTTGTTTTACATTAACGAAAAATAGGTTGAGAAAATAAGTTCACCTCAAGACAATGTGAGTGGGAGCTCGAGAGGGTTAGCACTCTCTATCCCAATATGTCGTTTTAAAAGAGAATATATGAAAGGAGTAGTTACATTTTAGGAAAAGGTTACATGGCTGAACGCTTAGAACCCGCCCCGAAAGTTAAACTGCTGAGCTAGCAAAGAAAGAAGTTATTAATCGGCCATTACCTTGTGTTGAACGGCTGGAGAAGAAAGAGGCGCTTCCCGCCCCCTGCTATGTACTTAACACACTGAAAGATGGAACAGAAGTGGCCTAGAGACCCAAAAATCAGCAGTTTAAATACTCTCGCGGAAGTTTCTAGGCGTTAGGGGAAAGAAAACACCCTCCCACAAACTCTTTATTGGATAGGACCCCGCAACAGATTAAAGTTGGGGGAAGATACATCTGATTGGATAGAAATTAATTTAAGAAATTCGGGATTGGTTAGGTTCAACACAAGGGGAAGAAAGGGGTAAATATTGCCAACTTAAACAATGATAGAAAGAAATTTAACAAAGAACAAACTCTTGAAATTAAATTTTCTCCAAAAAAATTGTTCTTTGACTCCGCACTAGGTTGCACTATTGTAGATCTTCAGTAGTGTCCTCTAGAAGAGAAAGTTCACACTTCTTACTTCAAGCGAAACAAAAACACATCAAAAATGACACAGTTCAAAAACTCAAAATTTTACCACGTGGTGACATCTTCTGAGACGGTAGAAAATTAATACTGTCAATAAAGTTCAGACTTCCTCCAGCAGAGGAGTTTCAACAGGCGCACATTTTAAATTAGCGGAGTGGAGGTGTACCGCCCGGTACAATTACCATGGCAAATGTACGAATTGATTAGAGAGAGAGAGAGACTTCATACTACTTTTAACCAGAATGCAGAATACTGATTTTGAAATCAACGGGATAATGAGAAATGTCAAAACAAGAAGAGTTCGGCGAGGATGTCCACTGTCCCCATATCTCTTCAATATTGTACCGGGCGGTACACCCCTACGCCGTACTTTTAAATCTTGCGCCAAGAAAACCTCCTCTACAGGAGAAACACTGAACTTAAAACTAAATCTCCTTAAACTTGTGCTCAGAAGATGTCACTACCTTAATTTTGTGATTATGAAGTTGTCAGTACTGTGTGAACTTCAACGTGTTTTGTTTTCCGTTCTTCAAGAAGTGTGGACATTCTCTCATAGATGTCTCTGCTAAAAACTATGATCATGCACCCTGGTGCGAAGCGAAAGAACCTTTCAGAAGTAATTTTGTTCTCATAAGTTTTTCCTTAACTAAATTTCGTTCATTTATTTTTGGGTTGGCTATATTTATGATTTCTTTCCGCCTGTTTTGAACTTAACCAATCAAGAATTTCTGTAATTAATTTTCTACCAATCACAGGTTTCTTCTTCGATTTGTGTGTAATTTTATGCTACCCAATAAAATTGAATGTGTGTGGCTGTTTTATTCATGAAATGTCTCGAACTTTCCCCGAGGGTTTATAAACTGCTGATTTTCACGTCTCTTGGCCATTTGATCAACGTCTATCTAAGAGTGTGGATGTGAAGCAGGAGGCGGGAGGCGCCTCTTTCATCAGGCAGCAGGTCTTCAGCAAGGTAATGGCCGTTTAACATCTTTATTTCTTGCTTGCTCAGCGGTTTAACTCGCGGGATAGGTCCGAAACCTTTACCATGTAACCTATCTTTCTAAACATGTAATTTTCTGCCGGCTTATGTAAAAACAAGCAAGAGATATGGTCTGGACATCAACACTGATAAAACAAAATTGATGATCATCAGTAAGAAGAACATCCGAGGCGTGAATCTGTTCCTCATTGGAGCAAGTAAAGAGTTTCACAGTATTCGTACCTTGGTACCATCATTAACGAAGCATGGGACAATTCGCAAGAGATAAAGTGTCGCATTGGAAAAGCGAGAAGTGTTTTCAATTCAATGAGCTCAACCTTCAAGAATCACGACCTTACCATGGATACCAAAATGCGGCTCCTTAGGTGCTGTGTGTTTTCAGTTCTCTTTTACTGTGTGGAAACATGGACGCTTACAAAAGCCACCACTGCTAGACTGGAAGCATTTGAACTCTGGCTATACAGAAGAATTTTGAGAATATCATGGACTCAGAAGATTACAAACGTTGAGGTTCTACGCCGAGCTAACAAGAGACCAGAGCTGATCAATACCATCAAGTGTCGTAAACTACAATATTTTGGACACATCATGAGGAATCAGAAAAGGTATGAGCTGCTTCAACTTATCCTGCAAGGGAAAATAGAACGAGAAAGATCTCCTGGGCGAAGAAGAATTTCCTGGCTCGACAACCTTAAAACCTGGTTCAACTAAATATCTGCAAAACTGTTCCGAATTTCAATGGATAAAGCCCGAATAGCCATGTTGATCGCCAAAGTCCGAGGTGGATAGGCACGCTAAGAAGAAGATGATGTAAAAACTTAATTAAATCTGTAACTGTACTTCGGGGATAGAGAGTGATTTTCCCTCTCGAGCTCTCCTTCATTTTGGTTTGAGGTGACTACGTTTTGATAACTGATTTTCTTCTCTTCCTTAATGTTTTAAAATTTCTTTCTTATACGGGTCACCTCCATAGTTTGGGAATAGCCCCTGTTTCATCGACCTTGTGCCCGTTAGGTTTTAGGAAGCTACATAGAGGAGTGCAAGTATCCGCCTCCTTCCTTTTTGTTTGGGCCATTTATTTAACGGTTATTTCTTTTACTCGAAGGCCCTGTAGGTTAGGTACGAGATACCCCTGTTTCAATTTGTAAGCTGGGCCATGGAAGGCCAGATAGAGTAAGGCATTTTTGGTGTTCCCTTGACTAGGCTGGAAAAGCTAAGAGCGTGTCTGCTCTTTTCAAGTATTGTAAAAGTGCCTCTAGGAGGCTTGATATTGTAAATTAAGGAGCAAGTGCTCCAGGTATTAGGGTATTTCTCCCCTTTTGTAGATTTATGCTCCTCTGTAAAGTTTGATCTGGAAGCTCAAAGATTGTAAAACTAGGGGCTGGTAGCCCAAGTGTGTTAAGTTTTTGAAGTCTTGGATTTTTCTAAAGTCTTGTTTTTAATTTGCTTGTAATTGTTATCTCACTAAGTGAGAATTTGTTTACTTGTGGCTTTAGGAAAATATAACCTTCCATTTCAGTTTAAATTCTTTCTTGACAAGTAGTTAGACATTCACCCCGACACCTTCTTTTACCTCTGCTGATCCACCAAACCACGGTAACAAATATGTTCATCGAAGAAGCCGTCAGTCATGAAATAGAGAACAGCTGGGATCAAAATTAATGGTAAACAAGTATATTTTGTACGATTTGCTGATGATATTTCCCTGCTAGCAGAGAAAAGCAAAAGTATGCAGATAATGATGTACATAATAGCACAAACTATGAACCTCAAAATTAGTGCAAAGGAAGGAAAAACCATGACAATATGCAAATCCAAGAAAACACCTATAACACATCAACACTGGCCCTGATAGAATTGAACAAGTGAAATAGTTTTGCTACCTAAGAACCCTAATCACGAGTGATAATCGGAGCATATCAGTCACCAAATGATAGCAATGGCGAAGAGAGCTTCACATGTAAAAAGAATCTGCTGGCCAACAAACATATACATTTTCAAACTCGGAAGGCTTTTGCAGTAACCAGTGTATTGAGCGAGCTTCGGTTCGGTTGTAAAAGCTGGACATTAGGAGAGCAGGAAAAAGAATAGAGGCAGTTGAAATGTGGATCTGGAGAAGAATGCAGAGGACAAGTTGAACTGAAATGAAGACCAATATCGAAGTCCTTAGAGAGATAGGAGGAAAGTGGAAATTGAAAACTGAAAAATACACAGTTCAAAAAAAATTAGTGGAACATGTTTTTGAACGTATACTATGCTCCAGAAAACAATAACTACCGAGCTCGATAGCTACAGTCGCTTAAGTGCGGCCAGTATCCAGTATTCGGGAGATAGTTGATTCGAACCCCACTGTCGGCAGCCCTGAAAATGGTTTTCCGTGGTTTCCCATTTTCACACCAGGCAAATGCTGGGGCTGTACCTTAATTAAGGCCACGGCCGCTTCCTTCCCACTCCTAGCCCTTTCCTGTCCCATCGTCGCCGTAAGACCTATCTGTGTCGGTGCGACGTAAAACAACTAGCAAAAAAAACAGTAACTCATACCCAGGTATATTACCAACTAAACATTCATTCTTTACCCTTGAAGTACACAAAAGAACATCGATGGATTCGAGTTCATTTTCAGAACACAAACGGAAATGTCCAAATAGGTGCGAAAACAAAGTGATAACAGTTCTCCAGGGTGGGTTTTTATCACAGCTGGAGAGCTTCAGTTGGTGTATGTCATTTATGAGCATTTATCACAGCTTGGCAACTACTTTGCATGCTCCGTATAAGTCGACGGAGGTCACGCTGCGGTATCAGGTCCCATTCTTCAATGAGTGACTGTTCGAGGTCTTGGAGAGTCTGTGGTGGAACAGGACGCCCACGAACACTTCTGTCAAACCTATCCCACACACGCTCGATGCGATTAAGGTCGGGACACACTGCTGGTAACTTTATCTCTTGAATGCCCTGTTTTCGAAAGACAGCTTTGGTGATGCGCGCTACATGAGCCCAGGCATTGTCGTGCATGCGTACGAGTTCTGGGCCAACAGCGTATGCAGCAACCAACACTTGCTGTAGCAGTATCTGCTAGATGCACCCCGCAGAGGTAAGATTAAAGCGGACGACGACAAGTTCCGTATGGCCTTCAATATTGATGCTACCCCTAACCATCACAGAAGTTTGTCCGAATCGGACGCCTTCCTACTGAACGCCGCGTCAGCCACATTTTATGCGATCAAAACAAGTCAATAACCAGTCACTACTGATCTGCATTTAGGGCAGATTCGCTATCTGTTGTTTTCCTAGCCTTTTCTTAAATAACTGCAAAGGAATTGGAAATTGATTGAACATCTCCCTTGGTAAGTTATTCCAATCCCTAACTCCCCTTCCTATAACCGAATATTTGCCCCAATTTGTCCTCTTGATTTCCAACTTTATCTTCATTTTGCGATCTTTCCTACTCTTAAGACAACACTCAAACTTATTCGTCTACTGATGTCATTCCACGCCATCCCTCCACTGACAGCTCGGCACATACCACTTAGTCGAGCAACTCGTCTTCTTCCTCCCAAGTCTTCCAAACCCAAATTTTGCAACATTTTCGTAACGCTAATCTTTTGTTGGAAATCATCCAGAACAAATCGAGATGCTTTTCTTTGGATTTTTTCCAGTTCTTGAATCAAGTAATCCTGGTGAGGCTCCCATACACTGGAACCATATTCTTGTCGGGGTCTTACCAGAGACTTATATGCCCTCTCCATTACATCCCCTAATTGCCCTCATAACCATACGCAGATACCTGTACCCTTTATTTATAATCATATTTATGCGATTACCCCCATCGGAGATCATTCCTTATATTAAGACCCAGGTACTTACAGTGATCCCCAAAGGTGACTTTCACCCCATCAACGCAGTAAACAAAACTCAGAGGACTTTCCGTATTTGTGAAACTCAAAACCTGACTGTTAACCCCGTTTTCATCATACTCTGAAGAAAATGGAAATTGCAACACCCAGAAGGAGTGATGCTACATTGCTGCAATTGAACATGCAGGACGAGTATTTGGTTGTGATTAGATGATTTCACTTTCAGGTCCCTCTGACCGCAAGTTTGGACAACAATCAACACAGGACGTGCCCACCACGAGCTGCAATTCATTGATGAATTCGTCGAGGCGTGGAGTCAATAAGGCACTGGACCGCTTCCAGAGAAATTGTGGCCCATGCTTGCTGCACTGCACGGGTCAGTTGTTCCAGAGTTGTGGGTGGCCGAGTACGGTTGGCCAGTTGTCCACCCATCATGCCCAACACATACTCAATAAGACTGAGGTCCGGCGACCTAGCGGGCCATTCTAAGGTTGTGATGTCGTGGAAAGCTTCTCTGGAGATGCGTGCAGTGTGAACCCGGGCATTGTCCTGCTGAAACATCCCATTAGCGATGTTCGCCATCATAGGGACAACTACTGGATTGAGTACCCTATCAACGTACTGTCGAGCAATCATAGTGCCCTCAACAAGCACTAATTGTGATTTCACATTAAAGCCAATAGCTCCCCAGACCACAATGCTTGACCACAATGCCTCTCGACAACAAGATCTGGGCGGCCCCTCTCCCCGGTGCGTTGGCGCACACGATTCCGGCGATCACTGCGGGGAAAACAGAAGCGCGATTCATCACTAAAGATAACCCTATATCATTCGTCGACCCACGTCGATCTTTCTCGACACCCAGGCCAGCCTTACACGTCGCTGTTGTGAGGTCAATGGAACACCTTCTGCAGGGACACGGGCTCGTAAGCCAGCTGCACGCAGGCGATTACCAACTGTTTGTTGTGTAACGTGGGGTGCCACAGCTGCTTGAATTTGCGCTGCTGTTGCATGGGGTTCCATCCGGGCCATCCGAATGATACGGCGATCCTCTCTCACAGTTTTCTGTAGCGCTGGGCCTGTGCCAGGTCTACGAGTGTGGGAACCTTCATTTGACCACTGCTGCCATACACGTTGTACAGTAGATGCCTGTCGGCCAACACGTGCAGCGACAGTCCTTAGCGATAATCCAGCCTCACACAGCCCAATTATCTGAGCCCTCTCAAACGGCGACAGTTGTTGATAGCTTGCTCTTCTCTGTCGTCGAGGCCTGTTTGACGGGGAACACTTCACTGCACAGGCTGCAAGTTAACTATGCTACACCAGAGTCCGTATACTGGAGTTGATTCCTCCGCGACCAATCACGTGGGGAGACCTGTATCAACAATTCAATGGTTCTGAAACTTTGATCGTTTACATACCTACATGGCATTGTTGCCTATCTTGAAAATCAACACAAACGACCAATGCCTTCATGGTGTTGTAATTTCCATTTTCTTAAGTGTACCATTGCCAACTGTCTATCTCACAGCATTATCGAGGTCATTTTGCAGTTGCTCACAATCCTGTAACTTATTTATTACTCTGTACAGAATAACATAATCTGCAAAAAGCCTTATTTCTGATTCACGTCTTTACATATATCATTGATATCATTGATATATATATAAGAAAATATAAAAGTCCAATAATACTGCCTTGAGGAATTACCCAATTAATTATTACAGAGACAGATAAAGCTTCGCCTACTCTAATTCTCTGAGGTCTATTTTCTAGAAATATAACAACCCATTCAGTCACTCTTTTGTCAAGTCCAATTGCACTCATTTTTGCTAGTAATCTCCCATGATCTACCCTATCAAATGCCTTAGACAGGCCAATCGCGATACAGTCCATTTGACGTCCTGAATCCAAGATGTCTGCTATATCCTGCTGGAATCCTACAAGTTGAGCTTCAGTGGAATAACCTTTCCTAAACCCAAACTGGCTTCTTTGAAACCAGTTATGAATTTCGCCAACATCTTAATATAATCAGAAAGAATGCTTTCCCAAAGCTTACATACAATGCATGTCAAACTGGCTGGCCTGTAATTTTCAGCTTTATATCTATCACCCTTTTCTTTATACACAGGGGATACTCTAGCAACTCTCCATTCATTTGGTATATCTCCTTCATGCAAGCAATAATCAAATAAGTTCTTCAGATATTGTACTATATATCCCGAAATCTTATCAATTGCAGCTGCTTTTCTAGTTTTCAATTTTGTATCTTACTCTAAGGCAAATTTTAATACTTCTTTAGTATGAGCCACCTCCTCTATCTGGACATTATATGGACAACATTTGGTACGGCGTCTCCGTACACGTTGACGTCCATCACGCTGTGTCAGGGGAAATCTGGATTGTTTTTTTTTTTTTTCATAATTGTCTCCGCTCATGAAGTTGCGAGTTGACGTGAACACGGCAAACGGAATTCGAACTGCGCGATCTTGCTGGTTAAACGTGACACTCGAACAGGACGTCTGGGTCGTAAGGACACTTCCCTTAACCTGTTCCTTACTGTCTGGTCGGACACCGTGACTCCAGTGATTCTCAAGCGGTCTCGCTGGAGTTCACTGGCTGTTGCTGAACGACGCCACAACGCACAAATTGTCAGATATCGGTCATCCTCTGGGGTTGTCATGTGTTCACGACCTTGTCCAACCCTCCTCGTGAACTGGCCTGTCTCATTGTAGCGATTCGACAAGTGCTGAATAACTGACGGAGAGACATTAAGATCCGCAGCAACACGATGGATAGTCCATCCTTCCTGGATCAAAGTGACGGCCCTTGCGACTTGAACCTCATTAAGATATCTCATGGGATGGGCTGGTTGTCGTACAACGTGCTCACATAACCGCAGTAGTCTGTGTACCTCACAACGACACACGGGCGCACCACTATTCACTGACAGTTTAATGCATGGCTACGCCAACAGATGGGGTATAACTTCGATTTGACATACCCTGAGTAGCTAAGATCTCAAGGTATGCTGTACGACCATTGGCACTCCATCTGTCAAATTAACGTTCACATACCAGACGTTAGAAAATATGTTCTGCTAATTTTTTTTTTTAACTGTGTAAAATTAATTGGTCACATTGTGCGGCTGGAGGAGTTCCCTTGTAATATCACTGAAGGGATAATTAATGGAGAAAGAGGAAGAGGACGACCCAGAGTGCCTTATTTCAAGAACCTGCTTCTGGGGATGAACTGGAAGACCTACGCTGAGATGAAAATTGTGGCTCAAGATAGACATCTATGGCTGCGGCAATAATGCTTACCCTTTAAAACATGATGATAATGATTATTATTATAATTGATTTATAAGATACCCTGTATGCATTTCAAAGGGGCTGCCTGCCCGAGGCGGTAAAGGCGTGCTCGGTTCGCCCGGAAGGACGTGGGTTCGAATCCCCGTCAGGAAGTCGTAAGATTTAAGAAACGAGATTTCCTCTTCCGGAGGTGCATATGGCCCTGAGGTTCACTCAGCCTACACCAAAAAATGAGTACCAGGTTAATTCCTGGGGGCAAAGGCGGCCGGGCGTAGAGCTAATCACTCTATCCCATCACGTGCCGAGGTTAACAATGGTGGAAGCTTTTACCTTCCACTTCTCCAAGGGCCTTCATGGCCTGTACGGAGGTGACTTTGATTTGCTTTGTGTGCATTTTAATGCACGTCAACTTTCTCTACCAGATGGTCCTTCATTTATTGAAACCTCCTTTTATTTACTATCCCAGCGAGTATTCTCTACACTCACTAAGGCGCTCTGTACATGTTCTCCCAATAGACTACGTATTTTAGTTCGTTACGGGTACCTTTGTGCATCTTCCTTTAGTGTGCGGAGGATGATGCCCCACCTATTAGTCTGGATGGCTTTGTCCGTCTGTGCTGATGGAATGATCCCGAAATAACACTCAGCAGAGTTCTGTGTATAATGCGGAATGCTTGCATCAACCGCCTTCGTAATACACTACTAAATTATCATGAAATACGCAAATGCGGGGGATGTTTCCAGCTCCATGAAGGTTGCGTATGTAATTACTGAGAGGCATAGTATTTCTAACGTTAAACCTTTACCTATAATATTGAAAAATCTAAAGATACACCTACAAGTACTTCGCAATGATCCCTCACAGTTTTTTGGTCATTCTGTCTGTCAAGGTATAATGAATGTACTTCCGCTTAAGATCGTTATGAAACTTCCCTGTATGAAATAAATAGTAAAGATAAGCGTGTTTTAGACATGCTGAAATTCGCAACCAAAATTGCCACTCTGTGGTCTGGGTGATAGAGAGAACTTTATCTTTCAGAACACTAATGAAGTTAGACAAATCACAAGAGAACTTTCATAGTCCAACTCCTTGGTTGAATGATCAGTGTTGATGCCTTTGATTCAGAGAGTCCAGGGTTCGAATCCAGGCTGGCTCGGGGATTTTAACCGGGACTGATTAATTCTTCCCGTTACTGGTTGTTTGAGTTTGTTACAGCACTCTTCTCTTCATATCGAGGCAACGCAGCACACTGCCAACCACAGGAGCACTCAATAGTGATAACATCCCTCCACATAGGGTTGGCGTCAGGAAGGCCATTCGGCCGTAACAAAGGACCACAGGCGACACACTTCGACCCGCGATCATACAGGCGTGGGATAATTGGTAGAGGTATAGAGGAGTAATTTAATTTCTCATAGAGTATTGTAGAGTAACTACAGTATTTACTCGAATCCTCTTTGGATTTGTGATACAAAAATATATTTACGAAAATAACAAATTTATTTCTAAATGACGTACAGTATGATACAGAACCTAAATAGTTACTTATATCAATCAAATATGAAATTCTTTCTTTTGTATTATTATTTTGTCAAAACCGAAATTATAATGACCGGGCGAGTTGGCCGTGCGGCTAGGGGTGCGCAGCTGTGAACTTGCGTTCGGGAGATGGTGGGTTCGAAACCCACTGTCGGCAGCCCTGAAGACGGTTTTCCGTGGTTTCCCATTTTCCCATCAGGCAAAATGCTGGGACTGTACCTTAATAAAGGCCACGGCCGATTCCTTCCCACCCCTAGGCCTTTCCTATCCCTTCGTCGCCGTAAGACCTGTCTGTGTCGGTGCGACGTAAAGCAAATTGTAAAAAAAAAAATATAATGCCGGGGTGAGTAGCTCAGAAGGTTAAGGTGCTGGCCTTCTGACCTCGATAGTAACTCAGACCGGTAGTATATGATGGTGTTCAAATACGTCAGCCTCGTGTTTGTGGATTTACTGGCATGTAAAAGAACTCCTGCGGGACTAAATTCCAGGTGTAACTGGAGTAATTACCTACAACACAATATCACTTAATCACATACACTCCACAAAGATGGAGGGTTGATATTTGGCACAATTTTTTCTATAAGCTAAGTAAATTACATATGTTCTATTCCGATTCGTAGTTAATAAATAAACGATAATAAATTGTCCTGTGCGAAGAACAGGCATTCAGCTTGTAATACGTGAATAAATCAGAAAAATAGATTTGGATTAAGGGTGTGAACTACACGACCTGATGAAAAGTATCCGGACACCAATCTGAAATTGAATTTAGACTTCATCAATGTCACGTTTGCCTTTATGACGGTTTTATCTCTGTTGGGGGCACTTTCAAAGAGGTGTCTGAATATCTGAAGGAATAGAAGCACATTTTCACTCAAGAGTCGAAATCAGAATAAGTAGTGATGTTGGACGCTGGGGTCTGGAACGAAATGCCGTTCTAACTCATTCCAAAGGTGTTCCAGTGGGTTCAGGTCAGGACTCTAGGCAGGCCATCTCATTTCAGGAATGTTATTATCCACAAACAATTGCCTCATAGATGCAGATATATGACAGGGTGCATTGTCATGCTGATGCAGTGATCATCTACGACCTCGTCATCTACAGTACGCAGAACTCAATGGTTTAAAATGTGTTCCGCATTTAGAGTTTAATTAATGGCAATAAGGGGAACACAACCTAACAATGAAAATTACCCTCATATCATAACATCACCTCCTCCATGCATCACTGTTTGCACTTCAACTGATTGCAGGTAAAGTTCTCCAGGCATTCGCCAAACCCAAACACTTCCATCGGATTGCCACAGGTTATAGCGTGATTCGTCACTCCAAATCACTCGTTTCCAGTCATCCATTGGCCAGTGGCGTCACTCTTTACGTCACATCAAGCGACGCTTATCACTGACTACAGAAATGGTTGACTTATGAGCAGCAGCTCTACCATTGTACCCCATTTGTTTTTAATTCCAGACGCACATTGTGCTGGCTGGATTGTGGGTAGCACTTTGGATCACACGACTGATTCCTTCCGCTCATTTGTTGCGATATTTTACAAACATCCATTACCATACTTGACGGTCCCTGTCCCTCATTAAGTGAGGTCTGTCTGGCCTTGGTTTATCTGCGACTGTTCCTTCTTGTTTCCACTTCAAAATCACATCAGCAACGGTCGACTTGGGCAGCTTTACAAGGGTTGAAGTGTTCCTGATGGATTTGTTGCTCAGGTGACATCCAATTACTAGTCCACGTTCTTAGTCACTGAGCTTTCATGACCGACCTATTCTGCTGCTACTGCTTCTCTACTGACAACATAATATTCCCCGACTCCTTTTATAGTGGCGGGTCCACCTCTCGTGATATCTAGGGTTCAATGCCGAATTACATTACGACAGGGCCTCTCAAACGCCCAAAATCTCACGCGTGCAAATTGAGGCGCAGAGAGCCTATGCACAGTGCATCGATCCCACTCGGCTCGGCTAGGACCAACGCTTCGTCTCTAGGCTACTCGGCTAAGCTCGGCTCAACTAGGCTCAACTCGGCTTGGATTTGGAGCGCTACGCAGCAGGTGAGAAAGAAGGAGACAGGCGGAGCGAGCGAGACAGGCATGGGTAAAGAGAGAGACAGCGCTGTTGCTCCGAATCGACGAGTGGGGGCCAGCACTCTGGTCAACCAAGTGAAGTCGTCTTTTGCACCGTGCACAGTGCATGCACCAGGTGCATGCACCCTCAGAGGTCCTACATTAGGATGTCCGGATACTTTTCATCAGATAGTGTATATTGCATTGGGTTAATAGCTGGGATAGAAGTGCACTGGAGTAAACATTCCTAATGGACATTACCTTTATTCAAAATAAAACAGCAATAGAGAACATTTGCCTAGCAAGTGGCTGTGCGGTTGGGTCACGCAGTTGTGAGCTTTCATTCGGAAGATAGTGGGTACAAACACAGCTGTCTGCATCCCTGAAGATGGTTTTCCGTGCTTTCTCACTTGCACACCAGGCAAATGCTGGAGCTTTACCGTAATTAACGCCACGGTCGCTTTCTTCCCACTCTTAGGCCTTCCCTACCCGTCGTCGCCAATATACAATGTGTGTCCGTGCGATGTAAGGCAAATAATTGAAAAAAATATATAACATTTAAAACTGAATTGTTTACGTACAATTCTTAATTAACCTAACAGTAACTTACAGTATTAAGTTTTATGTGCACAGTATCTTCACACGAGACAGGGAGCCACCTCCTCTCATAGGCGTGATTCACAAGGGGATAATTTAGTGTAGTCAGATACTTGAAACATCTAAGCTTGAAGCCAATACTTTTAATCATACGGTGAAAGCTCTTATCGACTGATTTTAGAAGCACGCCAAACTTCAGTGATTTAATATTGCAATTCACCAATAGATGAAAACAATTTCCTTTACTTTTTTCATATAATCTTGGTGCCTAACATTGAATAACATTTCGATTTGTTTATAAATGTCGAGAGAAAAATGCACGTGCTCTGTTTACAAGTTCATTTGCCCACACATCGGGTTTCAGACGGGCAACTAATGGAATCAAGTCAGTCACGTGACGGGAAAGTGGACGCAAAATTTGACGGCTCGGCAACTCAAGTTTACTTGCAAAGAAAGTTACAGCTTGACTAACCTAAATATACGCGGGAAGTTGAAGTAAAGTCACCTTGCTTCAAGAACTTGACTCCAGTAAACTATCCCCGTTTGAATTAGGCTTATATTGCCAGTTAGATGAACGTTCAAACATAGCCGCTTGGATTCCTCGCTGCGCTCCTTGCTAGTGCGATGCATCAATTCGGCCATGGTACAAACCAAGTAGTGTGTTAGTTGCCATAACCGATGGTGGCACGGTAATGTTCCACAAAACAATTAATTTTAAATATTACATTATTCCACCCATCCCATCTTCCCTTTTCAACAGCTGTATTTGTAATAACAGTTGATTTCTTGCTTTGTAATTGTACCGGGTGGTACACCTCCACGCCGCTAATTCAAACTTTGCGCCAGTTGAAACTCCTCTACTGGAGGAAGTCTGAACTTTAACTACAGTGCTAATTCTCAAGTTTTTCAGAAGATGTCACTACTTGTAAATTTTGAAGTTTCTGAACTGGGTCGTTTTCGATGTATTTTTGCTTTGCCTGTAGTAAGAAGTGTGGACATTCTCTTCCAGATGGCACTACTGAAGAACTACAATTATGCACCCTAGTGCGAAGTGAAAGAACTATGTTTTTGAAGAAATTTTGTGTTCATAAGTTTGTTCTTTGTTAAATTTCTTTCAGTTATTGTTTATGTTGGCAATATTAACCCCTTCCTTCCGCCAGGTTTGAATTTAGCCAATCCCGAATTTCTTTAATTAATTTATGACCAATCAGGTGTATCTTCTTCAACTTGGATATGTTGCTTAAACCTAGCCAATAAAATTTTTGTGGGAGGGTGTTATCATTCCTGAAACGCCTCGAACTTTCCACGAGGGTATATAAACTGCTGATTTTCGGGTCTCCACGCCACTTCAGTAACATCTTTCAGTGTGTAAAGTACGTAGCAGGGGGCGGGAAGCGCCTCTTTCTTCGGGCAGCAGTTCATCCACAAGGTAATGGCCGTTTAATAATTTATTTTCTTGCTAGCTCAGCAGTTTAACTCTCGGGGCAGGTCCGAATCCTTTTACCATGTAACTTTCCCTTAAAATGTAAAGACACCCGGTATCAATTATATCTGTTTAAACTATAAATTGGGATACAGAGTGCTTAACCCTCTCGAGCTCCCACTCATATTGCTTTGAGGTGAACTTATTTTCTCAACCGTTTCTTCCATTCTAGCGTAATGTAAACTGTCTTCTCATATAAGCCACCTATTTAGTATGGGATTAGCCCTTGCATTAACGGCCTAGTGCCAAGTAGGTTTTAAACAAAATGTATTAGGAGTGCAGCTTCGCCTCCTCTCAATTTGGTATTGTCGAGGCCATGTAATATTTCTGTTTCTTCACTTAATAGGCCTCAGTAGGTTGGGTATCTTTTAACCCCTGTGTCTGTGTCCTTGGAGGACAGCTTGAAAGTCGAGTTTGGTGTGGCCTTTGATAGGCTCAAACTTTGAGAGCGGATTGCGCTTTTGAAATTGATTTTGGGTGCCTCGAGGAGGCTTTATTTTGTAATTGGGAGCAAGTGCTCCTGAACATGATTGGGGTCTTCTGCCCCTTTGTCGAATCTTGTTTTTGGGTAAAGTTGGGCTAATTGCTCAAGAATTGTGAGTCCGGGGCTCGAAGCCCAAATCCTGTGAATTCTGTAATTGTACATTTGTTGCCTTGCTACTCTGTACCTGCCATTCTTGTTATTGCTTGATTTGCTAAGAAAATATAACCTTGTTAAATTTTATCTTAACTTTAATTTCGTAATATGAGACCTGTTCACCCCCGCACATTCTTTCACCTCTACCTACCACGGACAACTCCGTAACAGTAATATTATACATATGCATTGGACGACAAACAACACGAAAAATCAACAAACAAAGATCACTTCCAAGCAAGTACACACTGCTTATTTCAAGAATGTTAAGACGGCTCTTATCTACTAAAGATGGACGATTAACTACTCGTAGGTTTTATGCTGAACCCTTGAATTTTGTTCGTCAACTGATACCTTCGTCAGCATATTCGAGGTGTGTCAAACGGTTACTTATGTGTAACTGCTACATCTGTCACTGCTAAAATAAAGTAACTGAAAAAGGAACAGTTAAAAATAACGTCCAACGTTAGTCACCTTTTATTGGTCACAGCCAGATCACGGCTTCAAGCTTGTCTCCTTACAGCTGTATTGCGAAGTCACATTCATTCACTCTCACATGCGCGCACGTATCACTACATTGCTGAAAGTCGGTGCAGCAAAACGCGTATTCTTATTTCCTATAAAGTTAACGAGAGTCAGACAACGGATAAAATGAGAAGACAACATAGGGTCTTTTCTGAAATCTAGAGGAGTGAGTTTGACAATGCCTCCTTCAAGGATAGAAGACAAGAAAACAAGATGATCGGTCTGCCAAACCTCGACACAAACCGGTACAAGAGGATCGATTAAGTAAAATAAAGTCATGTTATGTTACCTATAATGGTTCATGTTTGTGGGTGTACTGTAGTCACGTCCTAGTTCGTGAACCATAGGCAGCGGCTGAGTGGCCTAGTAAGTGGTCCTGAGAGTCGGGATACCAGTTGCTATGGAATGGGAGTGGGCATCTCGGACATATTCTGAGTCGTGGCCCTCCTTGTGCTCAGGCGGCTAGGACTACACAATTCACCGGTGGTCCATAACCCGTTAGAGGAGAGATCCTCACTTGGACTATGTGCAAGTAGGGCAGCATCCTGCTTCATGAATTTACCGAGCTCAGAACACTTTAAGCAAGCCTCGGACCTATGGGAGTAATGGAGTCCCACTCCCATTTGACAGGCGAGGGACTCCTTGGAAACAACTTGGCGAACGAAATGAAATTCGATGGGGAGCTATCAATATTAATGGGGCTTATGGAAGAAAGAAGGTAGAACTTGCTGAGTCAGCAAAGAGGATGCATCTGGATGTGCTAGGAGTAAGTGATATTCGGGTAAGGGGAGATAAGGAGGAAGAGATAGGAGATTATGAAGTGTACTTGACGGGTGTTAGAAAGGGAAGGGCAGAGTCTGGGGTAGGCCTCATTATCAGGAATACCATTGCACGCAACATAGTTTCTGTTAGGCACGTAAGTGAGCGAATGATGTGGGTAGATTTGTCAGTGGGAGGAATTAGGACAAGAATTGTGTCCGTGTATTCACCATGTGAGGGTGCAGAGGAGGATGAATTTGACAAGTTTTATGAAGCATTGAGTCACATCGTGGTCAGGGTCAACAGCAAGGATAGAATGGTGCTAATGGGCCATTTCAATGCGAGAGTTGGGAATAGAACTGAAGAATACGAAAGGGTGATTGGTAAATTTGGGGAAGATATGGAAGCTAATGGGAATGGGAAGCGTTTGCTGGACTTCTGTGCTAGTATGGGTTTAGCTGTTACGAATACATTCTTCAAGCATAAGGCTATTCACCGCTACACATGGGAGGCTAGGGGTACCAGATCCATAATAGACTATATCTTAACAGACTTTGAATTCAGGAAATCTTTTAGGAATGTACGAGTTTTTCGGGGATTTTTCGATGATACAGACCATTATCTGATCTGTAGTGAACTAAGTATCTCTAGGCCTAGGGTAGAGAAAGTGAAATCTGTCTGCAAACGAATAAGGGTAGAAAATCTCCAGGACGAAGAAATTAGACAGAAGTACATGGATATGATTAGTGAGAAGTTTCGAACAGTAGACAGTAAGCAGGTTCAGGATATAGAAAGTGAATGGGTGGCATACAGGGATGCTGTATTAGAAACAGCAAGGGAATGCCTAGGAACAACTGTGTGTAAAGATGGGAAAAGGCGAACATCTTGGTGGAATGATGAAGTGAGAGCAGCCTGTAAACGTAAAAAGAAGGCTTATCAGAAATGGCTCCAAACAAGGGCCGAGGCAGACAGGGATTTGTACGTAGATGAAAGAAACAGAGCGAAACAAATAGTTGTTGAATCCAAAAAGAAGTCATGGGAAGATTTTGGTAATAACCTGGAAAGGCTAGGTCAAGCAGCAGGGAAACCTTTCTGGACAGTAATAAAGAATCTTAGGAAGGGAGGGAAAAAGGAAATGAACAGTATTTTGAGTAATT